>NC_053024.1:381989263-382326952 GCF_003073215.2 Triticum urartu | reverse complement strand
AAGTCTCGGTCCAATCCGGAAATGTTTGACCCCCACACACGAAAGAAAGTTAGAAATGGCCACCGGAGGAGAACGAAGCGCCGGAATGCAAAACGGACAACGGGGAAAATGCTCGAATGCATGAGATGAACATGTATGCAAATGCAATGCACGAGATGGCATGATAAGAGATGCACGAAAAAGAAAAACAACACACGGAGACAAAGACCCGAACCCGAGAAATAAATATAACTTAGCGCCGGAGACGGCAAGAGTTGGATACAAATATGGAAAGTATATCTGGGGCGTTACAACACTCCACCACTACGAAAAGATCTCGTCCCGAGATCTAGGACTGAAAGAACTCCGGGTACTCAGAACGGAGGTGATCCTCGCGTTCCCAGGTAGCTTCACGATCGGAATGGTGAGACCACTTGACTTTGAGAAATTTAATTGACTTGTTGCGAGTTCTGCGTTCAGTCTCTTCAAGAATGGCAACTGGGTGCTCACGGTAAGAGAGATCTTCTTGGAGCTCAATGTCCTCGAAGTTGACGGTGCGTTCAGGCGTCTTGAAGCACTTTCGGAGTTGGGAGACATGGAACACATCATGAACATTGGCAAAGTTTGAAGGAAGCTCGAGCTGATAGGCGAGGTCGCCTCTCTTGCTAGCAATCTTGAAAGGCCCGACATATCTGGGGGCAAGATTCCCTTTGATACCGAAGCGACAAGTACCTTTCATAGGAGAGACGCGGAGGTAAACGTGATCTCCGATCTCGAAAGCCAGATCACGGTGCTTACTGTCATAGTAGCTCTTCTGGCGGGATTGGGCTGCTTTGAGGTTATCACGAATGACCTTGCACATTTCTTCTGCCTCTGTGACCAGGTCATTACCCAACAGCTGACGTTCACCGGTTTCAGACCAGTTGAGAGGGGTACGGCACTTCCTGCCATATAGAATTTCAAAGGGGGCCTTGCCCGAACTTGCTTGAAAACTGTTGTTGTATGAGAATTCAGCATAAGGAAGACAGTCCTCCCACTTCATGCCGAAAGAAATCACACAAGCCCTGAGCATGTCTTCGAGAATCTGGTTGACACGCTCGACTTGACCGCTCGTTTGAGGATGGAAAGCAGTGCTGAAGCGAATGTTGGTGCCCATGGCCTTCTGAAAAGAATCCCAAAACTTGGAGGTAAAGATGCTGCCACAGTCTGAAGAGATCACTTGAGGAATACCGTGCAGAGAGACAATGCGAGAGGTATAGAGTTCCGCCAATTGAGCTGCAGTTATAGACTCTTTGATAGGCAGAAAGTGAGCCACTTTGGTGAGCTTGTCGATGACAACGAAGATAGCATCATTGCCACGCTTGGACTTTGGAAACCCAGTCACGAAGTCCATTTCAATGTGGTGAAACTTCCATTCTGGAATGGCAAGAGGTTGGAGGAGACCAGCTGGCCTTTGGTGTTCTGCCTTCACTCTTCTGCAGACATCACATTCATTCACGAATTGAGCGATCTCGCGCTTCATTCGAGTCCACCAATAAGCTTGCTTGAGATCCTGATACATCTTCGTACTACCAGGGTGGATGGAGAGGAGAGAGTTGTGAGCCTCGTTCATGACCACTTTACGAAGTTCACCTTTGGGCACAACAATTCGATCCTCGAAGAAGAGAGTGTCCTTGTCATCAAGTCGGTAGCACTTGTACTTGGATTGACTCTTTGCAATACCAATCTTCACCTTTTTCACCATAGCATCAAGAAGCTGGGCTTGGCGAATCTGGTCTTCCAAGGTAGGAGAAACTTGAAGGTTGGCGAGGAAACCTTGAGGAACAATTTGAAGATTCAGCTTGCGGAAAGCTTCACAAAGCTCGGGTTGATAGGGCTTGAGAATCAGACTGTTGCAGTAGGCCTTTCTGCTCAAAGCGTCAGCAATCACATTGGCCTTGCCTGGAGTATACTCAATACTCGGATTATACTCTTGAATTATTTCGACCCATCGAGTTTGCCTTAGGTTGAGATTAGGCTGAGTGAAGATGTACTTGAGACTCTTGTGATCGGTGAAAATGTCCACTTTTCTTCCCAATAGAAGATGTCTCCAAGTCAAAAGAGCATGCACAACTGCCGCCAACTCGAGATCATGAGTGGGGTAGTTCTTCTCATTAGGCTTCAACTGGCGAGAGGTATAAGCAACAACTTTCTTCTCTTGCATCAATACTGCGCCAAGACCTTGGAGAGAGGCATCACAAAAGACCTCGTACGGCTTGGATTCATCAGGTGGAGTCAGAACTGGAGCAGTGATCAATTTCTCTTTCAAAGTGTTGAAAGCAATATCACACTCCGGAGACCAAACGTACTTGACATGCTTCTGAAGAAGATTTGAGAGAGGCTTTGCAATCTTGGAAAAGTTTTCAACGAATCTTCGGCAATAGCTTGCGAGACCGAGAAAACTACGGAGTTGCTTCATGTTCTGAGGAGGTTCCCAATTCACAATTGCGGAAACCTTCTCGGGATTCACGGAAATGCCGTTGGCAGAGATGATATGACCAAGATAAAGAACCTCATCGAGCCAAAATTCACACTTGGAGAACTTGGCATAGAACTGATGTTCCCTGAGCTTATCGAGAACCAAACGCAAGTGCTTGGCATGATCTTCCTTGTTCTTGGAGAAAACCAGAATGTCATCGAGATAGACCAAAACGAAGTCATTGGTGTAGGCGTTGAAGATGAAGTTCATCATGCGAGAGAACGTCAGAGGAGCGTTGGCGAGGCCAAAAGACATGACGGTGTATCCATATGAACCAAAACTTGTTCTGAATGCTGTCTTGGGAATATCTTCTTCACGAATGCGAATCTGGTGATAACCCATACGGAGATCAAGCTTGGAGAATACTTGGGCGCCTTTGAGTTGTTCGAACAGCTCATTGATGTTGGGAAGTGGGTATTTGTTCTTGATGGTCTTCTTGTTCACCGGACGGTAATCAACACAAAGTCGGTCCGTTCCATCCTTCTTCTTCAAAAAAAGAACACCACAACCCCACGGAGAAGTACTAGGCCGGATGAGACCCATTCTTTCTTGCTCATCGAGTTGCTTCTTCAGCTCCTTCAACTCCTCAGGTCCGAGCTTGTAAGGACGTTTGCACACAGGTTCCGTGCCAGGTTCAAGTTCAATAACGAATTCCACTGGCCGGTGCGGAGGCATTCCTGGGAGCTCTTCTGGAAAGACGTCTTGATATTCGCAAACGACAGGAATTTGAGAGATGGCATCCAATTCACCCTTCTCATTGAGAGAAAACAGACGGATGGTATTATCCCGAGCGGCAAAGACAATTACATCCTCAGACGAATGAGTCAATTGAATCTGCCTGGCTGCACAATCAAGTTGAGCCTTGTGCTTAGAAAGCCAATCCATCCCGAGAATAAGATCAATATCCGAGTCACCAAGAACCGTTGGAGAAGACAGAAACTTGTAGTCACCCAAAGTGATAGAAACATCCGGAACGATGGAGTTAGCCTGCATGCGCTTGCCGAGAGAGACAACTGCTAAAGGACTAGGCAAAACTTGTGAAACCAATTCATGCCTATTTGTAAATGGTCTCGAGATGAAGCAATGCGATGCACCAGTGTCAAAAAGAACTTTTGCAGGAATATCATTAACAGGAAGGTTACCCATGATCACATCTGACGAGTCCTCTGCCTGAGCTACATTCATCAAATTCACCTTGGCGGACTTGGGGTTATGCTTGACCACAGCTGTACTTGCCGATCTCACAGGAGGAGGAGGAGGAAGACGCCTCTGGTTGAAACACTTGTTGGCATAGTGACCCTTCTGTTGGCACTTGTTGCACGTGACCTCTGAAAGCGGACGGTGATACGGAGCACTCGACCTTGGAGGTTGAGACGGAGTCTTGTTCTGAAAGCCTGGGTTGGGTGGGTGGGAAGAACCACTACCACCTTTGCTCTTCTGCTGATACGGCTGACGGAACAGAGGAGGAGGAAGCCAAAACTTCTACTGCTTGGCCACTTGAGTAGAGGAAGAAGGAGTAACATCTCTGACTCGCTTCCTGGAAGCATGACACCTCAACTGAGCAGCCTCTTGCTTCAGTGCCATGTTGTAGAACTCATCGTATCTCAACGGCTCGAAGAGGACAAGAGCGAGCTGAATTTCTTCACGAAGACCACCCCTGAACTGATAGATCATGCTCTTCTCATCAGGAACATCCTGCTTGGCAAAACGGGCGAGCTTCTGGAACAACTTGTTGTAGTCATAGACAGACAAAGAGCCTTGCTTCAGATTGCGGAATTCTTCACGTTTACTCTCAACCACACTTTGAGGGATGTGATGAGCGCGGAAATCACGACGGAAATCATCCCAAGTGATCAAACGTCCACCTCTGGAATCCTTGTACTGCTGGAACCACTCTGCAGCCTAATCTTTGAGCTGGAAAGAAGCGAACTTGATGAAATCTTCAGGCTTGACGTTGCTGCATTCAAAATGCTTGCCCAGATCCACTAGCCAATCGTCAGCATCGGTAGCCTCAACACAATTGCTGAACGTCTTTGGACCATTTGCGAGGAACTGGTTCAGAGTAGCAAAGTGGTGCTGATTATGGCCTTGATTCCCTTGACTGCCTTGATTGCGCTCTTGGAGAATTTGCATGATCAACTGTGTATTTGCATTAGTAGCGGCCATCACAGCTTGCCAAGCTTCCGGAGGAGGCGGAGGTGGTGGCGGATCAGGATTCGGAGTCGTGCGCGTTGGAGGAGCCATCCTTCCTAAATTGCAAAGCCACGAAGAATCAGGTAGAATGGGTACATCAACGAGGAATGGAATCAACATATGACGTCGAAGCAACTCAAATGCCACAACTGAAAATAAAACCAAGGGTTGGCTTGCGGAATAAGCCGGAACAAACAGATGATAGAAATTTCGTCCGAAGTTTTCGTGGTGGGACCTACACGGGCTCGATCGTACAGCAACATCATGTACAAGGCAGTGCACATGACATACGAAGCGTCCCCGAGTCAGCATAGCCAAGGACTCTTTAAGACACAACGAGACCACTGTAAAATCGACCGTGAATAGGCGAACCACTAGACATCGAACCCCAATTTCATATCAAACATCTATCGGAAATATATCCTAAGAGCTACTTGAATTCCCACCTATGAAACTCCCGAAATTTTCCGGTTATGCAATCAGGTGTTGGGGATACAGGGGAGCATAATATCTCACTCAAGCTAGCAAATCCTACATCCAGCAGTATCCATCCTTCAACACATAACCAAGAAACCTTCGGAAACCATCTATCTCAACCTTCGAAAAACATCCGTTATACAAGTTATGGCGATACTCCCGAACTCCCGCCCCAGTACTGGGTGGCGTCGAGGTTATCTCACCAACGAACTGCATAAAGGAGTTTTTCGATGTCGCGCACATATCTCAAGTATACCAGAATTGCAACGATAAAATTGTGACAACAACACCTCGGAGCTCAACTCCCCGGGACACTGCCACAACCCCTAAAGACAGGAGGCACCAAGAACAATGTTCTCGTCACAAAACCATCAGAACAAATCCAAAATACTCGCGTGATCCTAAAATTTTTTTTTGTGAAATTTGAGAAGAGAAGAGTCAAAACTCTACATCAGGATGCCTTACCAGAGCGATGAGGAGACTGAGAAGTAAAAAGAATTCCTAAGCTCTCCGATATATAATTCCTAAATGACTCAAAACATTTTTCTAGACACAACTCGGCTTCTAAAACGATCAAGCAATGGGGCTCCTAAGGTCGGGGAAGGCTCTGATTACCAACTTGTAACGCCCTCGATGCGGCTATATCTCCCACGTGTCGAGGCACGACTTAGAGGCATAACCGCATTGAAAGCAATGTCGCAAGTCGGGAAATCATTACACATCCCATGTACATAAATAATATAAAGGGGAGAAACGTAGTTGGCTTACACTCGCCACGTCACATCAAAGTACATAAATAACATCCATCATACAAATCACTCATGGCCCGACTACGGTGCCAAAATAGAAAAGACCCCCAACATGCGACAAGGCCCTGAATCGATAACCCCAACTAGGCACCACTACTGATCATCCGGAAAAGACACGTAGTATCACTGAGAGTCCTCGTCGAACTCCCACTTGAGATCGTAATCGTCAACTGTAGCAGAAACACCTGGACCTGCATCTGGAGTTGTAGTATCTATGAGCCACAGGGACTCAGCAATCTCACACCCACGCGATCAAGACTATTTAAGCTTATAGGACAGGTACGGCAATATAAGTGGAGCTGCAGCAAGCGACTAGCATATATGGTGGCTAACTTATACGCAAATGAGAGCGAGAAGAGAACGCGAAGCACAGCGAGAAGCTAAAGGGACATCCTGCGCAAGCATAACTCCAACACCGTGTCCACTTCCCGGACTCCGCCGAGAAGGGGCCATCACGGTAACACACACGGTTGATTCATTTTAAGTAAGTTTAGTTAAAGTTATCTACAACCGGACATTAACAAATTCCCATCTGCCCATAACCGCGGGCACGGCTTTCGAAAGATCAATCCCTGCAGGGGAGTCCCAACTTAGCCCATAACAAGCTCTCACGGTCAACGAAGGAATAGACCTCCTCCCAAGACGTTCCGATCAGACTCGGTATCTCGGTAACTCAAGACACTTCGACAGGTTAAAACAAGACCAGCAACACCGCCCGAATGTGCCGAAAAATCCCGATAGGAGCTGCACATATCTCTTTCTCAGGGCACACTCAGATTGTCCTAGGTACGAGTAGGCCAGCCCAGAGTTGCCCCTGGTGGCCACCGGTAGCTGACAGGTGGACCAACACTCAGAGGAGCACTGGCCCGGGGGGGGTAAAATAAGATGACCCTTGAGTCTGCAGAACCCAAGGGAAAGAAAAGGCTAGGTGGCAAATGGTAAAACCAAGGTTGGGCATTGCTGGAAAAGCTTTAATCAAGGCGAAATATCAAGGGGTTCCCATTATAAACCAACCGCGTAAGGAACGCAAAAATCCGGGAACATAACACCGATATGACGGAAACTAAGGCGGCAAGAGTGGAACAAAACACTAGGCGAGAGGCCGAGCCTTCCACCCTTTACCAAGTATATAGATGCATTAAGATAACATAGCAATATAATGATATCCCAACAAGTAAATAAATGATGTTCCAACAAGGAACGGCTCCAATCTTCACCTGCAACTAGCAACGCTATAAGAGGGGCTGAGCAAAGCGGTAAAATAGCCAATCAACGGTTTGCTAGGACAAGGTGGTTAGAGGTTTGACATGGCAATTGGGAGGCTGACAAGCAAAAGGTAGGCATCGTAGCATTGGCAAAGCAAGAGCGAGCAAACTAGCATAGCAAAGATAGTAGTGATTTCGAGGGTATGATCATCTTGCCTGCACAGTTGTCAGAGTTGGATGGATCCTCACAAGCAAACTCAACGGGCTCCTCAGTAGCGAACTCGTCTCCAGGCTCTACCCAAACAAGACAAACAAGCAACAAGGACACAATCAACCACGTGCAAGACCAAGCAATATGATGAAATGATGATATGCTATGCGGGATGCGATGCGGGATGCAAAATGCAAGAAATGACAGGAAATGCATTAAAATGGACTCAACTTGGAATTCCAAGGGTGCCACTGGATAGAGGGGATGAAATCGCTTGAAAACGATATAAAGATCATTGGAATCGGAGTTACGGTTTGGAAATGGCAAGCGTTTTAAGATATGACACCGGTCTGCGATTTACAGCAAGTAGGCATCTAAAATGCAACGAAATGAACATGCTACAGCCACCAAACATGACAACAAAATACATGGCAGGGATGCACACAAGATGCTTAACAAAACACTAGCACTGAGCCATAGGCAAATTCATCCATTAAGAGGTTAAAACAAGCATGGCAAAAATGAATATGCAAAACAGATTCCAGACTTAGTGAAATTAACACTAGCCTGAAATTTCAGATCACGAAGCCCTCTTCGGAGCAGCAAAACGACATGATACAAAACCTGAACATGACAAGTAAGAACATGGCATGGAGCTACTCAACAAGCTTAACAAAACACCCAAAGTGACCTGGGGCCAAAAGGGTTCACAAAAATACTCTACCGAGCTCACGAACATAGCTCGAACACAATCAGTTTTCAGACTTAGTGAAAACTGAGACATGCAGAAATTTAACTCACGAAGGTATGTAAACGAGCTCGATGCACTAACTACAGTGCAAGTCATGGCAAGGAAAGCATATAACCAGAAAGAAGGCACAATATGCTAGCTACACATGGAAAGAACAAAGGCATAGCATGCATGGAACACTAACGGTAGCATCGGCAAAATCGCAAACAAGTTGACGATCTGCCCAGATTAACAACGAAGCAAAAGTTGAGCTCGATTGAGTCAACCTAGAGCACTCCACATATGCAAACAAAGACATGGATGGATATAGCATAACATAACTATCAAAACTCCCTTACTGATCATCCTCAAAAGAGGCACGGATCACTAGGAAACAAGCTGGACATATAGCATCATGAACTAAAATATCCCAGACAGTGAAAATCACTAAGTCCCTGAAATCAGCAATCTCAGGTACCTCTCTTCGCAAGCTTGCACAAGACAACACACACATCCTAAAAATGCATGGGTGGCACCTCTGGAAAGAAGACAAAATGCTTAACAATTCATCCCAAAGGGGCACAGGCATATCATGCACGGATTAAACATGTCAAAAATGACAAAAGTGCATGATGAACTAACGGATCTGCAATTTAACTCACGAAGCCTCCTTCTAACAGCATTTTGGGCAACAAGATGACCTCAAACGCAAATGATGCAATGGAAAGAAATGATGTACCTCTCTGAGATGTACATTTTGATATGCTATATGTCAAAAATGGAGTTACAGATGCGGAGATACGACACGATGAACAGGAGCACATGGATCTGGGAATTTAGGACTTAGAAGAAAAACCACCTCGCGGAAAAAGTCAACTGCGACAGGTCGAGGCCGGATCCGTCTTCTCCGGCGACGGCGCGGTCCGAATGCGGCGAGGGAGGCCAGGTAGCGGCCGGACTCCGGCGGGGGCGGCCGGATCTGGCTCCGGGAGGCGGTAGACGGCGCCGAGACGGCGAGTGGTGGGGCGGCGGCTTGCGGCGCCGGAGTGGGCCGGCGTTGATGGCGGCGGGCGGCGGGACGCAGCGCCGGCGAGGTGGCGGCGCACGGTGCCGGCGGGGTCCCGGCGATGAGGCGGAGGTGGAGCAGCGCGGGCGGCGCTCGGGCGGCGGGGAGGCGGGCAAAGCGGCGCGGGGACTCGGGTCGGGAGGGCCACTGTCGGGCCCCGCGGGCCGGCGCGGTGGGAGGCGGCGGCGCGCCACGTGGTGATCGCTGAGAGGGCGCGGGCGGCGGCGGACGTTGTCCGGCGCCGGCGGACACGTCCGGCGCGCGGAGAGGAGCGGGGAGCTAGGGTTAGGGTCGACTTGATCCGAAATTTGGGGAGGAGGCTATATTTATAGTAGAGGGAGCTAGGAGAGTCCAAAAGGGGTGCCGTTTTCGGTCACGCGATCGTGATCGAACGCTCTAGGACATGGAGCAGAGTTTGGTGAGTTTTGGGCCAAATTGGAGGGGTGTTGGCCTGCAACACACACGAGGCCTTTTCGGTCCCTCGGTTAACCGTTGGAGTATCAAACGAAGTCCAAACGATACGAAACTTGACAGGCGGTCTACCGGTAGTAAACCAAGGCCGCTTGGCAAGTCTCGGTCCAATCCGGAAATGTTTAATCCCCACACACGAAAGAAAGCTAGAAATGACCACCGGAGGAGAACGAAGCGCCGGAATGCAAAACGGACAACGGGGAAAATGCTCGAATGCATGAGACGAACACGTATGCAAATGCAATGCACATGATGACATGATATGAGATGCATGACAACGACAACAACACACGGAGACAAAAACCCGAACCCGAGAAAATAAAATAACTTAACGCCAAAAACGGCAAGAGTTGGAGTACAAATAGGGAAAGTTACATTCCGGGGTGTTACAGGAGAGCACCACGGCGGTGGACGACGGCGAGGCCTAGGAAGGGGACGACGCGGCAGTGGAAGCCCGCGCGGAGAGGACTACGAGGGTTCACTGGTTCGGCTGCGTGTGAGGCTCCGTCGCCGCACGGCCTGGCCAGCGGTGGGAATAGTAGGGGGCGGTGAGGCCTCTGCGGCAGCACAGCCGGCCATGGGAGGCAGGAGCATGCGGCACGACCGGCGCTGCTTTGGGCGGCTGGAGCAAGAAGACCAGAGGTTGAAGAAGCACTACGGCCGTTGGATGGACATCGTACGGTCACTGGAGCTAGAATCGTTCATATTGACTAAGTTGACAAAGCCCTTCTTCCCCATCAACTTAGTAGGCCCACAAGTCAGCCTCCCAACAAGGTGGGTCCCAGCTAGCCGAGGGAGTATTCATTTTTTTGTGCGTAATAAGGAGGCACTTCCGGTGGGTCCGAGCTGACAGCGGGGGGCATTTTTTCGCGAAATACGGTGGCCCGTCCGGTGGGTCCCAGCAGTCAGGGGGAAACGATTTTTTTCGCAAAATACTGGTGGCCCGTCCGGTGGGGTCCCCGCTGTCAGGTGGAGGAATAATTATTTTGCACGTTAATAAGGAGGCATTTCCTTGCGTGCGGCCGTGGACCCAGCTGTCAGCCTCTCCACGTACAGTCCACGTCCGATGGAAGCCGTTCCTTGACCACATTGACCACGCCGCGCCGAGAGCACCAGGGCGGTGGACGACGGTGAGGCCTAGGAAGGGGACGATGCAGAGCTGGGGAAGATGCGGCAGTGGATGCCCACGCGTAGAGGAGTACGAGGGTTCACTGCTTCGCTGTGGTGTGAGGCTGCTGTCGCCGCAGAATAATAGGGGGTGTGGGTGAGTGGAGGAATGGCCTGGCCAGCGGTGGGAGTAGTAGGGGGCCGGTGAGGCCTCTGCCGCATCGCAGCCGGCCACGGGAGGAGAAGCACGAGGCACGACCGGCGTTGGTTTGGGCGGCTGGAGCAAGAAGACCAGAGGTTGAAGAAGCACTACGGCCATTGGATGGACATCGTACGGTCACTGGAGCTAGAATCGTTCATATTGCTAAGTTGACAAAGCTCTCCGTCCCCGTCAACTTAGTAGGCCCACAAGTCAGCCTGCCACTATGGTGGGTCCCAACTAGCAGGGGGTATTCATTTTTTTGTGCGTAATAAGGAGGCACTTCCCGTGGGTCCGAGCTGACAGCAGGGGGAATGTTTTTTTCGCGAAATATGGCGGCCCGTCGGGTGGGTCCCAGCAGTCAGGGGCAAAAGTTTTTTTCGTGATATACTGGTGGGCGTCCGGTGGGTCCCTGCTGTGAGGTGGAGGAATAATTATTTTCCGCGTAATAAGGAGGCACTTCCTTGCGGCTGCCGTGGACCCAGCTGTCAGCCTCTCCACATACAGTATTCTTCTGATGGAATTCAGTTGTTGACCACATTGACCATGCCACGCCGACAGCACCACCGTGTGGACGACGACGAGGCCTAGGAAGGGCGACACGCGGAGCCGGGAAGACGCGGCAGTGGATGCCCACGCGGAGAGGAGTACGAGGTTCACTGGTTCGACTGCGCTGTCATCGCCGCAGAATAACAGGGGGTGTGGGTGTGGAGTGGAGGGATGCCTGGCCAGCGGTGGAGTAGTATGGGGGCGGTGCGGCCTCCGCGGCAGCACTGCCGGCCACGGGAGGCAGGAGCATGCGGCACGATCGGCGCTGCTTTGGGCGGCTGGAGCAAGAGCGAGGTTGAAGCACTACGGCCGTTGGATGGACATCGTATGGTCAGTCGAGCTAGAATCGTGCATATTGACTAAGTTGACAAAGCCCTTCGTCCCCATCAACTTAGTAGACCCACTATACTGGGTCCCAGCTAGCAGGGGGAGTATTCATTTTTTTGTGCGTAATAAGGAGGCACTTCCTTGCGTGCGAAGATATAGCTGGTGGGTCCGAGCTGTCAGCGGCGTAACGTTTTTTTCGTAAATACAGAGGCCCTTTCGGTGGGTCCCTGTAAGTGCATCTAGTGCCACCCCTAGTTGGTTTTGGAGTATTGACGACAAACCTAGTTGAGGGACTAACGTGTTTGTGAGAATTGCAGGAAAACACAGGTAGAAGTCCCTCATTGATTCGGTTTTATTACCAGAGATGACCCCTAAAAATGTACGAAGACATTGAAGACAATGGTGGTTTATGAAGATATTCATATTGAAGACAATGACATCGAAGACTCCCTATGAAGCTTATGGAACTCGAAGACTTAGATCCTTCGTAGTTTCATTTCATTTATGTTGTGTCGTAGGAACCACCGTACTGTTAAGTGGGGTCCAAGAGAACCAGTCAGAATGACTGAAGTGATGCCTAATTCAAATCCTATGTCTTCGAGCGAAGACTTTGAGAGAAAATCTTGTCCAGAGTCAGACAAGTCAGCTTTACTTGTAGCCCAAGTAAAGTTGCCGTGTGAGTTCAAAATTCGACCGTTGGTACACGTGTCAGTTCCTCAGTGACCCAGGGTCATTTTGGACAGATCAGGTCGGGTTGCCAAGTGGCTATAAATAGTCCACCCCCCACAACCATAAACGGTTGGCTGCTCAGATTTCAGTGCACGGCTTTTGTCGTTTGAGAGCAACCCACCTCGAAGCCTTTGAAAGAAAAATTCCCAGTGAGGAGAAAAACCCTAACCACCCAGAGCCAGAGTAAATTGGGCATCACTTAAGTCTTCGTGTCTGTGTGATCTGAAAGACTTATTACACTTGAGGACTGTGCATCCTCCAGACGGTTAGGCGTCGCGTTCTGAGCATCCAAGAGAAATTGTGGATTGCCAGTGAACGAAGTCTGTGAAGGTTTGGGAGTCTACCTTGAAGACTTACCAGAGTGATTGGGCGAGGTCTGTGTGACCTTAGCTCAAGGAGAAAACGGTGAGGACTGGGTGTCTTGGACTAAGTGTCCTTGACTGGGTGTCCGGGACTGTGTGTCCTTTGGTTTAAATACCTAGCCGCTCCAACCAGACGTACAGTTGTCACAGCAACTGGAACTGGTCCAACAAATCATTGTCTTCAACGTGTCACTGGTTTCATCTTCACTTCCTTTTACTTACAGTTATTCATTGTGAAGCCATTGCATGCTTGCTTTATCTTTTGTCTTCACAACATGAATGTATGATCTGTTCGGCTTCATAACTTCTTCCTACCTGATCCTTATTACACTGAAGCTGTTTGTCATTGCGCTTTCACTCTATTGAATACATGACCATGGCTGGCCTAGTGTAATCTAACTTCCGCTGCATAGTAATAGGCATAATCTTCACCGTTTGTCTTCATAACTCTCACGTTTTGAAGACTTTCATAAAAATCGCCTATTCACCCCCCCTCTAGTCGATATAACGCACTTTCAATTGGTATCAGAGTAAGGTGCTCCCTTGTTCTGTGTGATTCGGTTTAACCACCTGGAGTTTTAGCTATGTCGACTGCAGGGATAATCAAAGTCTCCGCTGCTTGCCCTGTCTTCGATGGAACTGAATATCCCTACTGGAAGAATAAGATGCGCATGCATCTTGAAGCCATTGACGTCGACCTATGGTATGTCGTCGAAAACGGTGTTCCCAAGGCTGGAGAAGGTGTCACTGCTGCTGATGTCAAGAAGTTCGTTCAACTGGACTCTACTGCCAAGAATATCATCTGTGGTCATCTGACCAAAGGACAGTATGGCCGTGTGAGTGCCTTGAAGACATCCAAACTGGTCTGGGACTGGCTCTCCAAAGTTAATGAAGGCATATCAACCCAGAGAGATCAAAGAATCAGTGTTCTTCGCAACCTCTTCAACCGCTTCAAGCGAAATGACAATGAGAATGTCCAGCACACATTTGACCGGCTCACTGACATCACAAATGAGCTTCAAGCCCTCGGCGCCACTGAGATCACCAAACATGAAATCGTCAAGACGCTGCTGAGATCACTTGATAGTTCGTTTGACATTCTGGCCCTGATGATTCAAGAACGTCCTGATTTCAAGACACTTGATCCATCTGACATACTTGAGAGGCTCAACACACATGAGTTTCAGCTTTCTGAGAAAAGAGATATCTACGATCCAAACTATGGGCGAACTCGTGCCTTGAAGGCAAAAGCTGTCTCCTCATCTGAAGAAGAATCTGACTGCAGTTCTGATGATCCTGAAGACATTGGAAGAGAACTTGCAATGCTAGTGAAGAAGTTTCAAAAATTCACCAAGAAGAAAGGCTTCAGAAAATCTTCACGGTCAAGCTCAAGGAATGATGAAGCTTCTGCTCATGACTACAAGAAGAAAACATGTCACAAGTGCAAGAAAACTGGGCACTTCATCTCTGAGTGTCCACAGTGGGACAATGAGAACAGAAGGAAGAAGAAGAGCAAGGAATATGATTCTGACGACAAGAAGAAGAAGAAACACTCAAAGTCTTCTTCCAAGTCTTCATCAAAGTCTTCATCACACAAGAAGAGCTCATCTGGCAAGGCACGTGCGTTTGTTGGAAAGGAGATGGATTCAGAAGAGGAGTCCGCATCTGAGGAGGCAGAGGTGGAGTCTGAGGAGGAGTCTGATTCTGGCATTGCGAGTCTGGCTACAGCATACGTCGCCAAGTCCATCTTCAACACTGAAGACAATAACTGCATCACCGACACCGACGCAAATGACAAGAACGACTCCACTCCTACCTACTGCTTCATGGCACGCAGTGGCAAGGTAAACACACGCACCACTCGCTATGAAACAACCAGTGACGATGACTCTGAATGTGATTCAAAACCTAGCTACAAAACACTTGCTAAAATTGCAACTGAACAACAGAAAGCTATGGAACATATTCAAAAACTGTTAGACAGAAGCGATGATCTGTTGGGTGCTGAAATGACTCGATCTGAATCCTTAATTGAAGACATAAAAAACCTTCACGTTAAGTATCAGGAACTTGAAGATCGTCATGATACTCTCTCAACAACTCATGAAAAGCTTTCCTATGACTATCTTCAAAGGAAGCAAGAACTTGAGAAATTGAGGGTGGCTCATGAAGATCTTCAAAAGGAAAACGAGTCACTTCGCGCCGAACAGATCAGTCCCACTCAAGAAGGATTTGAACCACCATGTCTTAAATGCATTGAGCGTAATAATCCTAATTCTGTTGCTGAATGTTCCACTGCTACTACTGTTCCAATATCTTCAACTGTTGATGAGGAAACTAACCCCTCTGCTGAGGATACCACTGCTATTGCTGATGAGAATGCTAGGTTGAAGACATTGCTTGAAACAGGGATGTACAAAAGTCTGAAAGGGCATCAAACATTATGTGATGTCCTTAAGAAGCAGATTCTGAACCGAAACCCTAGGAAAGAGGGTGTTGGGTTCGTGAGGAAAATCAATGCAGATGGCTCTTATTGGAAACCTGAGCAGTACCCCAAAACTACATGGGTTGCTGCAAAGGAACTTTCAGCAGATCCATCCAATTTATCTGGCTTCACTTGTGCTAACCCAATTATCATTGATAAATCCTTTGATGCAAACTATAAACTGTTTAAGAATCAGAATGGTGAAGTGTTTGCCAGGTACATTGGTACTAACTGCAGGAATGGACCGCCTATGAAGAAGATCTGGGTTCCGAAAACATGTCTGGAAAATCTTCCTGTGAATGTCTTCATGACACCTCACTTGAAGAAGACAAATCTCGGTCCAAAGGCTTCATACAGACAGAGGACTCACCTGAGTCACACTAACGCAAATGTTTTGCAGGGAAACCACACTCAGGCATATGAATATGAGAGCGGTTCATCGAACCGTCATGTTCATATGACCAAACATTATTCTGCTTATGCCTATGAGTATTATTGTCCCCCTGCTAGACTGTTTGCTAAGGCTTCAAAGCCTAAATTCTCAGATGCTGCACTTAGACTCATAGCTTCTAAGCCACCCTTGAAGATGTGGGTGGTTAAGAAAGCTTAACTCTCTTTTGCAGGGAAAGGTCTCCAGCACAAAAACAAAATCTTCTGATGCTATTGCTGGGGACCATAAAAATCTTGTGGGGCGCAAGATAAACTGCCCAAATGGCATCATTATGTACTTCGTTCCTGAATCGCATGCTACTCTCCCCATTAGTCCTAATCTGGATCTAAGTTTTCATAACCCACTGGTTCGTCAAATGTCTATGCTTCACAACACTCTTCGTGAAGCCTATCCCCCTAACTGCACTGTAGGGTACGACACCAGCGACTTCAAAGTCTTCAGAATGGATTATTGACAGTGGGTGTACAAATCACATGACTGGCAGAAGAAGCCTTCTTATGGACTCAACTTTACGTCCATCCGACAAGAGCCACATTACATTCGCTGACACTGGTAAAAGTAAGGTATTGGGTCTAGGTAGAGTTGCAATCTCAAAGGATCAACACATGGATAAAGTCATGCTTGTTGAATCCCTTGGCTTCAACTTAATGTCTGTCTCAATGCTTTGCGATTTGAATATGATTGTAATGTTTGACAAATATCATTGCCTGGTGCTAATGGAATCTGACAAATCTCTAGTGTTTGAAGGGTATAGGAAAGGTGATTTGTATGTGGTAGATTTCTCAGCAGGACCACAACTTGCAGTATGTCTTCTTGCAAAAGCTTCAGAATGCTGGCTTTGGCATCGAAGGCTTGGGCATGCTGGCATAAGGAACCTCCACACCCTTGCGAAGAAAAAGCACGTCATAGGCATCGAGGGCGTGAAGTTCAAGAAAGATCACTTATGCGGTGCCTGTGAAGCAGGGAAGATGACAAGGGCAAAACATCCTTCGAAGACAATCATGACCACTACTCAACCCTTCGAACTGCTCCACATGGATCTTTTCGGTCCCACTCACTACTCAACTTTCACTACTTCTGCATGCCTCTATGGCTTCGTAATTGTTGATGATTATTCTAGATATACTTGGGTGCACATAATCCTTTACATGACTGAAGTGCAGGATGTCTTCAGACGCTTCGCAAATCGAGCTATGAACAATTTTGGCGCCAAGATAAAGCACATCAGAAGTGACAATGGCACTGAATTCAAGAACACTGGCCTTGATACATATCTGGATACCTTGGGCATCACACATGAATTCTCAGCTCCATACACGCCACAGCAGAATGGCATCGTCGAACGCAAGAACAGAACACTCATTGAGATGGCCAGAACAATGCTAGATGAATACAAGACTCCAAGAAAATTCTGGACTGAAGCCATTGATACTGCATGCCATACAATCAATCGTGTTTATCTTCACAAGCTTCTGAACAAGACATCCTATGAACTCCTAACTGGCAAGAAGCCAAATGTCAGTTACTTCAGAGTATTTGGCGCAAAATGCTGGATCAAGGACCCACACCACACCTCAAAGTTTGCACCAAAAGCACATGAAGGCTTCATGCTCGGATATGGAAAGGATTCGCACTCCTACAGAGTCTTCAATCTCTTCCACTACAAAGTGGTTGAAACAGTGGATGTGCGATTTGATGAAACCAATGGATCACAAAGAGAGCAATTGCCAAATGTGCTAGATGAAGTTCCAGCAAATGAATCAATCAAGCTTATGGGAACTGGAGAAATTGTACCTTCTGAAGCTCAACCTGAAGAAGAACTTATCATCTCAGCACCTGATCCACATGAAGACAATGCTCAGCCTGAAGATATACCTTCAAATGACCACATAGATCAGCAAGAGCAAAGTCTTCGCCCCACACACCCTCGTGTTGCAAATGAAGTACAAATTGACAAAATACTGGACAGCATCAATGCACCTGGTCCACTCACTCGTTCAAGGGCAACTCAGCTAACAAACTTCTGTGGGCATTTCGCATTCGTCTCAATATCAGAACCCAAGAAAGTTGAAGAAGCCTTCATGGAACCTGAATGGATTCAAGCTATGCAAGAAGAGCTTCAACAGTTTGAGCTGAATAATGTATGGGAACTGGTTAAGCGTCCTGATCCACGGAAGCACAACATAATAGGCACCAAATGGATATACCGCAACAAGCAAGATGAGCATGGTCAAGTTGTCAGGAACAAAGCTCGTCTCGTTGCTCAAGGATCTACTCAAGTGGAGGGCATTGACTTCGATGAAACATTTGCTCCTGTGGCTAGGCTTGAAGCCATACGCATACTGCTAGCCTATGCAAATCATCATAACATACTTCTCTATCAGATGGATGTGAAAAGTGCCTTTCTCAATGGCAAGATTGAAGAAGAAGTGTATGTTGCACAACCACCTGGCTTTGAAAATCCAAAACATCCTGATATGGTATACAAGCTCAACAAGGCACTATATGGCCTCAAACAAGCCCCTAGGGCCTGGTATGATACACTCAAGTACTTTCTGAAAAGCAAAGGCTTCATACCTGGTTCCCTGGATCCCACTCTTTTCACGAAGACATATGATGGTGAACTGTTTGTGTGCCAAATATATGTGGATGACATTATCTTCGGCTGCACCAATCAAAAGTATAGTGAAGAGTTTGGATATATGATGCAAGAGCAATATCAGATGTCCATGATGGGGGAGCTGAAGTTCTTCCTCGGTCTTCAAATACGGCAACAACGCAACGGCATCTTCATATCTCAAGAGAAATATCTTAAAGAGTGCCTGAAGAAGTTCGGTATGCAAGACTGCAAAGGCTTCACAACACCAATGCCAGCCAAGCATCATCTGGGTCCCGACGACAATGGTAAAGAGTTCGATCAAAAGGTATACCGCTCCATGATTGGGTCTTTGCTTTATTTATGTGCATCTAGGCCAGATATCATGCTTAGTGTTTGCATGTGTGCTCGATTTCAAGCGACACCAAAGGAGTCGCATCACTTAGCTGTGAAGCGAATTCTTCGATATTTGGCTCACACCCCAACTCTGGGATTATGGTATCCAAAGGGCTCAGAGTTTGATTTGGTTGGATTTTCGGATGCTGATTATGCTGGTGACAAAGTTGATCGCAAGTCTACATCAGGCACATGTCACTTTCTGGGACGATCACTTGTATGTTGGTCTTCAAAGAAGCAGAACTGTGTATCACTCTCCACTGCTGAATCTGAATACATTGCTGCTGGATCTGGCTGTGCTCAGCTTCTGTGGATGAAGCAAACACTCAAAGATTATGGCATTCATCTGAAGCAAGTGCCACTTTACTGCGACAACGAAAGCGCCATCAAGATTGCCAACAACCCAGTTCAGCACTCGAAGACAAAGCACATTGAAATTTGTCATCACTTTCTCAGAGATCATGTTGTGAAGGAAGACATTGATATCATACACGTCAACACTGAAGAGCAATTGGCAAATATCTTCACCAAGCCCTTGGATGAGAAGAGATTTTGCAAGTTACGGTGTGAGCTAAATATCTTGGAATCCTCAAATGTCCTGTGATCAGGCACACATCCTAACACTTAAGCATATTGATGAATTAGATGTGCAACACTCGAAGTAGCGTATATCTTCAAACAATGAAGACATACATTCTAAGTGTGAATACATTAATGTGGAATTTGACTTCGGAGCGCCACGATAATTGTGCGCCGTGTCTGGGTCTAATACTTCCTATACGGTGGGTAACGCCACCACCAAACGTTCCATTTTGAAGTGTTTCTCTCATGGCGTTACCTCTCAATGTCTTCACAATTGGTTTGGCTTCATTCTCAGTATGTCTTCATGATTATCTTCACTGCGTTGATTATATGGATATATATGTACTGATGTTCTGTCCTCTACAGCATTCACTTATAGCTATGTCTTCTTGGTTGAATCTTTTTGAACTAAGTGAATGTGATCGGACCCTAACCTCTCCATGCTTCCTATCCCAAACTCTATCTCTCCAAGTCATATGCATTCTGTTGAAACTGTCAAATGTCTTCACTGCGTCCTTGTCAGCTGAAGACATAGTGACAACCATAAAAGTTCAGTTTTAATGCTCATTCCTCCACATAAGATCTGGAGAAGCAGGAACGACCGCCCGACAATTTAGGCATGCGTGGGACGTGGAACAAATCCCAATCTTCCTCTAACTGGCCACGCGTGCCTCAAATGCGAACCGCCAGGGGTACCTGCGTAATAGCGTAGTGCCGCCTCTATCCCTATAAATACACGATTTACTGCGGTCATTATCTCCTTCTTCCACCCTCGCACGAACCCTAGCGCCACCGCTAGCACTCGACGACGCCGGCGACGAAGCGCTTCACTGCCGCAACCTCTCCGACGCTGTTTTCACGCCGACAGCGGACATCGCTCTCTCCGCCGTCGCCGTAGGTGTCTTCCGTCGCCAAGTTAGGGCATGGAGGATCGAACTGCTCGGCCTCAACTCTCACTTCGTCTAGCAGTTCCAAGTGTGGTAAATAAAATCTCTTTTTACTGCCTCTTTTGATCCCATAGCTCAGTCACTTTCTGCCATAAGGAGTTTCTCTTCACATCAGTTAGTTATATCGCTACATCTCATGACATGCCTAGTATATTCACTTGTCCTTCATAAGGTAGTTAGATTCCTCACTTGTACTGATCTGTGGGTTCGTACAAATCTAGAACCAACTTCTTATCTGTGAGTGAATGTCTTCGCACAATGAGGTCTATGTCTTCTAAACCGATTTATCTTCAAAATCTTCTGAGAATGCATATGACCTCTTCCCCTTCCCTCGCACCTTAATGCTGTCACAGGTACATGTCCGTGGGAGAATCCTTTGGTTCTCATAGTCTGCATTCATTTGCAGAGTACTTGCAGCATCACATCAACTCTCCTGAAGCTAGTTCTTGCAAAAGGAAGCCTTTGAAGCCTTTGAACATGGCTTCAGAAACAGCAGCAAGGAAGGGAGGCAGACAGCGACGTGGTGAAACGTCCAAAGATCTGCCTGATGAATTGGCAGAAATGTACAAAACTGATCCTGAAGAAAGCTATGGTCAGCGCAAGACACGAATCCAATGGATTCGAAGATATTGGGCAGAGCAATGGTTCCACTACCGCTTCGTCACTCAGGAATATGCGGAGAAGTGCGCCGTCAAGAGACCGTGGGGAGACGTACTATACAAAAATCTCGTACCCAGGTCCAGAGTCGAAGCCATTGCTCAAGGCTTCTATCCATGCATGGTGAGAGGACCACAGCCAGCTGAGGCACATCCGTCATCACTTCTCTGGTGCCGCGATGATAATCTCTTCAAGCGCAACTTTCAGTTTGCACAACAGTTAGCGAAGATAAACAAGAAGAAATTTGGGCTTGACTTCAACCCTGGTCCCTCCTCACCAAGGGCAGATGGCACACGCAACGCCAATCCCAATACCATCGGGCCGTATGCCAATCTTGCAGGCCTCATCACTCGCATCCTAGTCCAAGGGACTGCTGTGAATGACCCTCCAGCAGATACTGAGTCAGATGACGCCCCTGCTGCGCCGAAGCCGAAGCAGAAGAAGCCAAAAGCTTCAAAGCCAGCAGCTTCTCCCAAGATCGCAAGAGTGAAGCCTTTAGCAACTGCACCTCCTGAAGCCAGTGTGCAGTCAGAAGGCTTATCACGAGTGTCCAAGCCCCAAGAAGCCAAGAAGCCTCAGCCACACACAGGCAAAGAGCTCACAGCTGCTGAAATTCTGCGCTGCGAAGCCATTGATCTCTCAAGCGATGAAGATCTTGGAGATGATGCTCTTGAGCAGCTCATCAAGAGCAAGGAGGAGGCTGAAATCTTCAACAATCTGCCTCTGTTTGATGTCGCCATCATCCACAACTTCATCGATGAATGGTTTGCCACACCAGACATAAGCTTCAATGATCTGCAGCTACCAATAGGCCTCAGCGTTGCCTTTCACGATGCAATTGCTTCAGAACTTGCAATAGCCCAGCGAATTGTAGAACTGAAGCAGAAAATTGATCATGAAAAGGCTCAGTTCAAGAAGCACGTGGCCAAGCTCAGTGTGCAAGAAGTGAGAAACTTCAAGATCATGTTGCACGAGCTGAAAGAGAACTTCCTGAAGACGCGTGCCGAAGCTCAAGGCTCGCGAGAACGCATGAAGACTTTGGCTGATCGCTGCGTGCAAGCCTACAATGAGGCAGAAAAGCGCAAGGCACTTGGGCGTCCTGGCATTGACCCGAGGATGGCCGCGAAGAAGAAAAAGAAGGCGGCTGTGCCCAAACCTGAAGCGCCAAGGTCAAAAACTGCTCCGATTGTCTTCCCCGCTGCAACGACTGGCTCGAAGCCAAAGAATAGATCAACCGCTTCACAGCACAAGAAGGCACGGACTACAGAGGCTGAAGCTAAGAAGAGAAAACACTCTGAAGCCTCTCCTTCTGAACCCATCATCAAGAAGCGCAAGACCAAGAAATCTCGGGCTGCTCCCACAGAGCCCCTGATAGTTGAACCCCTCTACGTCCGCTATCCTGACACAGATCGTCAGTTGACTATGCATGAACCCAACACTGACGACATTCCAGCAGACGAACCCTACGCTGCTGAAGACATTGGTCTCCAAGACAATGTGCAAGGTGATGCAGCCCTTCCTCAGCTTGAGACAAGCGAACTGATCAGTATTGGTCGTCCATTGACGCCAATCACACAAGATGCATCGTGGGCAGATCGCCCACAGGAGGAAGATGAGCCACAGCCCACTGCAACTCCACAAGCGTCGCCCAAATTCCGTAGGCTTCGCAAAGGGCCAAGGGCTCAGGCTGCTGACGACATTCCGGCTGCATCAGCCGAAGAGCATGCAGAGACACCACAAGCTCCAACTCCCCCACACCAACAAGAAGCAGTTCTCCAGGAGAACGTGCCTGAGTCTGTAAATGTTGAGGCTGCCACAAACAACGCCGAAGTAAATGTGGATCCCAACCCAACAATAGCTTCAGAAGACAATGAAGCTACTGCTCCTGAACATTCTGTGCCTGAGTCTGCTACAGGACCACAATTCAACTATCATATTGCATACAGACCCCAGGTCCAGAAGCCGATCCCACGACTGCCAAGGTTCCTAGGTCCTGCATCAGCTCCTGGTTCCTTCAACATCAACGGCTTCAGGGCAGATAACACATTTTTCGACCGCTCCAAGAACCCTTATTCAAGGGAACGGATTGTATCAGATAGGTTCTGGAGCCATCAACAGCGCAACTATTATTCATGCATCCTATACAACCAAGGCCGCATCTTTCCTCACAAGCGCCTTGAGGTTGAAGCTGTTGCTGGTCTGCCTGGTCTGGAAGAAGCACTGGATTGCTTCAAGCAAGTAGGTTTGCTGCCATTTATCACTGATGAAGAGCACTGGAACGAAGAGCTTCTGCTCCAGTTCTATGCCACTTTGCATATCAAAGGCTATAACAAAGATCCGAAGACATGGATTCTGGAGTGGATGACAGGCAATATCCATCATGAAGCCAATGCTTTCGACCTAATTGAGCTTACCGGCCTTCCCACTCCTGGCGAATTCTTTGAAGAAGGGTGCCAACTCCATGCTGAAGCAATTGAGAGCATATTTCAGCGTCCTGAGCCAGATATGAGTCAGATGCTCTCAATGATGAAGCCACTGCCTCCGAATGCACCCTATCCAACTAGGTTCTTCGTTGAAGACTTAGAGTACTTGCCCAGAACAATATATCATATCATAAGGCGGACTCTATGGCCTGTAAAGGGACACTCTCGATATGCGACAATTGATGGTGCAATGAAGACTCTCATCTTCTGCATTCTACATGGAAAATGCTTCAATGCACAGGATCTCTTCATCCGTCACTTTGCAGCGTCTGCCTCAGAACTGTTTGGATTAAAGTTCTATGCTCCTTGGGTTATGAGGCTGATCAAGCTTCACTCTGCAATCTCCTATCAACCCTCAGCCCGCAACCATAGGATATTTTTGCCAGATGTGGACACATCTGCTGAAGCAATATATCCAGAGCCTGGCAAGCAACCATTAAGTCTTCAAAATGTAGAACACCAGAGCTTCACTCAAAATATTGAAGGTGTTGAAGCTCTCTCCCGAGTGTATCCAATGGCTGGCACCACACGTGCTCCTGCATCAACTGAAGCCACTGACAGCACAGCTGCCAAGAGACCCAAGAAGCGCACTCGAGCACTCAATGACCGAGAGCTTCTTGTGGCTCTTCACCAAAAGCAAGATAGGCATCACGACTGGCTCAAATGGCAGATGAGAAGCATCATGCAAGACGTCAATCGCATCAGAAATCTGGCAACCAAGAATGCGTTTGTCGCACACGAGACCTGTCGCCGCACTTGGAAAGGCCTCACCATGATGAGCAATGAAGCTGAACTGCAAGAGGATGGCTTCAGAGAGAGATTCCAATTTGACTCCACGCCTCCAAGAAGAGCGGTGATGCGAAGCACACCATCACTTGAAGAGTCAGAATTCTCTTCTTCTGCTGCCACCGTGTCTGCCCGGATTATTGAAGAAGACAACGATGCGACATCATCTCCACCTGCTTCAACACACGTCGAATCTGCACCAAGCTCATCTGCACCGCCACCAAACAACTCCACCGACCCTGCTGCGCCTGGGAACGCGTAGAAAACTCTATGTCTTCAAACCTTTTTGGTCATCACTGACAAAAGGGGGAGAAGCATGATGTTTATAGTCTTCAAGCGGGTCACTTTGGGCGGGTGCCTCTATATTTTGCTACATTTTGCTTCGTGCTTAAAACTCCCGTTTTTGCTACATTTGCTTCTTTGAGTTGTAACACTTAGCCTTGATGGCCGTCTGCTACCTGCTTGTCACTCCGTTATGCGAAGATAAATTCCGCATGTGCGACACTAAATTCCGCACTCATCTCTTACTACGGACGTCCATTTTCAATTATGCATGTCATTATATTCATATACTTTCACATGCATAGTGGATTGTCATCATAAGTTGAAGTGGATCTCCACAAGTACAACCTGCCATGTGCATTTGCATTCAAAAGGCAAATTACTTATATGCACATCTTCAAGGGGAGCCCTTGCAACTTATGAAGACAAATTCCTTTACTATTTCACAAATTATGTTCCCCGTTGAAAACTTCAACTAGTTTGTCATCAATCACCAAAAAGGGGTGTAAGTGCATCTAGTGCCACCCCTAGTTGGTTTTGGAGTATTGACGACAAACCTAGTTGAGGGACTAACGTGTTTGTGAGAATTGCAGGAAAACACAGGTAGAAGTCCCTCATTGATTCGGTTTTATTACCAGAGATGACCCCTAAAAATGTACGAAGACATTGAAGACAATGGTGGTTTATGAAGATATTCATATTGAAGACAATGACATGAGAAGACTCCCTATGAAGCTTATGGAACTCGAAGACTTAGATCCTTCGTAGTTTTATTTCATTTATGTAGTGTCATAGGAATCACCGTACTGTTAAGTGGGGTCCAAAAGAACCAGTCAGAATGACTGTAGTGATGCCTAATTCAAATCCTATGTCTTCGAGCGAAGACTTTGAGAGAAAATCTTGTCCAGAGTCAGACAAGTCAGCTTTACTTGTAGCCCAAGTAAAGTTGCCGTGTGAGTTCAAAATTCGACCGTTGGTACACGTGTCAGTTCCTTAGTGACCAGGGTCATTTCGGACAGATCAGGTCGGGTTGCCAAGTGGCTATAAATAGTACACCCCCACAACCATAAACGGTTGGCTGCTCAGATTTCAGTGCACGGCTTTTGTCGTTTGAGAGCAACCCACCTCGAAGCCTTTGAGAAAAAAATTCCTAGTGAGGAGAAAAGCCCTAACCACCCAGAGCCAGAGTAAATTGGGCATCACTTAAGTCTTCGTGTCTGTGTGATTTGAAGACTTATTACACTTGAGGACTGTGCATTCTCCAGACGGTTAGGCGTCGCGTTCTGAGCATCCAAGAGAAATTGTGGATTGCCAGTGAACGAAGTCTGTGAAGGTTTGGGAGTCTACCTTGAAGACTTACCTGAGTGATTGAGCGAGGTCTGTGTGACCTTAGCTCAAGGAGAAAACGGTGAGGACTGGGTGTCTTGGACTAAGTGTCCTTGACTGGGTGTCCGGGACTGTGTGTCCTTTGGTTTAAATACCTAGCCGCTCCAACCAGACGTACAGTTGTCACAGCAACTGGAACTGGTCCAACAAATCATTGTCTTCAACGTGTCACTGGTTTCATCTTCACTTCCCTTCACTTACAGTTATTCATTGTGAAGCCATTGCATGCTTGCTTTATCTTTTGTCTTCACAACATGAATGTATGATCTGTTCGGCTTCATAACTTCTTCCTACCTGATCCTTATTACACTGAAGCTGTTTGTCATTGCGCTTTCACTCTATTGAATACATGACCATGGCTGGCCTAGTGTAATCTAACTTCCGCTGCATAGTAATAGGCATAATCTTCACTGTTTGTCTTCATAACTCTCACGTTTTGAAGACTTTCATAAAAATCGCCTATTCACCCCCCCTCTAGTCGATATAACGCACTTTCAGCAGGAAAGCTTGGACGCATTGGAGGAGGAGCGTGATGTGGCAAAAGCCCGTTCCGCATTCTATCAACATCAGGCTCGAAGATACCAAAGCAGAGAAGTACGGGCCAAAAATTACAACGTTGGTGAATTAGTCCTACGACTACCGGACAAGAAAAAGGACAAACTCAAGCCCAAGTGGGAAGGTCCCTTCATAATTGACCAAGTCCTGACTGGTGGAGCATACCGCCTGCGGGATGTATCGGATAACCGACTGGAGCCGAACCCATGGAACGCAGCCCGTCTCCGAAGATTCTACGCCTAGCACCGGACTCTGTGTTCGTCTCCTTCCTCTGTCCATTTTTATATATTTTCTGTCTTACATTTCTCTTCTTCCCTCTCTCTCTTATAGCCTTTAAAGGCTCATAAAGTGACGTGCTATCCGCGCTCATTAAACCTGGGGCTTCTTTAAACAGAAGCTTATTCATACGGGCTTCATGCCCAACACATGTGTCACACTTCCGCATGTACCTTTTATTCACCATTATATGCATCAATATGACTTAAGTTTTGGCCAAGCTGGGTTGCCTGGCTCCTGTGCTTACCCCTACATTCCCGATTGTTCGGCTAGGTGGTAAAGGGAGCACCTCTGCGATTGTTACTGCCGGGTCAGCCGGACGTGTACCTCAGACTGGGTGAAGCCGAAAGCTAGCGTTCTTAAGGGAATATTCGGTCGGTGAACTAAAGATGATCTTTTTTTATTTTTATCTATACGCCCCCAGATGTTTTTCCTGCGTTTCTTTTCGCAGCATGGACTTGCACCTTAGGGCATGCCTCCCAGGGAAAGGAACCCCTAACGGAACTATTCTCCCTGGAAGATGTTTCTTACTAACCATGTAATATAACATAACTAGTCGGGCACTTGGTTGTTAACGCACTAATGACCCCTACGCCTGGTCTCCATGCATTCCCCGGTTCCTATATAACCGCATGGGAATTCGGACACACTCCGGACCGTCAGGTCCCGAGGCTGAAGCGAAAAGGTCGGCCATGACAAATGATCTACAATCCGGCTAGAAGGCATTATAAATGTCAATTAAATTACATAGTCATTTTGACTGATTGTATTCCTCTTCAATACCATCTAACGGGCTGTCTAATTTACAGTCCTGCTGGGAATACTTTGCAGCCAACTCTACTTGGCCGTATACTAAGCTTACAGGGATCTCCTTCCCATCGGGCCCTACAAGACCGACCTCGGCCATGTGGTTGGGGTCAGCCTTTGCGTACCACGTCTTCACCATGGCCCAGGTCTCCCTAGCGCCTTGACGACAGGCCGATATCTTCCACAATCGGAAGCTCCGCCGTGCTCCCTTTAGCTTCTCCGCAAACTCTCCAAGACCTTCGGGCATGGAGACGGATGGCCACAGGGCCTGGGCGACGCCTTGCATCGCCTGCCGAACTCGATCGAGCAGTTGCGAGAGCTCGGGAAGAAGGTCACCCGTAGAACCGGGCATCTCCTCTGCAGGACGACCTGTTAGCACACCTACAGACATTGCTCTGTTAGTCGACTTCCCCGCCGAACTTTCTTTCAAAGGTTCGTTCAAGCACTTACTAAATATGCCGCGCCGAAGCCGCTGATTCTTCTTCACGGAGTTTGACAGCTCGGCACGAACATCTTTCAACTCGACACCCAGCTTGGTATTGGCATCTTGGAGATCGTTCTTCTCCCGCCTCACCTTTGTCGGCACCTTCTCACTAGCCTTTAGCTGGCATAGGAGGTGTTGCCTTTCCGGATTCAATCCGGCGCCATCTGCAATTTCATTTGTGAGATTCGCACCCATGCCATGCTTCGCAAAATACTTATCTTTCGAAGTGTATATTACCAGAGGGGGTCTCCTTGGGCTCCCCTGCCGCGGCTAGTGCGACCTCAAGTTGGGCTTTGCACTCTTCCAGCTCCTTGGACAGTAGGGAATTCTTTTCTGTAAGAACCTGCATAACAAATGATCCTTAAATCAGTTATTCTAACTGTTTCAAGTCTCGGGGGCTACTGGTATATATATATAATTACCAAAATTTTCTTACCCATATGTCTTTTACATATTGCTCCGTGGCTCTGGCTAGACCACTTTGAGCGTCACGGAGGTACACATCTCCTGAGTTGAAGGCATCTAACGCCCCTTGGGAGAAACAAGCGCTGCGAAGAATTGTCCGGCGACGCCTGTGGTTCATGGCACTCTCCACCTCAGAGTTGGTGGCAGACAACCCGTCCACATCCTTCATCGGAGGAGCGTCTGGCACGCGCCTTGCGTTCGCCTCCGCCTCCGGACCAGGCTTTGGAGCCTGGCTGGTGGAGGCGCGATTGGCAGCCTCTCCGGATATAGTCCGGCGAGGTCTCTTTATCCTGAAGAGAGCATGAGTGTCAATGTGCCTTGAAGGTATAACACCTGGGATAAGGGGGAGCGCCATACCTTTGCACTGACGCCTCGGTCCGGACTGCACTTCTTTTCTGCCCACGGGGCCCTGCGGCCCCTCGTTGGCTTGTCGCCGCAGGTTCGGCCTTCCGCTTTAAAAACCTCCCCTGCAAAGTTCGGTTGCAATCAGGAAACTGAAAACACGAGAGGGCGGGCACCTATTCGGGCTACTTGGGCTTCGATCTCAGTTACCTGGGAGGCCGGGATCAGCCCTGGGTAATCGGCCATAATGGCCACGAAGGCATTGTCCTTGCTCAATTGATGGAACACTCTATCAATCAGCTCCACAGATATGTCCGGATCCTCTTGAGAGGCCGGGTCGAGGGACCATCCTGGGTCCTCGGGTTGTGGAGGAGGGCTGCTTATTTCCTTAACAGCCCGGCGCAGTTCCTGTGTTGAAGTCGTCAGACTGAATATTTAACAATGGGAATACAAAACGGATGGGCAAGTAAATAGGACCGCTTACCCAACTTGGGGGATTATGCATAGAGAATCCACCCTGTGGGTTGACGCGGAGAAATTCCTCCTCTTCTCCCTTATACAAAGTGGACAAGATCTTTAGTAGAGCGGCAGCTGAATCCGGCCCCTTACGGCCGTAGTGGGTGGCGTCGTCCTCCCCGTTGAAGTCCCACATGGGGTGGCTTCTATACTGAAGCGGTTGCACCCCCTGCATAATGCATTCGGCCATAACCCCGATCATGGTTAGTCCGGAATGGGCTAACAATCTTATTTGGCCCATTAGGTAAATGATGTCCCTGTCACTTTCCCTCTGAGGGCTCCGTGGATGCCAGCTTAGGCGCTTCTTTAAGGGAGCACTGTCGAATTCAGGGAGGCCGATCTGGACAGGATCCGGTAGCGGGACTTCTTCTATATAAAACCATTCCGAGGGCCAGTCTTCAGACACCTTCTTTGGGGTTCCGGACAGATATCCGGTCCCGGCGATGCGCCACACTTCGGCTCCGCCCACTTGATACATTGACCCCTCCTTAGAGCGGGGCACAAGGCAGAATAACCTCTTCCATAGCCCGAAATGAGCCTCGATACCCAAAAACAGCTCGCAGAGGGCTACGAAGCCCGCGATATGCAATACGGAGGCAGGCGTGAGATTGTGTAGCCGAAGGCCATAGAACTCCATGAGCCCCCGGAGAAATGGATGGATTGGAAATCTAAGCCCCCTTATTAAATAAGGGACGAGGCACACCCGCTCTTCTTTGGAGGGATTAGGGGCACTCTCCGCTTGCTCTCTGCCATTATAGATGGCAAGGCCGGCTCGAACCGGGACCATATAGGCCGGTGGGAGAAATCCCTTGGTCTGGAGCGTCATTAGCTCGCTATGCGGGATGGAGCATCTCTCCCAATATCCAGGCTGAGGGTTGGAAGGGCGAGAGGAGGAGTCGCGACAGCTGGCCATGGTGGAATGGACCTTTGTCGGATGCGCTCTGATGAACACTCGCGAAGGGGGGAAGATGTGGTTTGGATCTAAATCCTCGTCCCCTTAAATTGGTCAGCTCATTTACGCGGCTAGGGGTGTGAATGTAAAAAACACTCAGACTTTTCATATTCGTTTGACATGTGGGAAGCGGCCATTATTGGGCGTAGAAGCTAAGGAGCGCAACATCTACCAGAAACCGGACTTTATTCAACAGGTACACGGAATTTGGAGGAGAACCCGCCTTGCAGTGCCGAAGACAATCTGCACACCTGACTCATCGTACTTGAAGCCTGGTTCGGGGGCTACTGAGGGAGTCCTGGATTAGGGGGTGTCCGGATGGACGGACTATACCTTCAGCCGGACTCCTGGACTATGAAGATACAAGATTGAAGACTTCGTCCCGTGTCCGGAAGGGACTTTCCTTGGCGTGGAAGGCAAGCTTGGCGATACGGATATGCAGATCTCCTACCATTGTAACCGACTTTGCGTAACCCTAACCCTCTCCGGTGTCTATATAAACCGGTGGGTTTTAGTCCATAGGACAACATACACAACAACAATCATACCATAGGCTAGCTTCTAGGGTTTAGCCTCTCCGATCTTGTGGTAGATCTACTCTTGTACTACCCATATCATCAATATTAATCAAGCAGGACGTAGGGTTTTACCTCCATCGAGAGGGCCCGAACCTGGGTAAAACTTCGTGTCCCTTGCCTCCTGTTACCATCCGGCCTAGACGCACAGTTCGGGACCCCCTACCCGAGATCCGCCGGTTTTGACACCGACACCCATGAAGGACTTGCCTCACTAGGGTAGATCTTCACAAAGTAGGCGATATCCTTGCCTGTAGAAACTCCTTGGTTCAACTCCACAATCTTGATGGAGGCTCCCAAGTGACACCTAACCAATCTAGGAGACACCACTCTCCAAAAGGTAATAGATGGTGTGTTGATGATGATATCCTTGCTCTTGTGCTTCAAATGATAGTCTCCCCAACACTCAACTCTCTCTCTCTCTCATAGGATTAGATTTGGTGGAAAGATGATTTGAGTGGAAAGCAACTTGGGAAAGGCTAGAGATCAAGATTTATGTGTTTGGAATGGAATATCTTGACCTCAACACAAGTGTAGGTGGTTCTCTCTCAGAAAATGTATGATGGAAGTGTAGGAATGTTCGGATGGCTCTCTCCACGAATGAAGAGTGGGTGGAGGGGTATATATAGCCTCCACACAAAATCTAACCGTTACACACAATTTACCAAACTCAGTGGGACCGAATCAGAGAACTCGATCAGACCAATTTAGTTCATAATGTGAACATTAGGATTTTCGGTGGGACCGACATGTCAACTCGGTGGGACCAATTATATTAGGGTTGGGGCATAACGGGTGAGACCGATTACACAAACTCGGTGGGACCGATTTTGGTAATAAGCAAACAGAGAGTTGGTCTGGCAAACTCGGTGGGACCGATTCGCTCATTTCGGTTAGACCGAAACATTACGAAGGGGAAATAGAGAGTTTGCATTGCAAACTCGGTGGGACCGATCGCTCATCTCGGTTAGACCGAAATGTTATGAAGGGAAATAAAGAGTTTGCAATCCCATCTCGGTGAGACCGAGATCCCTATCGATAAGACCGAAGTGACTAGGGTTTGGTGGCAGTGGCTATGTCAACTGAACTCGGTGGCGCCAGATGGAACGTTTCGGTGGGGCGGAATTTGACTTTTGGTTTGGGACATATGTGGATGTGAGAAAGTGGTTGAGGATTTTGGAGCATATCACTAAGCATTCTGAGCAAGTAACCCATTAAGCAACACCTCATCCCCTTTTAATAGTATTGGCTTTTCCTATGGACTCAATGTGATCTTGGATCACTAAAAGGTAAAATGTAGAGTCTTGAGCTTGAGCTTGAGCCAATCTTTTGTACCTAGCATTTTGAGGGGTCCACATTTCTAATCCATGCCATGCCAATCATTGAGCTTTCCTAACATATTTATCTTGAAATAGTATTAGCTCAATTAGCTATATGTTGTTAGGAATTACCAAAACCACCCAGGGATAGTTGCACTTTCACCTAGAAATTCACCCAAGGACACACATGTGATTTTTCAACCAACTTTGGTGCAGTAGAGCATGTGCTTGGAGTTCAAATTTGAATTATGCACATTAAATTCCCAGAAACTCAATTAATGTATAACAAGGCCAAAAGAACCTGAAATAATTCCAAAATTTAGCATGATACTTCTATTTGGTCTAATATGCCTATGTAAAAAAATTAAGGAGGGAGAAGGTAGTGTATGTATGTCGTTTCGCACTCGGAGGTGACACGTTGCCTCTCGGAACCACGAGCCTTCTCGAGGGAAGCTCCGGTTTGCAAGATGCTTACACCAAAGCTTGTCCTAATTCGGCCAAAAAATTTACCGCAGTATGTTGGTGCCATGTCATGACACGATGCCAAGTTTCATGATTTTTAGGCGTGTTTTGGATTTACAGGAATTAAAAAACCAAGTTTCTCAATCTTTCCGGCCGAGCCATGACGCCTAGATGTTTGAATTTCATTCCCATTTCTTGCAGACCTAGAAATTCACCAAAGGACACACATGTATTTTTTCAACCAACTTTGGTGCACTGGAGTATGTGCTTGTAGTTCAAATTTGAATTATGCACATTAAATGCCTAGAAACTCAATTAATGTATAAAAAGGCCAAACGAACCCGGAATAATTCCAAAATTTAGCACGATACTTCTATTTGGTATAATCTGCCTGTGTACAAAAATTAAGGCAGGAGAAGGCAGTGTACGTATGTCGTTTCGCACACGGAGGTGACACGTTCCCTCTCGGAACCACAAGCCTTCTTGAGGGAAGCTCCAGTTTGCAAGAAGCTACCAAAGCTTGTCCCAATTCGGCCAAAAAATTACCGCAGCATGTTGGGGCCATGTCATGAGACCATGCCAAGCTTCATGATGTTTAGACATGTTTTGGATTTACAGGAATTAAAAAACCAAGTTTCTCAATCTTTTCGGTCGAGCCACGATGCGTAGATGTTTGAATTTCATTCTCATTTCTTGCATTGGACCTATAAATTCACCCAGAGACACACATGTGATTTTTCAACCAACTTTGGTGCACTGGAGCATATGCTTGTAGTTCAACTTTGAATTATGCACATTAAATGCGTAGAAAGTCAATTAATGTATAAAAAGGCCAAACGAACCCAGAATAATTCCAAAATGTAGCACGTTACTTCTATTTGGTCTAATCTGCCTGTGTAAAAAAATTAAGGCGGGAGAAGGCAGTGTACGTATGTCGTTTCACACATGGAGGTGACACGTTCCCTCTCGGAACCCCGAGCCTTCTTGAGGGAAGCTCCTTTTTGCAAGAAGCTTACACCAAAGCGTGTCCCTAATTCGGGCAAAAAATTTACCGCAACATATTGGTGCCATGTCATGACACCATGCCAAGTTTCATGATTTTCAGGCATGTTTTGGATTTACAGGAATTAAAAAACCAAGTGTCTCAATCTTTCCGGCCGAGCCCCGACGCCCAAATGTTTGAATTTCATTCCCATTTCTTGCATGGGACCTATAAATTCACCCAAAGACACACATGCGATTTTTCAAAAAACTTTGGTGCACTGGAGCATGTGCTTCTAGTTCAAATTTGAATTATTCACATTAAATGCCCCAAAACTCAATTAATGCATAAAAATGCCAAACGAACCCGGAATAATTCCAAATTTAAACACGATACTCATGTACTAGTTGCATGTTCACTGTACGTAAATGTTCTGGCAATTCAAACACCGTCCTTTCCCTCCGTAACACCATTTTGTCTTTCAGAACATAATGAAAAAATCAGGTATACCACAAATAGTTTACTAGAAAGAATCGTGTGGGATGCGATATAAAATATCTTGGCGCACCGTCTTGTCTGTCTTATGTAGGAAGCTTCGTCGTCTACAGTCCACCGCCCCTGCTTGAACCACACTTGCGCGCTAGTTTCTCGCGGCACCGAGTGAAATTTTTTTCCACCGCGGAAGTGTCTATCTCCCCACCCCCTCCCTCCCAGCAAAAGCCACATTTCCACTGTTCCTCCTTACTTTCCAAGTTCAAAACTTCACTGCTGCTTACTGGCAGCTCAGCCTCCTTGCCGGCGACCCTTCTTCTTCTAGCGCCGCCACCTCGCCGACGACCCTTCTTCTTGCAGCGCCTCCACCTCGCCGGCAACCCTTCTTCTTGTTGCGCGGTCTCGTCGATTTGGTCGGGTAATCCACACCCCACCCACACCAGCCTCCTCCTTTCCCGTCCCACATTCCCTGACCGATGGTGTGACACCTTCCACTGAAATCACTATCCCCCTCCTCCAATTAAGCGCCGCCCACAACCATTTTGCACGCAGTATAATGTGGAGCTCAGTAGCATGCGGCCGCACGCGCGCACGAGGTCGCTATGGCTGCCATGCGTGCCGACCGCCAAATCTTGGAGGAGCACCTCATCTTCAAGGACACCATCGACACTGCCACTTTGTTGTCTACTTTAAAATACAGTTCGTGCTGTTTTCTCGAGGCCACCACTAGTGCCGTCTAGTGATTTGTCCTCTATAATGTTAATATGCAATCTGATGTTCATTTAACAGTTTGGTCCTCTGAAATGTAATGTTCAGTTAACACTTTTGTAACACCCCGGATGTAATTTACCTTATATGTATCCCAACTCTTGCCGTTTCCGGCACTAAGTTATTTTATTTCTCCGTTGTCGGGTTTTTGTCTCCGTGTGTTGTTGTCTTTGTCATGCATCTCATATCATGTCATCATGTGCATTGCATTCACATACGTGTTCGTCTCATGCATCCGAGCATTTTCCCCGTTGTCCGTTTTGCATTCGGGCGCTCCTATGTCACCCGGTGTCCCATTCTACCTCTTTTCATGTGTGGGGGTTAAATGTTTTTGGATTGGACCGATACTTGCCAAGCGGCCTTGGTTCACTACCGATAGACCGCCTGTCAAGTTTCGTGACATTTGGACTTCGTTTGATACTCCAACGGATAACCGAGGGACAGAAGAGGCCTCGTGTGTGTTGCAGCCCAACACCCTTCCAAACTGGCCAAAAACCCACCAAAAACCCCTCCATCGTCTAGAGCGTTCGATCACGATCGCGTGGCCGAAAACCGCACTCCATTTGGAGCTTCCTAGCTCCCTCTACCTCTATAAATAGGTCTCCCTCTCGAAATTCCGGATCAGATCCACCCCTAACCCTAGTCCAAATCCCCCTCCAGCCGCCGGACAATGTCCGTTCCGGCCGGACAGTTCACCGCCGCCGCCCTCGTCTAGTGAGAATGCGCCACGTCGCCTGGGGGACAGCCCCACTTCGCCGCCGCCGAGCGGGCCCGCCAGGCCCAGCTCGGGCCCTCTCACCGCCGACCGGGCCAGAGGCCGTGGGTCTACTCCACCCGCGACCGCGCCTCTCCTCCACGTCCGCACCGCCGCCCGCCTTCAGCTCCGGCCGCCGCGCGCCATTGCCGGCCTCGCGAACTCCGGCGACCACCACCCGCTCCGGCAGCCGCCGCAGCCCTCGCCGCGCCGCCCCGGCTCCCTCGTCGCCGGCGCCGCCTCCTCCCGAAGCTCCGACCCGGCGACCCCATCTCCGGCGACCTCGGCAAGTCCGGCGCCGCCCCGAAGCTCCGGTGAACAGTGCTCCCTCCGGCGATCCTTGATTTCCGTGCAGCCCCGATCTGGATCTCAGATCCAAAAATCTCGGGTTGACTTTTGCCCCGAAACCCTAACTTTTTAGCATTTTTCCGCATGCCATAACTCTGCATCCGTAGTATAACGCCCCAGATATACTTTCCATATTTGTATCCAACTCTTGCCGTCTCCGGCGCTAAGTTATATTTATTTCTCGGGTTCGGGTCTTTGTCTCCGTGTGTTGTTTTTCTTTTTCGTGCATCTCTTATCATGCCATCTCGTGCATTGCATTTGCATACATGTTCATATCATGCATTCGAGCATTTTCCCCGTTGTCCGTTTTGCATTCCGGCGCTTCGTTCTCCTCCGGTGGCCATTTCTAGCTTTCTTTCGTGTGTGGGGTTCAAACATTTCCGGATTGGACCGAGACTTGTCATGCGGCCTTGGTTCATCGCCGCCGCCACGTGCCGCCATCGCCGGCCGGCGCCACCGCGCCGGGCCCCGCCGCCTCCACTCCGCGCCGCCGTGGGACGCCGCCGGCCCGCCGCCCGCCTCCGCCCCGGCTTCTTCTTCTTCAACTCCGGCGCCAAGTCCGGCCAGCTACAATGCTCCCGGCGATTCCTCGAACCGCGTGCAGATCGGATCTGGAAATATCTCCTCCTCGGTTGACTTTTCATCCCGAAACCCTAATTTTTATGCGATGTTTGACTGCTTATATCTCCGCAACCGTTGCTCCGTTTTGGGCGTATGATATATCAAAATCTTCGTCTCGACATGTACATCATTTCATTCCATTGCATCATTTGCGTTTGAGGTCATCTTGTTGCCCAAAATGCTGTTAGAAGGAGGCTTCGTGAGTTAAATTGCAGATCCGTTAGTTCATCATGCACTTTTGTCATTTTTGACATGTTTAATCCGTGCATGATATGCCTGTGCCCCTTTGGGATGAATTGTTAAGCATTTTGTCTTCTTTCCAGAGGTGCCACCCATGCATTTTTAGGATGTGTGTGTTGTCTTGTGCAAGCTTGCGAAGAGAGGTACCTGAGATTGCTGATTTCAGGAACTTAGTGATTTTCACTGTCTGGGATATTTTAGTTCATGATGCTATATGTCCAGCTTGTTTCCTAGTGATCCGTGCCTCTTTTGAGGATGATCAGTAAGGGAGTTTTGATAGTTATGTTATGCTATATCCATCCATGTCTTTGTTTGCATATGTGGAGTGCTCTAGGTTGACTCAATCGAGCTCAACTTTTGCTTCGTTGTTAATCTGGGCAGATCGTCAACTTGTTTGCGATTTTGCCGATGCTACCATTAGTGTTCCATGCATGCTATGCCTTTGTTCTTGCCATGTGTAGCTAGCATATTGTGCCTTCTTGCTGGTTATATGCTTTCCTTGCCATGACTTGCACCGTAGTGAGTGCATCGAGCTCGTTTACATGCCTTCCTGAGTTAAATTTCTGCATGTCTCAGTTTTCACTAAGTCTGAAAACTGATTGTGTTCGAGCTATGTTCGTGAGCTCGGTAGAGTATTTTTGTGAACCCTTTTGGCCCCAGGTCACTTTGGGTGTTTTGTTAAGCTTGTTGAGTAGCTCCATGCCATGTTCTTACTTGTCATGTTCAGGTTTTGTATCATGTCGTTTTGCTGCTCCGAAGAGGGCTTCGTGATCTGAAATTTCAGGCTAGTGTTAATTTCACTAAGTCTGGAATCTGTTTTGCATATTCATTTTTGCCATGCTTGTTTTAACCTCTTAATGGATGAATTTGCCTATGGCTCAGTGCTAGTGTTTTGTTAAGCATCTTGTGTGCATCCCTGCCATGTATTTTGTTGTCATGTTTGGTGGCTGTAGCATGTTCATTTCGTTGCATTTTAGATGCCTACTTGCTGTAAATCGCAGACCGGTGTCATATCTTAAAACGCTTGCCATTTCCAAACCGTAACTCCGATTCCAATGATCTTTATATCGTTTTCAAGCGATTTCATCCCCTCTATCCAGTGGCACCCTTGGAATTCCAAGTTGAGGCCAGGTTCATGCATTTCCTGTCATTTCTTGCATTTTGCATCCCGCATCGCATCCCGCATAGCATATCATCATTTCATCATATTGCTTGGTCTTGCACGTGGTTGATTGTGTCCTTGTTGCTTGTTTGTCTTGTTTGGGTAGAGCCGGGAGACGAGTTCGCTACCGAGGAGCCCGTTGAGTTTGCTTGTGAGGATCCATGCCAACTCTGACAACTGTGCAGGCAAGATGATCATACCCTCGAAATCACTACTATCTTTGCTATGCTAGTTTGCTCGCTCTTGCTTTGCCAATGCTACGATGCCTACCTTTTGCTTGTCAGCCTCCCAATTGCCATGTCAAACCTCTAACCACCTTGTCCTAGCAAACCGTTGATTGGCTTTTACCGCTTTGCTCAGCCCCTCTTATAGCGTTGCTAGTTGCAGGTGAAGTGGAGCCGTTCCTTGTTGGAACATCATTTATTTACTTGTTGGGATATCATTATATTGCTATGTTATCTTAATGCATCTATATACTTGGTAAAGGGTGGAAGGCTCGGCCTCTCTCCTAGTGTTTTGTTCCACTCTTGCCGCCTTAGTTTCCGTCATATCGGTGTTATGTTCCCGGATTTTTGCGTTCCTTACGCGGTTGGTTTATAATGGGAACCCCTTGATATTTCGCCTTGATTAAAGCTTTTCCAGCAATGCCCAACCTTGGTTTTACCATTTGCCACCTAGCCTTTTCTTTCCCTTGGGTTCTGCAGACTCAAGGGTCATCTTATTTTACCCCCCCCCGGGCCAGTGCTCCTCTGAGTGTTGGTCCACCTGTCAGCTACCGGTGGCCACCAGGGGCAACTCTGGGCTGGCCTACTCGTACCTAGGACAATCTGAGTGTGCCCTGAGAAAGAGATATGTGCAGCTCCTATCGGGATTTTTCGGCACATTCGGGCGGTGTTGCTGGTCTTGTTTTAACCTGTCGAAGTGTCTTGAGTTACCGAGATACCGAGTCTGATCGGAACGTCTTGGGAGGAGGTCTATTCCTTCGTTGACCGTGAGAGCTTGTTATGGGCTAAGTTGGGACTCCCCTGCAGGGATTGATCTTTCGAAAGCCGTGCCCGCGGTTATGGGCAGATGGGAATTTGTTAATGTCCGGTTGTAGATAACTTTAACTAAACTTACTTAAAATGAATCAACCGTGTGTGTTACCGTGATGGCCCCTTCTCGGCGGAGTCCGGGAAGTGGACACGGTGTTGGAGTTATGCTTGCGCAGGATGTCCCTTTAGCTTCTCGCTGGTGCTTCGCGTTCTCTTCTCGCTCTCATTTGCGTATAAGTTAGCCACCATATATGCTAGTCGCTTGCTGCAGCTCCACTTATATTGCCGTACCTGTCCTATAAGCTTAAATAGTCTTGATCGCGTGGGTGTGAGATTGCTGAGTCCCTGTGGCTCACAGATACTACAACTCCAGATGCATGTCCAGGTGTTTCTGCTACAGTTGACGATTACGAGCTCAAGTGGGAGTTCGACGAGGACTCTCAGCGATACTACGTGTCTTTTCCGGATGATCAGTAGTGGTGCCTAGTTGGGGTTATCGATTCAGGGCCTTGTCGCATGTTGGGGGTCTTTTCTATTTTGGCACCGTAGTCGGGCCATGAGTGATTTGTATGATGGATGTTATTTATGTACTTTGATGTGACGTGGCGAGTGTAAGCCAACTACGTTTCTCCCCTTTATATTATTTATGTACATGGGATGTGTAATGATTTCCCGACTTGCGACATTGCTTTCAATGCGGTTATGCCTCTAAGTCGTGCCTCGACACGTGGGAGATATAGCCGCATCGAGGGCGTTACAAGTAGCTCCGATTCATGCGTATAGCATATCAAAATGTTTGTCTCGACGAGTACATCATTTCATATCATTGCATCATTTTCATTTGAGCTCATCTTGATGCCTGAAATGTTGTTGGAAGAGGGCTATGTGAGGAATATGTCAGATCTGTTTCAGCAAATGGCCTTTTGTCATTTTTGCCATGATTTATGTGTACATGCTATGATCCTGAGCTCTACATGTGTTTTGATGAATGCCATGCCATCTTTACAGGGGTGTATGCCATGTATTTTTGTGATATTTGTGGTGACTAGCACAAGCATGCAAAGTAGCGTAATCGTTGATGCTGATTTCAGGGACTTAGAATTTCACTAAGTCCTTGTCCTGATTTTGTTGTTATGCCATATGTTCATGTTGTTTCCTAGTGATCCGTGCCTCTTTTGAGGATGATCAGTAAGGATGTTTTGTTAACATTGTGGTGCTCTATCCATCCATGTCTTTGTTTGCAATTATGGAGCACCCTAGCTTGAGTCAATCAAGCTCTACTTTTGCTACAAAATGATCCTGGCAGATTGTTGACATGTTTAGCGATTTTGCCGAGGATGTTGCTATTGATCCGTGCATGCTATGTTGTTGTTCTTGCCATGTCTAGTTTCTATGCCATGTATTATTGATGGGTGTATTCTTAGTTTGTCATGCCATGCTCTTTAGTGAGTGCATCGAGCTCGTAAACATGCCTACTTGTTAATCTGTTTTGCATGCTCCAGTTTTTCTCTAAGTCTGAATCTGTTGTTTTTGCTATGTTCACATGCTTGCAATTGTATTTTATGATCCTTTTGGCTCAAGGTCACTAAGGGACTTTTGTTAAGTGCTTTGAGTAACTTCATGTCATGCCTTTCTTTTCCATGATATGTTCCTGTAGCATGTAGTTTTCATGCTCTAAAGATTGCTTCCTGATGATAAATTCCAGACTTGTGTTAATTTCACTAAGTCTGAAACCTGTTATCATTTGCACTTTTGCCATGCTTGTTTTAACCTGTTAATGGATGAATTAGCCGTAGCTCACTGTTCATATTTTGTCGAGCATAATGAGTGGATCACTGCCATGTATTTTGTTGTCATGTTTGAGTGCTGTAGAATGTTGTTCTTGATGCATTTAGATGGCTACTTGCTGATTATCGCAGACCGGTGCCATATTTGTTTCGCTTGCCATTTCCAAACCGTGCATCCGATTCCGGTGATCTTTATATCGATTTCAACCGAAATCAACTCCCCTTTCTAGTGGAACTCTTGGATTTCCATGTTGAGGCCAGGTTCAGTCATTGCTTTGCAAATCTTGCATATGCATCACATACCGCATCCCGCATATCATACCATGTTTGCATCATGTTGTTTGAGCATTGCACATGGTTGATTGTGTTTGGTTTTCTTGTTGTTATTGTTTGGGTAGAGCCAGGAGATGAGTTCGTGAATGAGGAGCCCGTTGAGTTTGCTTATGAGGATCAAGGCAACTCTGAGTACTTTGCAGGCAAGATGACCATACCCTCGAAATCACTTCTATCTTTGCTTGCTAGATGCTCGCTCTTTTGCTATGCCTATGCTATGATACCTACCACTTGCTTATCATGCCTCCCAAATTGCCATGTCAAACCTCTAACCCACCATGTCCTAGCAAACCGTTGTTTGGCTATGTTACCGCTTTGCTCAACCCCTCTTATAGCGTTGCTAGTTGCAGGTGAAGATTGGAGATCGTTCCTTGTGTGGAACATTGTTTATTGTTGGAATATCACCATATTATCTTGTTTATCTTAATGCACCTATATACTTGGTAAAGGGTGGAAGGCTCGACCTTATGCCTGGTGTTTTGTTCCACTCTTGCCGCCCTAGTTTCCGTCATATCGGTGTTATGTTCCTGGATTTTGCGTTCCTTACACGGTTGGGTTATAATGGGAACCCCTTGATAGTTCGCCTTGAATAAAACTCCTCCAGCAATGCCCAACCTTGGTTTTACCATTTGCCACCTAGCCTCTTTTTCCCTTGGGTTCCGGAGCCCGAGAGTCATCTTTATTTAAACCCCCCTGGGCTAGTGCTCCTCTGAGTGTTGGTCCACCTTGTCATCCGCCGGTGGCCACCAGGGGCAACTCTGGGCTGGCCTAACGGAAGTTTGGACAATCTTAGTGTGCCCTGAGAACGAGATATGTGCAGCTCCTATCGGGATTTTTCGGCACATTCGGGCGGTATTGCTAGACTTGTTTTTCCATTGCCGAGGATGTCTTGTAACCGGGATGCCGAGTCTAATCGGAATGTCTCGGGAGAAGGAATATCCTTCGTTGACCGTGAGAGCTTGTGATGGGCTAAGTTGGGACTCCCCTGCAGGTATTTGAACTTTTGAAAGCCGTGGGAATTTGTTAATGTCCGGTTGTAGATAACATGAAACTTAACTTAATTAAAATGCACCAACCGCATGTGTAACCGTGATGGTCTCTTCTCGGCAGAGTCCGGGAAGTGAACACGGTGTTGGAGTAATGCTTGACGTAGGTTGTTCTAGGATCACTTCTTGATCATAGTTGTTTGACCGTGCTTTTGCCTTCTCTTCTCGCTCTCTTTTGCGAATATGTTAGCCACCATATATGCTAGTCGCTTGCTGCAGCTCCACATCATACCTTACCTTACCTATAAGCTTAAATAGTCTTGATCGCGAGGGCGTGAGATTGCTAAGTCCCCGTGACTCACAGTTTACTTCCAAAACCAGTTGCAGGGACCGATGGTACCGCTCCAGACGATGCGCTTGAGCTCAAGTGGGAGTTCGATGAAGACTCTCGTCGTTACTATGTGTCTTTCCCAGATGATCAGTAGTGGTGCCCAGTTGGGGCGATCGGGGACTTTGTCGTATTTGGGGGTTGATCTTTATTTTGGTACCGTAGTCGGACCATGAGTGTATTGGATGAATGTAATGACTTATTTATGAGTGTGACGTGGAGAGTGTAAGCCAACTATGTATCTTTCCCCTTTGTTTATGTACATGGGTTGTTTGCGAAGATTACCTCTCTTGCGACATTGCTTTCAATGCGGTTATGCCTCTAAGTCGTGCTTCAACACGTAGGAGATATAGCCGCATCGAGGGCGTTACAACTTTGGTCCAACAATTGCTACATTCCGTAGTACTGTTCTCAAGCATTCTTTGTTTTGTTAGCTGTCTTATGTTCTAGTACATGTTTCTATTCTGCAATGTCGTGCTCAGTTAACTATTTTGGTTCATTTGGTCTGCTGTCCATTTAACTGTTTGGTTCAGTTCTGCAATTTGATGTTCATTTGTTGTGGGTAGAATTTTGTATTGTTATGCATGTGACACCAATCGAATTTGGATGTACTCAATACATATTCTACTGATAGTATGGCAACTCTTAGTTAACCTGATCAAGATCTTACTTATGTGTGTTGTAGGGAAACAATGGGAGACACTATGGTTTACCATCAAGGTTTTCTCAAGCATGGTCCTTTGGCTAATAGAACATTATTGTGCAGTTGCAGGAATCATTCTAATATTTAGGTTTCTTACAATTTGGTCTTGCACATGTAGGTCCTGCCGTCAGAGGCTTAGACCCATAGTTTGACCCATTTTGCATATGGGGAAATGAGATGTCCATGAATAGCAGTCAAGTCAAGAAACTCAGAAAGATTGTTAGGATGAAGAAACTTGCGACGAATAACAACAAGATCTTTGTTTGCACAATGAAGAAGACATCAGTCAACTATAGGATGGTACTAACTCTTTTACCTTGTTTTTACCCCTTGCGCCATTTCAAAATTTATAACAGTGATTTATGCATATCTTTGTTTCTAGTACTTTTCAAAGCAGTTCACGGATGATTACCTCTCAAACTACATGCATGGTCAAGAGGCGAGGAAGGTATTCATTCAACACCCATAGTACAATATTGAAGTCTTGCTAAAAAGGATGAAGGTTGGGCGGGCAATTATCCATAGCCATTGGCCTAAAGTTGCAAGGACATTCAACATCACTGAAGGCTCAATATTTGCCTTCCGCTTCTGCAGTTTCCCAGATGAGATTCATCTGTCTATTTACCGTGTATGATGCTACTTTCTAAAGGTTTTTGATGCTGCATGTGAAACTTTGTGCTGTTGTGTAATGGCGTAACTGAGTGCCGAAGCTATCTGATGTAATTTGATTATGAAATCCTGGTTGCTGTTATACGGATATGAAATATCTGGTGTGTTTTATAAGAAATATCAATTTGATTAGTACATGGATTATCAATAATAGGATAATTACCCTGCTTATTGGGGTTTTCTATTGCAGACGTTTACTCAGACATCACCGTGGGCGATGAACTCAAAAAACCTGCACGGTTTCTATAAAGTAGGCGTCCTTGTAAGTGCATCTAGTGCCCCCTAGTTGGTTTTGGAGTATTGACGACAAACTTGGTTGAGGGACTAATGTGTTTGTGAGAATTGTAGGATAACACAGGTAGTAGTCCCTCATTGATTCCGTTTACCTACCAGAGATGACCCCTAAAAATGTGTGAAGACATTGAAGACAATGGTGGTCTGTGAAGAGTTTCACATTGAAGACTATGACATGAGAAGACATCGTATAAAGACTATGGATTGCGAAGACATAGTTGTTTCATAGTTTCCTTTTCTTCTTTGTTGAGTCATAGGAACCACCGTACTGTTAACTAGGGTCAAAGTGAACAAATCTAGAGTGACTGAAGTGATGCTCAACCAAATCCTATGTCTTCGAGCGAAGACAATGCGAGCAAACCTTATCCAGAGATGGATAAGTCAGCTTTACTTGTAGCCCAAGTCAAGCTGTTGCGTGTGTTTGAAATCTGACCATTCGACACTTGTCAGTTCCTTAGTGACCCAGGGTCATTTTGGACAAATCATGTCAAGTTGCCTCCTGGCTATAAATAGCCACCCCCCTACACCATAAATTGATGGCTGCTCAGAGTTAGTGCACGGATTTTGTCATTTGAGAGCAACCCACCTCCGAAGCCTTTGAAAGAGAAATCCTTGCGAGGACAAAGCCCTAAACACCCAGAGCCAAAGAGTGTTAGGCATCACTGAAGTCTTTCTGTCTGCGTGATCTGAAGACTTATTACACTTGAGAACTATGAATCCTCCAGCCGGTTAGGAGTCGCACTCTAAGCATCCAAGAGTCATTGTGGATCACCGGTGAACGAAGTCTGTGAAGGTTTGGAAGTCTACCTGAAACCCAGAGAAGCCGGAATGACCACCCGAACAACCTCCAATGTGTTGCATGCTTGCCACGTGTACTTCAGGTGTGAACCGCTAGGGGCACCTGCGTAATTGCGCTGTGCTGTCCCTTTCCTTATAAATACACATCACATCGTGGTAAAAAATCCTTCTCCCACCTCTCCACCTTGCGCAAACCCTATCGCCACTGCTAGCTCTCGACGATGCCGGCGATGAAGCGCTTAGCTGCCGCGACCTCACCGACGCCGTCCTCACGCCGGCCGTGGACCTCGTCTCCTCCGCCGCCGCCGTAGGTGTCTTCCGTTGCCAAGTTAGGGCATGACAGATTGAACTGCTCGGCCTCCAACTCCACTCCGTCTAGCAGTTCTTTGTGTGGTAATTAAAACTTACCTTTTTATTGCCTTTTTGATCCGATAGATCCATCCTTCTCCACCAAAAGTGGTTTCTAAACCTACAAAATTGGATCTATCCTATTCTGCATCTCATAACATGACTAGTTTATTCACTTATGCTTCACTACTAGTTAGATTCCTCACTTGTACCTATTCTTGGATTCGTACAAATCTGGAAACAACTCTCAACAAATAAGTGAATGTCTTCGCGTCATGAGGTCAATGTCTTCAAACTGATTTATCTTCAAAAGATTCTGAGAATGCATATGACCTCTTCCCCTTCCCTCGCATCTCTAATGCTTTCACAGGTACATGTCCGTGGGAGAACCCCTTGGTTCTCATAGTCTGCATTCATCTGTAGAGTTCTTACAGCGTCACATTCATTCTCCTGAAGCCATTTCCTATCTGACCAGCAGACGGATGCCTTTGCAAGTTCTGAAGCCATTCAGTTTGAACCTCATGGTGACAGAAAAGTCAGCGAGAAAGGGTGGCAGACAGCACTGTGGGGATACAGCCAAGGACCTGCCACCAGATCTCTTTGAACTATACAAGTCAGATCATGAAGAAACCTATGGTGAACGCAAGACTCGAATCCAATGGATTCGCAGATACTGGGCTGAACAATGGTTTCTGTACAGATTTGTGACTACAGAGTATGCGGAGAAGAATGCCATCAAGCGACCATGGGGAGCTACAATATACAAAGGTCTGCAGCCCAAGTCCAAGCCCAAAGCTATTGCTCAAGGCTTCTACCCTTGCATGGTCCGAGGACCTCAGCTTGTAGATGCTGACCCATCTAGTTTGCTATGGTGTCGTGACGACAATCTGTTCAAGTGTAACTTTTAGTTTTCCAAAGAGTTTGCCAAGAAGAAAAAGAAGCAATTTGGCCTAGACTTCAACCCTGGTCCACCTGCTCCACGGGCTGATGGCACACATGAGGCTGAACCCAATGAAATAGGCCCCTTCTACAACCTTGAAGGTCTCATCTCTCACGTTGCTGTCCAAGGGGCTGCTATGGATCACTCAGCTGACGACGCGGATTCTGAAGAAGCGCCAGCCCCACCGAAGCAGAAGCAGAAGAAATCAAAGGCTTCAAAGCCCTCTGCAGCACCCAAAGTTTCGCATGCAAAGCCTCTGCACCTCCTAAAGCAAGTGTGCAATCGGAAGATCTCTCTCGCGTCTCCACGAAGCAGGAGAAGCCCAAGAAGAAGCCCATGAAGATTTCTGGGAATGAACTGACTCCAGCTGCCGTCCTGAGGAACGAAGATGAAATCATTGATATATCAAGCGACGAAGACTTTGGTGATGATGCTCTTGAGCTTCTGATAAAGAGCAAGGAGGCGGCAGAGATCTTCAACTATCTGCCCCTCTTTGATGTGGATATTTTGAACAACTTCATTGATGAATGGTTTGACAACCCCAGCATCAACATCGATGACCTTGAGGTTCCAATTGGCATCAGTGTCTCTTTCCATAGTGCAATTGCTAATGAGTTTGCTCTGGCTCAGAAGATCGTTGAACTGAAAAACAAGATTGATCATGAGAAAGCTCAATTCAAGAGGAACATGGCCAATCTCAGTGTGGCTGATGTTCAAAGCTTCAAGAAGATGCTGCATGAGCTCAAGGAACAGTTTCACAAGAAACGTGAAGAAGCTAAAGGATCACGAGAGCGGATGAAACCCTCCGCCAGTAGATGTGTTCAAGTTCACAATGAAGCTGAAAAGCGTAAGGCAGTTGGGCGTCCTGGCATCGACCCCAAGTTGGCTGCCAAAAAGAAGAAGCCTGCTGTGGCCCAAGCTGAAGCATCAGGGCAGGAAGCACCTCGCATTGTATTCCCTGCCAGCATGACAGGCTCAAAGCCTAAGGTCCCCACAACTTCTTCAGAACTGAAGAAGACAAGGGAAGCTGAGGCCGAAGCCAGAAAGCGTAAGAACAAGAATTCCACTGATGATGCCCCACAGACCAAGAAGAGGAAGACAAAGTCTTCGAAGAAAGATCAGGCTGCTCCCTCGGAGCCCCTCGTTGTCGAGCCCATCTCAGTTGCTCGTCCTATATCCTCCAACCAAGAATGACAGCTAGTACTTCATGAGCCTGCTTCCATAGAGGCTCCTGAAGCTAAAGACATTCTAGCTGCTGACCCCATCACAACTGAAGATATTGGTCATCACGACAATGTAGATGATGATGAAGTCCTTCCTCAGATTGAGCGCCAACCCGTATCATCGCCTGTTCTCACGAACAGTGAACTCATCAGCATTGGGCGTCCATTGACAACAATTGCTCAAGATGCATCGTGGGCTGATCACCCCCAAGACACACCAAGCCAACACACACCCAGTACTCCCCCTCCTCAAGTTACCACTCCGGTACTTGATGATGACAATTACATGGTCAAGACCACCTCATCTCCAAAGGTGTCGCCCGCATTACGCAGGCTTCGCAAAGGCCCTAGGCCAAAGGTCGCCATGCCGAGCGTTCCATAAGGAGAAGTGCAAAACAACTCAGTGGCACGACAAGTGTTTCCTGACGCCACTCCAACTGCGAACGTCTCTGAGTCCAAAGCAGAAGCTGCTGAAGACATTCCGGCTGCATCAGCCGATGACCAACAAGAATCCCGACAAGAAGAAGAGTGAGTTGAGACACCCCCTACCAACCAAGATGTTGTTCTCGAGGAGAACGAGTCAGTGCTCGACCCTCCTGCTACTCAAGTGGAGGTTGAAAACACTGTGGCGGCCACCAAAAACAGTACTGACGCCAATGACGTTGTCATGGCTGAAGCTAATGTGGCGTCTGGAATGAATATGGTGCCAGAAGTAAATGTTGCACCTGAAGCCAATGTGCAGCTTGAAGCCCAAGTCAATGCCTCCGCTCCTGTACCGCCTCCAAGGCCTCACACCATTGAGAAAGCATTCGATCGTGGTCAACTTGTCACCGTCCGCTGGCCCATTCTGCTTCCTCTGCCTGCTCCTAGACCGCAGTTTGACTATCATGTGGAGAACAGGCCTCAGGTCCAAAAGCCAAAGCCTAGGCTGCCAAGGTTTCCAGGTACTGCTACTTCGCCAAGATCGTTCAATGTGAATGGCTTCAAAGCACACAACACCTTCTTTGATAGTGCCAAGAACCCATATTTGCAACCAAGAATATCATCAGATCGGTTCTGGAGCTATCAGCAGCGCAATTATTATTCTTGTGTCTTATACAATCAAGGGCGCATTTTTCCACATATGCGTCTAGACTGTGAAGCCATTTCTCGCCTGCCCTGCTTGGAAGAAGCCCTATACTGCTTCAGAGATGTTGGCCTTCTGCGGTTTGTCACTGATAAAGAGCATTGGAATGAAGAGCTTCTGCTGCAGTTCTATGCCACTCTTCACATTCGTGGCTACAACAGGGATCCCAAGACTTGGGTCCTTGAGTGGATGATAGGAGATGTGCGCCATGAAGCCAAAGCTCAAGATATCATCGAGCTTACTCCCCTACCCACTCCAGGTGAATACTATGAACCTGGTTGTTAGCTGCACCGGAATGCATTAGAGAGCATATTTTAGAAGCCTGAGCCAAACATGAGTCAAATGCTCAGCATGATGAAGCCACTGCCAAGCAATGCTGAATATCCAACGGAATTCTTTGTTGAAGACCTAGAGTATCTGCCCTGCACTATTTATCATATCATCAGGCGAACTCTATGGCCTGTCAAAGGACATTCTCCTGTAGCAAAGCTTGAAGGAGCAATGAAGACATTGGTTTTCTATATCCTCAATGGCATCAGCTTCAATGCTCAAGATTTCTTCATCAGGCAACTTGCTGCATCTGGCTCTGATCTCTTTGGTCTGAAATTTTATGCTCCATGGGTAATGCGCCACATCAAGCTTCCCTCTTCTGTCAACTACCAGCCCTTTGCGTGCAACCATCTCATCTTCTTGCAAGAGGTTGATCTGTCTGTCAAAGCCATCTACCCTGAACCTCACAAGGAGCCTATATACCTTCACAATGCAGATCACCAAAGCTTCACGCAACCTATTGAAGGAGTTCTTGCTGCAGATCGTGTTTATCCTCTAGCTGGTAACACTCGTGCACCTCATCGTGCAACCACTGAAGCCACTGAAAGCACTATTGCTCAAAGGCCTCGGAAGCGATCTCGCGCTCTCAATGACCGAGAGCTTCTCGTGGCATTACATCAAAAACAGGATAAGCATCATGACTGGCTCAAGCGTCAGATGTAGAGCCTCTTGGTGGATGTGAATCGCATTCGAAATTTTGCCACCAAGAATGCCTTTGTCACACATGAAACCTGTCGGTGGTCGTGGAAGAGTTTGACATCGCTCAGCTCTGAAGATGATCATCAACAGGATGGCTTCACAGAGCGATTCAAATTTGATTCCACTCCTCCCAGGAACGCTCTCTTGCATCGGACTCCCTCACTCGAAGACTTTGAGTACTCCTCCTGAGCAGCCACTGTCGATGCCAGAGTCGTCGATGACGAAGATGATGCTACTTCACCAACTACAACTTCGCCGCGAATCGACACTACCTCAAGCTCTTCTGCACCACCAGACTCCAACGTCGACCCTGCAACTTCACCTGCTCATGGGAGCGAGTAGAAGCTCTATTTCTTCAAACCTTTTTGGTCCTTACTGACAAAAGGGGGAGAAGCATATGAGTTGATAGTCTTCAAGCGTGTCCTTATGGGTGGTTGCTATACTTTTTGCCAAGTGTTTACAAATCTTGCTTTTGATACTTTTGGTTCTTTGAGTTGTAACACTTAAACTTGATGGTCGTCTGCTACCTTTTCTGTTAACTATGTGATGCGACGATAAATTCCGCATGTGCGATGATAAATTCCGCAAGAAGTCATTCCACAGACGTCCATTTTTCATTATGCATGTCATTATCTTCATTATATCCTTTCATGCATGATGAATTGTCTTCATAAGTTGAAGAGGATCTCCACAAGTAAAACTTGCCATGTGCATTTCTATTCAAACGAAAACTATTTATGTGCACATCTTCAGGGGGAGCCTTTTTCTACTTACGAAGACAATCATTTATCCTTACAATTTCACATATTTTTATCCCCGTTGAAAACTTCAACCAGTTTGTCATCAATCACCAAAAAGGGGGAGATTGTAACTGCATCTAGTGCCACCCCTAGTTGTTTTGGAGTATTGACGACAAACTTGGTTGAGGGACTAACGTGTTTGTGAGAATTGCAGGATAACACAGGTAGTAGTCCCTCATTGATTCGGTTTACCTACTAGAGATGACCCCTAAAAATGTGTGAAGACATTGAATACAATGGTGGTCTGTGAAGAGTTTCACATTGAAGACTATGACATGAGAAGACATCATATAAAGACTATGGATTGCGAAGACATAGTTGTTTCGTAGTTTCCTTTTCTTCTTTGTCGAGTCATAGGAACCACCGTACTGTTAAGTGGGGTCAAAGTGAATAAAGTCAGAGTGACTGAAGTGATGCTCAACCAAATCCTATGTCTTCGAGCGAAGACAATGAGAGCAAACCTTATCCAGAGCTGGATAAGTAAGCTTTACTTGTAGCCCAAGTCAAGCTACTGCGTGTGTTTGAAATCTGACCGTTGGACACGTGTCAGTTCCTTAGTGACCTAGGGTCATTTCGGACAAATCAGGTCGGGTTGCCTCCTGGTTATAAATAGCCCACCCCTACCCCATAAATTGGTGGCTGCTCAGAGTTAGTGCACGGCTTTTGTCGTTCGAGAGCAACCCACCTCCGAAGCCTTTGAGAGAGAAATCCTTGTGAGGACAAAGCCCTAAACACCCAGAGCCAAAGAGTGTTAGGCATCACTGAAGCCTTTCTGTCTGCGTGATCTGAAGACTTATTACACTTGAGGACTGTCAATCCTCTAGTCGGTTAGGCGTCGCGTTCTAAGCATCCAAGAGTCATTATGGATCACCGGTGAACGAACTCTTTGAAGGTTTGGAAGTCTACCTTGAAGACTTACCAGAGTGATTGGGCGAGGACTGTGTGTCCTTAGCTCAAGGGGAATAAGGTGAAGACGTGCTCTTCTGAGTTGTATCTCAGCCTCCCTAACCAGACATACAATTGTCACAACAACTGGAACTGGTTCAACAAATACCTGTCCTCACCAAGCAACTGGTTCTATCCTTTACCTCTCTTTACATACTGCTTGTCTTCGTGAAGTCATTGCCTGCTTGCATGATATGATTGACTTCACTGTGTGAAGACTGTTGTTGATTGGCTTCATACTATCTTCCATCTTGATCCATACTACCTAGCTGCTGATAGTCTTCGTGCTTTGACTTCATTGCCTACTTGACTATGGCTTGTCTAGTGTAGTCTACCTTCCACTGTATATTAATAGGTTTATTTCTACTGATTTTCTTCAAAGCCCCCGTGCTTTGAAGACTTTCATAAAAATTGCCTATTCACCCCCCTCTAGTCGATAACTAGCACTTTCAGTCTTCGATCAACTAACAATCACACACGTCTCTCGACAGCGAACTATTTGCATTAGGCCACCTTGCACAAACGTTTCCACATAAAGAACTGTGTGTGATATACATACGAACGACAATGATTTTCTGGGATTCACCGTGTGGGATGTACATACGAACGTAAATGATTGGGTGTCGATGCCTCGCCCAATCGCACATGAGCTCATTTGGCCCCAGCCTGTGTCCTATCCCTGGCAGTTTCTGGGTCGTGTGGGAAGGACCCCCCTATCACCCACACTCACTTGGCGACGGTTCCAAATGCCATCGCGGAAAGGGGTTAAAAACCGTTTCTATAGCACCTCGCTGTACCAGTGCATACAGTTCACTAGGATGAACTATTTGCGATGAGCCAACACAACAGAAACAGTTCAACTGAACAATATGTGTGCGATATGCGACAAATAGGTCTGTAATCAGAAATGTGTGCGAAGACCAATAATAACACAGTTGATTGCTGCTAATAAGCCGTGTGATTTGCTCTGTCTACAGAAGAATAACATGTTTATATATATAACTGAAATAAATATCCAATTACACGCGTGGAGGGAGGAGGGCAGAGCACTCGGAAGGACGCGAGAGCAGAGCCGCGCAGCGGGACACGAGCAGAGTGCACCACGGTCACCTCAGCCGTGAGCAACCACACACATAGAGCAGTTTAACACGCAGGGAATGATCGCCTACAAGCCGGCCGACAGTTGCGTCGCTGCATAGAGAGCGGCCGTCTGCTACTACCTTCGTCTTGGTCTATTAGTCCCCTTTATATTCTGTGCCATACTTTGCCCTTAAATTTAACCAAATGTTAATGCATGTTATAAAAATTATATAATTGGAAACTATGTTCAAATATGAATCCAATGATATAATCTTTGGCAACATGCATTCGTATTTTATTAGTTAAATCCTACTTATAAACTAGGACGGGGGTATAGTAGGTAATTAAATCGCAAACATTTTTATTTATTAATCGTATGTGTTCTTTTGTCCTCCTCTCGCACGTCTTGTCACCCCGCTGCTGCAGTCGGCTTCGAGCGCAAGCTTGAGTAGCGCGTAGGGGCATTCTTTTAGCCAAACAGTGTTGAGCCTGTTCCCGTGCAACTGCATAGGTTCCCGTGCAAGCTTCCCGTCCGACTCGGTGAAATCACCGAAAATCCCAATGCTTACCAGCCTACTATATAAACCCTCACGGTCGGCGAGTCTCGCGTAGCATTTTCCCCTCCTCCCTGTAGCTTATCTTGTGTGCTTCTCCCACAATCGCCAATGGCACCGATCAGTCATCATCGCTCAGTCACTCCGCCGTCATCAAAGGACAGCTTCAGCTGGGAGGTGATAACCCACAAGTATAGGGGATCGCAATAGTTTTCGAGGCTAGAGTACTCAACCCAAATTTATTGATTTGACACAAGGGGAGCCAAAGAATATTCTCAAGTATTAGCTGTTGAGTTGTCAATTCAACCACACCTGGAAACTTAATATTTTCAGCAAAGTATTTAGTAGCAAAGTAATATGATAGTAGCGGTAACGGTAGCAAAAGTAACAGTATTGGTTTTATAGTGATTGTAACAGTAGCAACAGAAAAGTAAATAAGCGAAGAACAATATGTGAAAAGCTCGTAGGCAATGGATCAGTGATGGATAATTATGTCGGATGCGATTCCTCATGTAATAGTTATAACATAGGGTGACACAGAACTAGCTCCAGTTCATCCACGTAATGTTGGCATGTATTCCGAATATAGTCATACATGCTTATGGAAAAGAACTTGCATGCCATCTTTTGTCCAACCCTCCCATGGCAGCGGGGTCCTATTGGAAACTAAGGGATATTAAGGCCTCCTTTTAATAGAGTACCGGACCAATGCATTAACACTTAGTGAATACATGAACTCCGCAAACTAGGGTCATCACCGGTAAGTATCCCGATTATTGTCACTTCGGGGCTAACGGATCATAACACATAATAGGTGACTATAGACTTGCAAGATAGGATCAAGAACTCACATATATTCATGAAAACATAATAGGTTCATATCTGAAATCATGGCACTCAGGCCCTAGTGACAAGCATTAAGCATAGCAAAGTCATAGCAACATCAATCTCAGAACATAATAAACCCTAACAAAACTAACTCAATTACATGATAAATCTCATCCAACCCATCACCGTCCAGCAAGCCTATGATGGAATTACTCACGCACGGCGATGAGCATCATGAAATTGGTGATGGAGGAAGGTTGATGATGACGATGGTGACGGATTCCCCTCTCCGGAGCCCCGAACAGACTCCAGATTAGCCCTCCTAAGAGAGATTAGGGCTTGGCGGCGGCTCCGTGTCATAAAATGTGATGAATCCTTCTCCCTGATTGTTTTTTCCCCGAACTTGAATATATGGAGTTGGAGTTGAGGTCGGTGGAGCACTAGGGGCCCACGAGGCAGGGGGCGCGCCCAGGGGGTAGGCGCGCCCACACCCTCATGGATAGGGTGTGGGCCCCCTGGCCTTGATTCTTTTGCCAGTATTTTTTATATATTCCAAAAATATTCTCTGTTGATTTTCAGGTCATTCCAAGAACTTTTATTTCTGCACAAAAATAACACCATGGCAATTCTGCTGAAAACAACGTAAGTCTGGGTTAGTTCCATTCAAATCATGCAAGTTAGAGTCGAAAACAAGGGCAAAAGTGTTTGGAAAAGTAGATATGTTGGAGACATATCAACTCCCCCAAGCTTAAACCTTTGCTTGTCATCAAGCAATTCAGTTGACAAACTGAAAGTGATAAAGAAAAACTTTGACAAACTCTGTTTGCTCTTGTTGTTGTAAATATGTAAAGCCAACATTCAAGTTTTCAGCAAAGATTATGAACTAACCTTATTCACAATAACATTTAGGTCTCATGTTTACTCATATCAATGGCATAATCAACTAGCGAGCAATAATAATAAATCTCGGGTGACAACACTTTCTTGAAACAATCATAATATGATATAATAAGATGGAATCTCGCTAGCCCTTTCTGAGATTGCAAAACATAAATGCAGAGCACCTCTTAAGATCAAGGGCTGGCTGGGAATTGTAATTCATGGTAAAAGAGATCCATTCACAGTCATACTCAATGTAAACTAGTAATAATACATGCAAATGATAGCGGTGCTCTCCAACTGGTGCTTTTTAATAAGAGGATGATGACTCAACATAAAAGTAAATGGATAGGCCCTTCGCAGAGGGAAGCAGGGATATGTAGAGGTGCCAGAGCTTGGTTTCGAAATAGAGATGAATAATATTTTGAGCGGTATACTTTCATTGTCAACATAACAACCAAGTGATCTCGATATCTACCATGCTACACACATTATAGGCGGTTCCCAAGCAGAGTGGTAAAGTTTATACTCCCCCACCACCAACAAGCATCAATCCATGGCTTGCCCGAAACAACAGGTGCCTCCAACTAACAACAATCCTGGGGGAGTTTTGTTTGCAATTATTTTGATTTGATTTGAGCATGGGACTGGGCATCCCGGTGACCAACCATTTTCTCGTGAGTGAGGATTGGAGTCCACTCCTCTTGAGAATAACTCGCCGAGCATGGAAGATATAGACAGCCCTAGTTGATACGTGAGCATACAAAACAGAATTTCATTTGTAGGTTTAGAGTTTGGTACATACAAATTTACTTGGAACGGTAGGTAGATACCGCATATAGGAAGGTATGGTGGACTCATATGGAATAACTTTGGGGTTTATGGAATTGGATGCACAAGCAGTATTCCCGCTTAGTACAAGTGAAGGCTAGAAAGAGACTGGGAAGTGACCAGCTAGAGAGCGACAATAGTCATGAACATGCATTAAAATTAATCAACACTAAATGCAAGCATGAGTAGGATATAATTCACCATGAACCTAAATATCGTGGAGGCTATGTTGATTTTGTTTCAACTACATGCGTGAACATGTGCCAAGTCAAGCCACTCGAATCGTTCAAAGGAGGATACCACCCTATCATACCACATCACAACCATTTTAATAGCATGTTGGCACGCAAGATAAACCATTATAAACTCCTAGCTACTTAAGCATGGCATGAGCAACTATAATCTTGTTATATCAACAATAATGCATAAGAGAGCCACTCAACATTTTCATCAAGGTCTTTTCCTCTTGACCCCCAAAGAAAAAGAAAAGAAACAAAACTATTTACACGGGAAAGCTCCCAAGAAGCAAAAGAAGAACGAGAAATCTTTTGGGTTTTCTTTTTAATTACTACTATTACAGGCATGGAAAGTAAACTAGCTAAAAGCTACAACTATTTTTTTTGTTTTTCTTAAGGTTTTTCAAACACACAAGAAGAAAGCTTAAAAAGAAAATAAACTAGCATGGATGATACAATGAAAAAGTATGAGCACCGACAACTGGCATGAGTGTGTGAACATGAATGTAATGTGAGTGAGAAATACGTACTCCCCCAAGCTTTGGCTTTTGGCCTAAGTTGTTCTATGCCCACGGATCAAAGCTGCCCTCTCCGGTTGTCGGGGGTTGAGTGCGACATATGCCAATGGATGGCTTATCATGGTGGGAGCGAGTAGAACGTCGCCGGTGCCCGGAAACGGGATGAGGTGTAAACATGAACGCTGGTGTACTTTACCCAGGTTCGGGGCTCTCCTAGGAGATAACACCCCTAGTCCTGCTCTGCGGGGTCTCCACATGATCACTAAGGAAAAGTGAATACGAGGGCGCTCCTCGAGCTGTATGCTGAAGGTAGGATAAGGTAGGGCTAGCTCGCTCCTCCCTCTATGATCTGGTCTAGTTCTAATGGGTCGGAACCCTTCGCATGGGTGCCCTGGGGGGTTTATATAGGCCTACCCCCCAGAGGTACAATGGTAAACTGACTGGGTGCAGGGCCCGGCCGTCAGTCTCTTCGCTTGCCGGCCTTTCGCCGACTGGTGGGGCCCGCCGACTGGTGGGCCTCACTGACTGGTCTGGTACGGAGCCGACAGGCCATACCTGCCGCTTGCGGGTCTTGCCGGCTGCTGATTACAGTAGCTGTGCTTCTAATGATGCATGCTTGGTCATCGGGTCGTGGCTACAGCCCCGCCATCTGGCGGGTGATCACTGTAGCCACTCCCTGTCTCATCTGGTTAATGGCGCGGGGAACTGGTGGGAGGGGCAGGCCGACTCCTGGGGGCCGGCTCCCTACATGTCCAACTGGTGGCGCTCTTGTCGTCTTCTAGACTCTCGCTGACCGGTAGGGCCCGTCGTCCGTGGACCGTACCGACAGACCGTCGTGGGCACAAGACTCCACCCACTGTTGCTGATGTCAGGGATGGCATGGCAACAGTGCCGCGCTAGACGGAGATCTCCATTGGTACAACGCACTGTGGCCTAGCCATCTCCTGGAAAAGGGGAGGGAGTGGGCTTCACTGTTGCCACTCCCCATCCCATCCCCCCTGATGAGGGCATGCGCTTTGTTGGTGCCGTGGGCCGACTCCCCGTGGCGAGCTTCTCTGGAAGCCGCCAGGCGGGAGTCAGCCGGTCTTGACCTCGCCTCTAGGACTCGACTGCATGCGGGCAGCCAACTGTTCCTTCAGCCGTCCTCCAGAAGGCGGCTCTTCATCTCGCGTCTCGAGGGGCACAGTCAGCCTTGATGTCTTGAAAGGTTTTGGGACTCGGGTTAGCCTACCTGTGGCCCATTACTCCGACAGTAGTCCCGGAAGCTGATGAGGCGCCGCGGACAATCAGCCGAGGAGCCTCAGCAATTTATTTCTCCGAGTGCTTGAGGTGGAAACCTCGTTCGATTTCTGCCGGGCCGATTGGCAGGAGTCGGACTCTCCTAATTTCACTCGTCCAAAATTTTCGAACGCCCCGGCGGGATCCCAGTGGCGTACTAGCTAAGCTTCCAGGCCGCCGCCCGTTTCGGGCCCGTCACGTGGCAACGAGCAGCCGGGCCAGTATGCTCTCCCACATGCGCGATGAGACATGCCTACAGGTGGGGCCCGCCACTACCGTGCCTCGGCGCGCGAGCGGATCCGCTGCGGCCGGGGTGGATTGTTGAGGTTCCCACGGAGTTACTGCGCGCAGTAACTTTGCGCGATAAACGTGGGGGTGCAGGGTAGTGGGCGCAGTAGATCCCACAACTGCCCCATCGGCTTCGCAGCCCATGAGTCTATAAGTAGGGGGAAGAGGGGGAGCGGCAGAGCACGCGCGCCCCGCCTACTCATACTTCTTCTTCTTTTCCCTCTCGCCGCTGCGCCTCAAGCTACGTCGAGCACTGCGGTGGTCCGCTCACAATGAGCTCTTCCTCCGCCGTCACGCCCCCTAAGGCGCACTCCGGCACCTGGGACGGTTTGGAGGTCCACGACGATCACGTTGATTTCCTCCGCAAGATGCGTCGGCTGCCCGGCGAGGACCTCGTGTGGGTCCGTCTCGCGCGGAGGGGGGAAATCTCGCCGGCGCCGTAGGAGGACGAGCGGGTCGTCTTCCGCTTGCACTGCCTACGCGGCCTTGGCTTACCGGCGAGCAGCTTCTTCCGCTCTTTTCTTGAATTCTACGGTCGCCAGCCGCACCACCTCACCCCCAGCACAGTGGTGCTGCTGTCCGCCTTCGTCACCTTGTGCGAAGGCTTCCTCGGCGTTCTCCCCACCATCGAGCTCTGGGGGGAGTTCTTCTACTACAAGCTCGGCACCCAAGCCGCAGGCGTGCCGTCTCAGTGCGGCGCGTTCATCACCGTGCAGAGGTCGGGGGTCGACAACCCGTTTCCCTCCATCAAGCTGATAAAGTCGATGAAGATGTGGCAGCGGTCGTACTTCTACGTGAAGAACGTCTCCGCGGAGGGCGATTGGGTCAATCTGCCGGCCTACGTAGCTGTCCCGCCGACGGGGAGGCAGGCCAACTGGTCGTATCGGGCCAGGACGCTGATGCCCGCAGGAGCCGGCGCCGTCGCGCGACTCTGAGTGCTGACGCAGTCGGAGGGCCTGACCAGGCCGGATTTGCTGGCCGCCTTCGTGGCGCACCGAGTGCTCCCACTCCATGGTCGCCCCCACATGATTTTCCAGATGAGCGGTCATCGGGACCCGAGTCGGATGTGCACCAAGGAAATGCCTCACGAGGAGGTAGCCTATATGGTGAATTATCTTGCAAGCTGCGACCTCAAAGAAGAGTGGTAGTTCGGCAAGGAGCCGTATTCACGTGCCGCCCCTCCGCCTCTGGTGAGTCGTTTCTTTTTCTCTTTTTCTTTGACTCTCCCGACTTCTTCGTTGTCGAGTCCGTCTTGTCTGATCTGACCGGGCGGAGAGAGACGTTGATGACCCCGACTTGGGGGCGGCGGCCCTGGAGGACGACGCCGAGGGAGGAGGCGGCGTTGTGGGTGGCCCAAGACTTGGGGCCAGTCTCGAGGACTGGCCTGACGATGACGAGGAGGTCGCCCCGCGCCACCAGCCAGGAGCCGGCCAGCCGGGCGCGAGCTCGTCTGCCGCGCCGGGCGCCCAAGGCGGCGCTAAGAAGCGCAGGGCCGGGACGAGCCTGTTCGGCAACCGGCCAAAGAAGCCCAAGGGCTCAGCTGCGGCGACCAAGCGGGACGAAGCGGCCGCAAAGGCCAACCGCTTCCGCAAGGTGGTGAAGACGCCGCAGCTGGTTTCTGCGTAAGTGCTAGCTTCCTTTGCACCTTCCCTTTTTCTTCGTTCACTCCGTCTGAAATTCCTTTGCTTTACATTCTTGACTTTATGGCACCGCTCTCTCTCGAGAAGTCGGCCGCCGGCTCCGTCATGAAGTCAGCGGAGACCTCCTCCACTACCCGTGGATTGATCCGGCCGCCGACCTCCGGGAGGCGACGGAGCGGAACGCGCAGGAGGCGCGCGAGGAGTGGGAATCCGCCCGCCTGAAGAAGGCGGAAGCCGACAAGGCGGAGGCCGCCGCCCTGAAGAAACTGGCGGAAGCCGAGGCCGCCGATGCGGAGAAGAAGCGTGTTGAAGAAGCCGCACACTGCCAGTCGACGGTGTTCGTTGTCCCTCTGAACTCTGTGCCGCCACCACCGGAGTTCACGGTGCCCACTGGGGAAGTCAGCGACGAAAACCCGATCATGGAGAGGGACGGCGACGACATCGCCACACCGGACGTGATCGTGCCGCCACCACGGCCGTCCGGGAGCGCACCAGGCGGGCAGCTGGCAGAGCTGCCGGTGCCGCCAACTGAAGACGTGGTGGCGACGGGCCTGGCTCTCGAGGTTGACACGCCGACGCGCCGCCGTCTCACGAAGGCGGCCTCGTCGCCGTGCCCTCTGGAGACCGGTGCCACGAGCTCCACGATCCCGGACACCGAGGCGACGAGCGCCGCGCCCACTGGGTGGGTGCGGGGAGGCGGGACGGGCCTGTTGAACCAGGCGCTTTCGGACGTCCAAGCCAAGCTCCGAGCCGAGGGCGATGCCATCAAGGAATGCACCAAGGCGTATCAGGCGTCACGAGCAGCCATCCGGGTACGCGTCCTTCCTTCTTTGTTTCCGTTTCTTGATCTTCTTTGTGGGGGCGCGCCAATGCACCCACTGGATGTAGTCCCCAAGTTTCGGGCCGGCTGCTGAGCAGGCGGCTCGGAACTCTAATCGGCGAGTTCCAAGTACCAACACTTGTCTGAAATTTCGTCATAGGATTACCACAACCTTCGCGTGACCACCTTCAACGCCAACGTCGAGGAGCTGGCCAAGCGGACCGCCGGCTTGTCGGAAAGCCGGGGTGAGTCCTCTTCCTTCTCTGAGGGGGCGCGCTGGCGCACCCGCGGTCTGTAGTCCCCGAGATTTGGGCCGACTGCTGAGCAGTCGGGCCGGATCTCCCCGGCGACTATTCTTCTTTTGTTGATGATTCCTTTCTTCGCGAGGGCACGCTGGCGCACCCGCGGGCTGTAGTCCCCGAGATTCGGGCCGACTGCTGAGCAGTTGGGACGGATCTCCCCGGTGACCTTTCTTCCTTGTTGATGACTAACACCTTTTTTCTTCTTCTTCTGCAGAAGCCAACGCCACCCTACAGCAGCAGCTGGGCGAGGCCAACACTGCGCTGCGTGTTAAGGAGGAGGAGTGACAACCAGCTGGCTGAGGAGCGTGACCGGCTGGCTACGCAGCCGGCGGAGCAGAAGGAGCTGCTCAAGAAGGCCCAGAAAGAGGCGGGGGACAAGGAGACCGCCCTCCTTGCCGAATTCACGTCTGAGCGCTCCTCCTAGACCAACAAGGAGGCGATGTTGTCCTCCGGCTTCCTTGAGATCGAGGATCTTGTCGACGGTGAGCCTCTCCTCCCTTTTCTTCTTTGAGCTGCCGGCTATTGGTCGAGCCGGCTTCTAATCTTCTAATTTTGGCTCTTTGCCTTCCTGTCCTGGCAGACTTCTTCCCTGGCCACTCGTACGCCGCCAACCAAGCCATCGAGGCTGGTCGTGAAGGGCGGAGGGCGGAGGGCGCACAGATCGCCCCCCAACCCCCCCCCCCCCCCACCCCCGAACTCTTGGCGAGCAGATCCTGAGCATCGAGGCCCACCTTCGGCCGGCCCAACGGATGCTGCGCCGGCTTCAATGTGTCGGCGCCCAGGCGATTGCCGCCCTGTGGCCGGATATGCAGGCACCGCGCACCCCCAGTCGGACTGCCGACTGGCTGGAGGTAGCGGCTGGCCGCCTTGCGTCCTGGAAGGGCTCTTCGGCCCGGGCTGGAGCGCACCGGGCCTTAGAGTTTATCAAGGCGTGGTATCCTTGGCTGAGTCTAGCCCAGCTAGCCACGTTCCGGCTAGAAGCTCAGGCGGATTTGGCGGTCATGGAAGACGATCTCGTCAAGCGCGCAACATCGATCGCCGAATACACCGACACCAGCGTCTTCGTCCCAGAGCAGGCTGAGAACGGCAAGGAGGTGCCGCTGGAGTGGTTCGGGCTGTACCCGGACGACGGCGAGGACTCGGCAGAGGTGATTGACTACAGTGACGAGGAAGAAGGCGAGGCGGAGGAAGGAGACGAGGCGGAGGCGCCAGAGGACGGAGCAGACGGCCAGCCCCAGCTCGACCGCGCCTCTAGCAACGAGTTGCGCCCAACCGAGCCGGTTGCTGCCAGAGGCGACCAAACAGAGACCAACCAGCCAACCGCTCCGGCAACTTGCACCGCCGACCCTCTGGTCCTCCGAACCCGTCCTTAGTTTCCTAGGATGCCACTTCATCTTTGCTTTTATCTGCTTAATAGTCTCGATGAACTTGTTAATTTGCACAATTCCACCCACTAGGTGTATCTTGAACTTCTGTTTTGAAGATTCGGCCAAGGGCCTTTTCTATGTAAATATTTCTCCATGTTCTATCTCTTCTTGCCTATTGCTCTTTGGCTTTTTCCTTTGCCGCCTTCCCTTGGTTGCCGTCTTGCTAGTCGGACAGCCGCTCTGCGGACTGCTGCTGGATCAAGTACTTAGCTTCTTTGGGAAGGCAAGTACTTAGCCATTTAGAGTTTTTTAGTAAGTTAATTAGAAAAACGGCGAGCCGGCTGCTGAAGAGTCGGTTGTAGAAGGCTGGAAGCCGGCTTAAACTATGTACATGCTTTGAGTCCTTAGCCAATTTTCATGTGGACACCCATTCTACCTTACTCCTGCCCACCAGACAGTCGCTCTGCGAGCTGCGGCTTCTAACAGGAGACGGCTTAAGTGCCACACACTACTTGTCCGGCTGCAGGATGTCATTTCATAGTATAAGGCGACAAGTCCCTGGGCCGACTAGTCGAACCCGGTGCCAAACGACATAACAAAGAATAACATACTCATAGGCATAATTCTTATCATATAGATAAAAGAGGGCAGTCCCTGAGCTATTCTTGGGGGGCCCAAGGTCTTCATACTTTAATACAAAAGGTAGCATGGTACATACTACATTAACTGTAAAATCTTCGGAGGAGGTTTGCATTCCATGGCCGCTCCGTCTCTTTGCCGGAGTCGTCCCTCTTGCGTGCTCGGGGCTTCTGAGCATCGATCAGGTAGTAGGAGTTGTTGCCCAACACTTTGCTGATGATGAAAGGACCTTCCCAAGGTGTTGAGAGCTTGTGCTGGCCGGCTGTTCGTTGAATCAGCCGGAGCACAAGGTCTCCTTCTTGGAAAGATCTTGGCTTGACCTTCTGGTTGTAGTATCGGCGCAGGCTCTGCTGGTAGATGCTGGACCGACTGAGTGCCAACAACCGGCCCTCTTCCAGCAGATCGACGCCGTCTTGACGTGCTTCTTCTGCTTCCTCTTTGATGTACATGGTGATTCAAGGGGAGTCAAATTCTATGTCCGTTGGGATGACGGCTTCGGCACCATAGACGAGGAAGAAGGGCGTGAAGCTGGTTGACTTGTTTGGAGTTGTGCGCAGGCTCCAGAGGATGACCGACAGCTCGTCGAGCCAACAGCCGGCCGAATGCTCCAGAGGCTCGACCAGTCGAGGCATGATGCCGGACAGGATGAGGCCGTTAGCTCGGTTGGCGGCCTTTCCACCGACTGCTAGGGCCCGCCGACTGGTGGGCCCGCCGAATGGTCTGGTACGGAGCCGACAGGCCGTACCTGTCGCTTGCGGGTCTTGCCAGCTGCTGATTACTGTAGCCTTGCTTCTAATGACGCAGGCTTGGTCATGGGGTCGTGGCTACAGCCCCGCTGTCTGGCGGGTGATCACTGTAGCCACTCCCTGTCTCGTCTGGTTAATCGTGCGGGGAACTGGTGGGAGGGGCAGGCCGACTCCCGGGGGCCGGCTCCTTATGGGTTTGACTGGTGGCGCTCTTGCCATCTTCTGGACTCTCGCTGACGGTAGGGCCCGTTGTCCGTGGACTGTACTGACAAACCGTCATGGGCACATGACTCCTCCCACTGTTGCTGTTGTCAGGGGTGGCATGGCAACAGTGCCGCGCCAGACGGTGATCTCCGTTGGTACAACGCACTGTGGCCTAGCCATCTCCTGGAAAAGGGGAGGGAGTGGGCTTCACTGTTGCCACTCCCCATCCCATTCCCCCTGATGAGGGCATGGGCTTTGTTGGTGCCGTGGGCCGACTCCTCGTGGCCGGCTTCTCTGGAAGCCGCCAGGCGGGAGTCGGCCGGTCTTGACCTCGCCTCTAGGACTCGGCTGCATGCAGGCAGCCGACTGTTCCTTCAGCCGTCCTCCAAAAGGCGGCTCTTCATCTGGCGTCTCGAGGGGCACAGTCAGCCCCGATGTCTTGAAAGGTTTTGGGCCTCGGGTTAGCCTACTCGTGGCCCATTACTCCGACATCGGTGTACTGAGGAGGATCCTCATGGTGCCACTGGTTAGCGTTCTCCTCCGGATCCCAATGATAAACATACTCACGATGAGGGTCAAGTGGTGGCTCCGGCTCTGGCTCTGGGCTGATGTCTGGCTCCGGTAGGCATGGATGGCCTCCGGCAGAACATGGTACATGCTGTTCACGCTGGCCGTGGAGGAAGTCAGTGAGGCCTGCATTCTCCGTAGTGCGAGGGTGATTATATTTGGGCTTTTTATTTTCTTCACTTTGCTTATCCTTCGAGCTTCGGCTCGAAGAGCCCCTCAAAAATCTCATCATCTTATTTTGAAATTTTTAGTAACTCAAAAATAAAATTGAACCAAACTCAACAAGATTGATAGCAACTACTCCTACAAGTGCATAGAGGCCATATCATGCATTAAAACTACTTTTGACCATATAAATTTGACATGCAAGCTCAAGAACAGGGTCACCTAAGCAACAACAATTTGCAATAAATAAAGCACTAGAACAAAAACTAATTGGACCATTGGAGGAGTCACATACCGAAGAGCAATCCCCCAAAGCAGTTTTGTGAATGGAGCTTTGAGCAAGGAGATCGAAAATGGCAGCAAAATGAGCTAGAACACAGGTTTGAGCTGGTGGATGATTTTTTTTGAAGAAGACGAAGTGTGTGAGTGCAAGAATAAGTGGAGGGGACCCACGTGGGGTCCACGAGGCAGGGGGCGCTCCCAGGGGGTAGGGTGCGCCCTCCACCCTCATGGGCACATGGTGGGTCCCCCTGGTGTGTTCTCACTGCTAATGATTCTAAAATATTCTACAAAAAAATCATATTAAATTTTCAGGGCATTTGGAGAACTTTTATTTTCAGGGTAATTTTTTATTGCAAGGATAATTCAGAAAACAGACAGAAAATGCTATTTTTGCTTTATTTAATATAAATAACAGAATGTAAAAGGAGCGTACAGAAGGTTGTGCTTTCTAACTTCATCCATCTCATGCTCATCAAAAGGAATCCACTAACAAGGTTGATCAAGTCTTGTTAACAAACTCATTCCGAATCGCATGAAACGGGAGAAATTTCGAATAACACTAGGTTACCTCAACGGGGATATGCACATCCCCAACAATAAGAATATCATATTTCTTCTTGACACTATGAAGAGGAAATTCAAAACCTCCAATAATAATTGTTGGAATTTTTCCAATAGAATTGATACTGTGGACTTGAGGTTGTTTCCTCGGAAAGTGTACCGTATGCTCATTACCATTAACATGAAAAGTAACATTGCCTTTGTTGCAATCAATAAGAGCGCCTGCAGTATTCAAAAAGGGTCTACCAAGGATAATCGACATACTATCGTCCTCGGGAATATCAAGAATAACAAAGTCCGTTAAAATAGTGACGTTTGCAACCACAACAGGCACATCCTCACAAATACCGACAGGTATAGCAGTTGATTTATCAGCCATTTTCAAATATATTTCAGTAGGTGTCAACTTATTCAAATAAAGTGTATGATATAAACAAAGAGGCATAACACTAACACCGGCTCCAAGATCACATAAAGCAGTTTTAACATAGTTTCTTTTAATGGAGCATGGTATAGTTGGTACTCCTGGATCTCCTAGTTTCTTTGGTATTCCACCTTTAAAAGTGTAATTATCAAGCATGGTGGAAATTTTAGCTTCTGGTATCTTTCTTTTATTAGTAACAATATCTTTCATATACTTAGCATAAGGATTCATTTTAACAATATCGGTCAAACGCATACGCAAAAATATAGGTCTAATCATTTCAGCAAAGCGCTCAAAATCCTCATCATTGTTTTTCTTGGATGGTTTAGGAGGAAAAGGCATGGGTTTCTGAACCCATGGTTCTCTTTCCTTACCATGCTTCCTAGCAAAAAAGTCTCTCTTATCATAACGTTGATTCTTTGATTGTCGGTTATCAAGATCAACAGTAGGTTCAATCTCTACATCATTATCATCGCTAGGTTGAGCATCAACATGAACATCATCATTGACATTACCACTAGGTTCATGTTCATTACCATATTGTGTTTCAGCATCAGAAATAGAAATATCATTGGGATTCTCAGGTGTGTCAACAACAGGTTCACTAGAAGCATGCACAGTCCTATCATTTTTATTTTTCTTCTTCTTAGAAGAACTAGGTGCATCAATATTAGTTCTCTGAGAATCTTGCTCAATTATCTTGGGGTGGCCCTCAGGATACAAAGGTTCCTGAGTCATTTTACCCCCTCTAGTCATAACTCTAACAAAATTATCATTTTTCTTATTATTTAATTCATTGAGCAAATCATTCTGAGCCTTAAGTACTTGTTCTACTTGAGTGGTAACCATAGAAGCATGTTTACTAATAAGTTTAAGTTCACATTTAACTCTAGACATATAATCACTCAATTGTTCAATTATATAAGCATTACATTTCAATTGTTTACCAACATAATCATTAAAGTTTTCTTGTTTAACAATAAAATTATCAAACTCATCTAAGCATTGGCTAGCAGACTTATAACGAGGAATATTACCTTCATCAAATCTATAGAGAGAATTTACCTTTACTACCTGTGTTGAGTTATTGAGACCATAAATTTCTTCAATAGGTGGTAAATTCTTAACATCTTCAGCTTTAATACCCTTTTCTTTCAGAGATTTCTTTGCCTCTTGCATATTTTCAGGACTAAGAAATAGAATACCCCATTTCTTCGGAGTTGGCTTAGGGGGTGATTCAGGAAGTGTCCAATCATTTTCATTACTCAACATATTATTCAATAGCAATTCAGCTTGATCAACAGTTCTTTCCCTGAAAACGCAACCAACACAACTATCCAGGTGGTCTCTGGAAGCATCGGTTAGTCCATTATAAAAGATATCAAGTATTTTATTTTTCTTGAGAGGATGATCAGGCAAACCATTAAGTAATCGGAGAAGCCTCCCCCAAGCTTGTGGGAGACTCTCTTCTTCAATTTGCACAAAATTATATATTTCCCTTAAGACAGCTTGTTTCTTATGAGCGGGGAAATATTTAGCAGAGAAGTAATAAATCATATCCTGGGGACTATATCATTTAATTTAGTAAGATGTGCCACAATAGTTTTAGATTCATAGCCATAAAAGGGATCAAATTCAACCAATGTAATTAACTCAGGATCGACAGAGAAATCATAATCCTAATCGTAAATAAAGATAGGTGAAGTAGAAAAAGCAGGGTCATATTTCATTCTAGCATTCAAAGACTTATCTTTAAGCTTAGCTAATAATTTCTTAAGATCGGATCTATCATTGCAAGCTAAGAAGTCTCTAGCAGTTTCTTCATCCATAACATAACCCTCAGGCACAACAGGCAATTCAAATCTAGGGGGAGAATCTTCATCATCACTTTCATCAATATTATCAGTTTCAATAATTTCATTCTCTCTAACCCTAGCAAGTTGTTCATCAAGAAATTCACCTAGCGGCACAATATTATCAAGCATAGAAGTAGTTTCATCCTAGGTATCATGCAAAGCAGAAGTGGAATCATCAATAACATGCGATATATCAGAATGAATAGCAGGAGTAGGTGTCGCAAGTTTACTCAAAACAGAAGGTGAATCAAGTGTAGAGCTAGATGGCAGTTCCTTACCTCCCCTCGTAGTTGAGGGAAAAGTCTTGGTTCTTTTATCTTTCAAGTTCTTCATAGTGATTAGCAAATATAAATCCCATGTGACTCAAAGAATAGAGCTATGCTCCCCGGCAACGGCGCCAGAAAATAGTCTTGATAACCCACAAGTATAGGGGATCACAATAGTTTTTGAGGGTAGAGTATTCAACCCAAATTTATTGATCTGACACAAGGGGAGCCAAAGAATATTCTCAAGTATTAGCAGCTGAGTTGTCAATTCAACCACACCTGGAAACTTAATATCCGCAGCAAAGTATTTAGTAGCAAAGTAATATGATAGTAGCGGTAATGGTAGCAAAAGTAACAGTATTGGGTTTATAGTGATTGTAACAGTAGCCACAGAAAAGTAAATAAGCGAAGAACAATATGTGAAAAGCTCGTAGGCAATGGATCAGTGATGGATAATTATGTTGGATGCGATTCCTCATGCAATAGTTATAACATAGGGTGACACAGAACTAGCTCCAGTTCATCCATGTAATGTAGGAATGTATTCCGAATATAGTCATACGTGCTTATGGAAAAGAACTTGCATGACATCTTTTGTCCTACCCTCCCGTGGCAGCGGGGTCCTATTGGAAACTAAGGGATATTAAGGCCTCCTTTTAATAGAGTACCCGACCAAAGCATTAACACTTAGTGAATACATGAACTCCTCAAACTACGGTCATCACTGGTAAGTATCCCGATTATTGTCACTTCGGGGTTAACGGATCATAACACATAATAGGTGACTATAGACATGCAAGATAGGATCAAGAACTCACATATATTCATGAAAACATAATAGGTTCAGATCTGAAATCATGGCACTCGAGCCCTAGCGACAAGCGTTAAGCATAGCAAAGTCATAGCAACATCAATCTCAGAACATAATGGACACTAGGGATCAAACCCTAACAAAACTAACTCAATTACATGATAAATCTCATCCAACCCATCACCGTCCAGCAAGCCTACATTGGAATTACTTATGCACGACGGTGAGCATCATGAAATTGGTGATGGAGGAAGGTTGATGATGATGATGGCGACGGATTCCCCTCCCCGAAGCCCTGAACGGACTCCAGATCAGGCCTCCCGAGAGAGATTAGGGCTCGGCGTCGGCTCCGTATCGTAAAACGCGATGAATCCTTCTCCCTAATGTTTTTCTGCCCGAACGTGAATATATGGAGTTGGAGTTGAGGTCGGTGGAGCACCAGGGGGCCCACGAGGCAGGGGGCGCACCCAGGGTGTAGGCGCGCCCCCCACCCTCGTGGACAGTGTGTGGGACCCCTAGCCTTGATTCTTTCACCAGTATTTTTTATATATTCCAAAAATATTCTCCGTTGATTTTTAGGTCATTCCAAGAACTTTTATTTCTGCACCAAAATAACACCATGGCAATTCTGCTGAAAACATCGTCAGTCCTGGTTAGTTCCATTCAAATTATGCAAGTTGTCCAAAACAAGGGCAAAAGTGTTTGGAAAAGTAGATACGTTGGAGACGTGTCAGGAGGCTACACAGCGACGGTGGTGTAGCCCCCATCATAGTGTAGTGCGCGTGGCGTCCCTATTGGGTGTGCGTGGAATACCCACCACACGCTCCGCCGCTGCTGCCCGTCGGCAGCTGTTGCTAGCTGCCGTTGCCGCCACACCACCTTCTGCTGCCGTGGCCGTCACACCACCGTCGAAAGCCAGGGCCACCGCCCGCTCCGCCGCCGTGGCCCGAAGGCGGGAGGTGGTCGTCATGGCCGCCATCCCACTTCCGGCCACCGTGAACATTACACGCTCTGCCACCGCGTCCCGAAGATGGGAGGTGGTGGTCATGGCCGCCAGCCCACCGTCGACCGCCGGGATCATCACCCGCTCCGCCACCGCCGCCCAAAGGCAGGAGGCGGAGGTGGAGGCCCGCACGTGCGTTAGAAACCTTGTGCGCTACATCGAGTTCCTGCAGGAGGAGGAGGAGCCTTACTACAGCCGTGGCCGCAGCACACACCGACACAGAGGCGAGAAATCAGGAGATCTAAGAGCAGTCCCGCCACTTCGAGAGGGGTCGTCTGGAGCGACAGAGGGCGTTCGAGGTGAGCGTCGCTGAAGGTGCAGCAGCGGCAGGCACCATATTGCAGTTGTCCAGCTCGTCGGTTGGCTCCTCCTGCTCTTCCTCTTACTGAGTGCGCTTGGTAGAGAAGAGGCTACCGGAAATAGTACAAAGCCCCTCCGTAGTAGTAGTAGTATTTAGGGGCTATTTTGTTCAGTTCATCTGACTATAGATGTGGTGGAATTGTACAACCTACTTAAAATTAGCTAGTATATATAGTGGAACTAGCTATTTCAGTACGTGGTTGGCAACAATTGGGAAAAGTTTGGTCGGTTCAGCTGTTGAGTTGATCTGTTTGTATAAAGAATGACTGCTTAATATATGAATGAAATATATGCTTAATTACTGAATTTTAGTTGCAAAAATTAGATAGTGCTAGTGATTTTTAGCTGCATATTTTGACAAATCGCAGTGTTACAAGGTTGACAAATGGCAATGTTACTATATCAACAAATGTCAATCTTTCCAGTTTGACAAATGGCAATATACCCACTATGACAGATGCAAATTTTACCCAATTGTCTATACGTGGTTGCACACGTGTCATCCAAAAAAACCGTTTGTGTTGAAGGGAGGTACAAATCCTGCTTGCTAGATTTTCTCTTGGCTTAGCGCCGAAGTCTCGCTTTGCATACCTTATTCAATCTGAACCATTTGCGTTGAAGAGATGCACAAATCCTGCGCGAGAAATTTTCCCTTGGCTTACTGCGGAAGACCATAGCTCTCACTTTGCGTACATGTGTTCTATCTAAAACATTTGCGATGAAGAGCTGCACAAATCCTGCTCGACACATTTTTCCCTTGGCTTACTGGGGAAGCTATCGGTTTACATATGGGTGTTCTATATAAAATGTTTGCCATCAAGAGCAGCACAAATCCTGCTCGGCACATTTTTGCTAGGCTTCCTAGGGAAACTGCCGATTTGCATACGGGTGCTCTAACTAAAACGTTTGCGATGAGTGTATTATATTTAAAAACCATATTAAACTGTGGCTTGGGTGCTATTAATGGAGAGGATGCGAGCAAGGCGGATGGCCATGGGAGTCAAAGGGCTCGCTTCCCAGTGAGCCTGCGAAGCGTATAGCTCGCACGCTTCCCGGTGAGCCTGTGCATTGTTGTACAGATCGCACGCCTCCCGTTTAGTCAAGCACCTGTCCGCACAGCACCTCCTAGCCATTAAAAGAGTGAGGCATGGCATCACGTGAATGGTTAACATAACACACACAATTTAAATTATACAAAACGTTTGAGATGTTACAGTGGCACCTATTTGTTTCAAAATGCCTTTGTTGGCTATTATTCGAGTGTGCCTTCTCTCAAAATGGAGTCGAAAAATACCACAACATGTCGGGTGCCATTCCATGATAGCATGCCAAGTTTCATGAATTTCAAAAAAGTTTTGGATTTACTAGAATTTAAAAACAAAGTATCTCAACATTTTGCCAGCAATCAACAGTGCCCTCGTGTTTGAAATTCATTCCCATTTCTTGCATGGGACCTAAGCATGCACCCAAGGACACATATTTGATTTTCCAACCAATTTATATGCACTGGAGCATGTGCATGTAGTTCAAATTTGAATTATGCACATAAAATGCCTAGAAAACCCAATTAATGTATAAAAATGTCCAAACGAACCCCAAAAAATTCCAAATTTAACACAACACTCCTCTTGTTCTATGTTGACACTAGAATTTTTTTGAAAGCAATAAGAGGCAACAGATATCGTTTCGTCCCCAAAGGTGGCACGTTCCCTATCGAAACCATCAGGCTTGTTGTGAGAAGCTATGGTTTGTGAGAAGCTTATACCCAAACCTGCCCCAAATGGGACGAATTTTTTACCACGGCATGTCGATGCCGTTCCATGATAGCATCCCAAGTTTCATGAATTTCAGACGAGTTTTGGATTTACTACAATTTAAAAACCATGTATCTCAATGTTTGCAGCCGAGTGACGGCGGTAGGGTGTTTGACATTTATTCCCATTTATTGCATGGGACCTAAGCATGCAACCAAGGACACATATTTGAATTTTCAACCAATTTATATCCATTAGAGCATGTGCATGTAGTTTAAATTTGAATTATGCACATAAATGCATTGAAAACTCAATTAATGTACAAAAATGTCCAAACGAACCCTGAAAAATTTCCAAAATTTAACACAACACTCATGTTGTTCTATGTTGACACTAGAGAAAAAATTGAAATCAAGAAGAGGCAATGGATCGTTTCGTCCAGAAAGGTGGAACGTTCCCTACCCTAACCATGAGGCTTGTTGCGAGAAGCTCTGGTTTGTGAGAAGCTTATACCCCAATCTGCCCCCAATGGGACAATATTTTTACCACTACATGTTGATGCCGTTCCATGATGGCATGTCAAGTTTCATGAATTTCAGACGATTTTTGATTTACTAGAATTTTAAAACCATGTATATCAATGTTAGCGGGTGAGCGACAGTGGCAAAGGTGTTTGACATTCATTTCCATTTCTTGCATGGGACCTAAGGTTGCAACCAAGGACACACATTTGATTTTTCAACCCGTTTATATGCACTAGAGCATGTGCATGTAGTTCAAATTTGAATTATGCACATGAACGCATAGAAAACTCAGTTAATGTATAAAAATGTCGAAGCAAACCACAAAAAATTCAAAAAATGTAACAACACTCCTGTTGTTCTACGTTGACACTAGAAATGTTTTGAAAGCAAGAAGAGGAAACGAATACCGTTTCTTCCACAAAGGTGACATGTTTCCCAACCGGAACCATGGGGCTTCTTGTGAGAAGCTCTGGTTTTTGAGAAGCTTATACCATAACCTACCCCAAATGGACAATATTTTTTACCCTAGCATGTTGATGTCATTCCATGATAGCATGCCAAGGTTAATGAATTTCAGACAAGTTTTGGATTTACTAGAATTACAAAAGCAATCACCTCAATGTTTGCCGGAGAGCCACGGTGCTGTGGAGTTTGAAATTCATCTCCATTTCTTGCATGGGACATAAGCATCAAACCATGGACACATATATCATTTTTACAACCCATTTTGGAGCACCGGAGCATGTGCATGTAGCTTAATTTTGAATTGTGCACCTGAAATGCCTAGAAAACCAAGTTAATGTATAAAAATGTCCAAACGAACCGTGAATAATTCCAATTTTTTTAACGACACACCTATAGTTGCATGTTCACTGTAGATAAAAGTTCTAGAAATTCAAACACCATCCTTTGTAGCTACGACCCCATTATGTAATTCAAATCAAGATGAAAAAGCAAGTAGATAGCACACAGTTTATTATCACCAAACGTGTGAGATGCAACACGAAATATCTTGGAGCACAGTTGGAGTATAGTACGCATAGGACTTACGCGAGAAGGCGTGTCGGCTACAGTCCACAGCCGGTGTGTCAAGCACACTAGCTCGCTCCCCAAATATCATTTCACTGTTCAATCATCGCCGGTGAAGATGGGGACCTGGAGCCGCTTCATGAGGGAAACTTCGGCGGCTCACTCCGGCGAGAGTGCAGCCACAACCTCCAAGCACGTGCTAACAAGCTTTGTGAGCATGACCGCAATCTGCGACCAGGTGACCAAGGCAGCCCAAATGGTCGCTGTTGCTTCTTAGGTGGCGGCAGCAACATCTGCCTTGGGGATAGCCAGTGGCGAGAGTGGCACAACAGCTATCCATTCCGGAGCGGCGGCCTTAGCCCTGATGGAGGCCGCCCATGACCATGTGGAGGTCACCCACACCCAGCTCATGGCAGTCACCGAACAAATCGAAGAAAGCTTCTCCGACAATGGTCGGCAACCCACGGCCGAAGAGTTGGCAATCACCGAAAGCATTCGAGCAGCCATCCATTCCTGCGCGGCATACCTTGCCACGACGGATCCCTCCCAAGCCCAGATCGCGGCCACCCACGCCTAGCTCGTGGTGGCCTATTCCAAAGATATGGCGGATGTGGATGGCGAGATGCTTGCCGAGTATGGTGCGATGGATGCCATGGAGCCCCTTCCCGAGGAGATCATCAGGCTCGAGCTAGATGATGGCAGCTGGAACTACGTCCGTATTTCCCCAGAGAGGGAGGGATGATGCAGCACAGCGGCGATAGGTATTTCCCTCAGTTATGAAACCAAGGTTATCGAACCAGTAGGAGAACCAAGCAACACAACGTAAATAGCCCCCGCACACAAATAACAACACCTCGCAACCTAACGTGTTAAAGGGGTTGTCAATCCCTTTCAGGGTATGGCACCAGAAATTGCGTGTTGATGGGAGAAAGTTGTAATAGATTGAAATAATAGATCACAAATAAAATAAAGTGCAGCAAAGTATTTTTGTATTTTTGGTTTAATAGATCTGAAAATAAAAGTAAGGAAAAAGTAGATCGCAAAGGAAAATATATGAGAAATAAGACCCAGGGGCCGTAGGTTTCCCTAATGGCTTCTCTCAAGAAAAATAGCAAACGGTGGGTAAAATTTTTATTGTTGGGAAATTGATAGAACTTCAAATAATTATGACGATATCCAGGCAATGATCATTACATAGGCATCACGTCCAAGATTAGTAGACCAACTCCTGCCTGCATCTACTACTATTACTCCACACATCGACCGCTATCCAGCATGCATCTAGTGTATTTAGTTCATGGAAAAATGGTGTAATGCAATAAGAATGATGACATGATGTAGACAAGATCCATTTATCTATATAGTGATAGATATAGATCTCATCTTTTTATCCTTAGTAGCAACGATACATACGTGTCGGTTCCCTTTCTGTCACTGGGATCAAGCACCGTAAGATCGAACCCACTACCGGGCACCTCTTCCCATTGCAAGATAAATAGATTGAGTTGGCCAGACAAAACCCAAATATCAGAGAAGAAATACGAGGCTATAAGAGATCATGCATAAAATAGATCAAAAAAACTCAAATACTTTCATGGATATGAAAACATAGATCTGATCATAAATTCGAAGTTCATCGACTCCAACAAACACCCCGCCAAAGAGTTACATCATATGGATCTCTAAGAGAGCATTGTATTGAGGATCAAGAGAGAGAGAGAGAGAGAGAGATGAAGCCATCTAGCTACTAACTATGGACCCGAAGGTCTACAAAGAACTACACACGCATCATCGGAGAGGCACCAATTGAAGTGGTGAACCCCTCCGTGATGGTGTTTAGATTGGATTTGGTGTTTCTGGACTCTGCGGCGGCTGGATGAATATTTTGTCGACTCCCCTAGGGTTTTGGGAATATTTGGGTATTTATAAAGCAAAGAGGTGGTCCAAGTGGCACCCGAGGTGGGCACAACTCACCGGGGCGCGCTAGGGCCTCCTAGCGCGCCCTGGTGGGTTGTGCCCCCTCGGGGCACCCCCAGGTGCAACCAAGGCCCATCAGCTTCATTTTGGCCCATAAAAAATCATCGTAAAGTTTTGTGCCATTTGGACTCCGTTTGATATTGATTTCTTGCGATGTAAAAACATGGAAAAAACAGGAACTGGCACTGGGCACTATGTCAATAGGTTAGTACCAAAAAATGATATATAATGACTATAAAATGATTATAAAACATCCAAGATTGATAATAAAACAACATGGCACAATCAAAAATTATAGATACATTGGAGACGTATCACTGGACATGGAGGCGGCGGCGGAGAACGACGAGCACCAGCCATAGTAGTACTCTTTGTTTTGTTTAATAAAAAGTGCCAGTCTTTAATTTGCTAGAGTAATGTTTAGGTCAGCTAGCTCTGTTTAATTGCTGAAATTCCTTGATTAAGAAGTGTTAGTGTCCTGTAGTCTCCTTTGTGTACCCAAATTATGCAATGATGTGGATGACCACTGTAAACAGGGAAAATCGAACAAAAAATTTTCACGTTCAAACTCATCACACATGGGTTAAGCTATATGAATCGTTTGTGATGTTCACATATAGTACATAGTCCTAAATTAGGGACCATGTCTAATGACACTTTGTGCACCAGTTTTTTTGCTGAACCGATTCAAAATTTTCGGCTTCCGCGGAAATATCAACCTCCTCGCCCCCCTTACCAAAAGCCACATTTCACATGTTTCTGCCTTCCTTTCCAAGTTGAAACCTTCACTCCTTGCTTGCAGCGCTGCCTCCTCGTCGGTGACCCTCCTTCACGCACTCGGCTTCGTCTATCCAGGCAGGTAATCCACACAAGACCCCCATCCTCCTCCGCCTTCCACGTACGACATGCCCTGACCATCGACATGACACCTTCCACCCAAATCACCGACCCCTCGACCAAATAAGCGCCGCCCTAAGCCATGGTGCACACAGTATAGCCAGGAGCTCAAGGAGCATTTTGTTAGTGGACAAGCACATTGCGGCCGCACGCGCGGATGAGATCGTGATGGCTGCCATTTGTGCCGACCCCCAGATCTTGGAGGAGGACCTTGCCGTCGAGGCCATCGTCAATGCCTTGTGCATAGATGCCGCGACGCGGTTGGCTACTTTAAACGACAGTTCGTGGCATTTTCTTTAGGCCACCCTCGGTACCTTCGACGAACACTATGAGGTGTTTTCTCAGCGTGCACGTGCTTACCTCAACTCAAGAGCCAGCAGGTTGGTGCCCGGTGCAGCTCAGGCAACTCACCACTATGACGAGGGCACCCACGATGCAGAGGCCTCGCCCCCTTCCATGTCCAAGGAGCCAATCATCATCGATATCTCTGACGGTGAGGGGTAGCTTGACTTATTTGCTCACTATAAGGACCCATGTCCAGTTTGCTAGCTACTGCCTTTCCTTAACAAATTCTAGTGAATTGTGCTATCTACTCCTACCATGCAATCTATGGCTCTAGTGTATATGTTCTATATGTCATGCAATGTGGTGCTCACTTGTTAACTATTTGGTTAATTTGTTGTCATGTTTAGTTAACTGTTTGGTTCAATTTTGCGAATGTGATGTTCAATTCTTCAGGGTGCAATTTTGTATTATCTTCCATGTGAGAAATAAATCGAATTTATCTTTACAAAATACATGAGAAACAAATACAATTGCTATATTTCCAAGTTGAAAAGCATGCTTGGTTTGGTTAACTGTCTGATCTTCTAGTATGTTATACATTGTGCAATGTGGTGCTCAGTTAACGTTTGGTTCATTTGTTGTGGTGTTTAGTTAACTGTTTGGTTCAATTATGCAATGCGATGTTCAATTGTTGTGGGTGCATTCTGTTATTGTATACCATGTGAGAAATAAATCGAATTTGGTTGTACTAAATACATGAGAAACAAATACAATTACTATATTTCCAAGTTGTTAAGCATGCTTGGTTTAGTTAACTGTCTGATCTTCTATTAGGAGTATGTTGCATTGTGCAATGTGGTGCTCAGTTAATGTTTGGTTCATTTGTTGTGGTGTTTAGTTAACTGCTTTGTTCAATTCTGCAATGCAATGTCCAATTGTCATGGGTAGAATTTTGTATTGTTATGCATGTGAGGAATAAATCGAATTTGGTTGCACTTAATACATGAGAAACATATACAATTGCTATATTTCCTAGTTCTTAATCATGCTTGGTTTGGATAAATGGGTTTTCCATGTGGCTTGATGTAGCGACCTGACCCGAATGGATCACGTCTACTGTGCTACGGTGTCATCCCTGGATCAGTAATGCTGACACCACACAGTACATCGAGGTTTTATAGCAGAGTTGCAATCACACACTTATTACATCGATGGCTCAAAAAGAACTTATTACAATATATGGCTTAAGGCCATATAATAAAAATAACAGCGGAAGACTTGGAAGATAAATGGGTCCATCAACTCCAGCGGCATCACTGAGTATAGGGCCACGACCTAAACGCACCTCAATCGTCGTCTGAAAAGTCTGCAACATTAACGTTGCAGCCCGAAAACGGGTCAGCACATGGAATATGCTGGCAATGTAACACATAGAGAGTAATGGAATGAAACAGCTATACTATATGCATATATGGCTGGTGGAAAGCTCTATGGTTACAGTTTTGCGTAAAGCCAATTTTTCCCTACTGCAAAGGAATAAATTTATTTAACTATCATGGTGGTTGTGAAACATTGAGAATGGTTGACAGCATTCTCAATCCCAATTAAAAATAATTAAAACCCAACAACATTAATTAGAAGTAACATGTTGAGATTCACAATGATATTCAAGTACTAGATACTCAAGTTGTCCATAACCGGGGACACGGCTAATCATGATTAGTTTGTTACTCTGCAGAGGTTTGCGCACTTTTCCCCACAAGACTCGATCGCCTCCGTTTGTTTTTCTCGCACTACAGGGTGTTTGAGAAGACGGATGACCGAGACATAGTCTTTCAGAAGCACTAGCACCTTACATTGGGGTAGACCGGTACACCTACATCCCCTACATCTGCTAGTCCACCCCGTAAGAGTTCGCACAACTTAGTCAACTATGCCAGAGCCCATAATGGCTTGTGGCTGCACACGGAAGTTTCTAGCATGAAAGATCTTATGATCCCTTTGAGCCTGGGTGGCGGTCCAAAAAAAACAGGCAAGTCCTGATAGACATCAGGTGCCTCAATCCACCCAGATGTGTGTTTAAGGTTGCCACCTTAGATAAACCTTTTAAAATTATCAACTCACATCTGTAATGGATATCACTCACCCAATCCACGTCTACTAGCATAGCATGGCATAATAAGCAAACGTAGAAGTAACTCCCAAAGGTTTCATAATAATACAGGTAATAGGTACTACCTCATCTACTTCCCATCCCACAATTTAATTAGATCCTAATCATGCAATGTGTGAGGATTGATCTAATGCAATAAAACATGGGTTGTAGAAAAGGTATGATCAAAGTGTTACTTGCCTTGCTGATGATCCGCGAGTCCTAGGGTTTCGAAGTAACAAGCGGCGCAATCCGGGTAATCTATCGCAGACAAACAACAAGCATACAATAAGTACTCATCTAATGCACAGGTAAAACTCGAACAAGAGAACGAACCAGAAAGTTCAACTTAAGAACTCCGGTTGCAAAGAAAGAACGAACCGAACAAAGAAACGGAAAACAACTCGGTTCTAGCAAGTTGAAACTAGGTCAAAATTTTACTGTAACAAAAGCTTGTTCAAGTAGATTAGACGGAACGGCGGTTTTGAGATACGAAACTCCAGGCGCTTGAATCACCTGATTCTGATAAACGAGCGAAAAGAAAGACTAAGAGAGAAGATCAGATCTGAGATCGCGATTGCGGAATAAATCCGACGAAAAGAAAAAGAAGAACGGTTAAACGAATGGACGTCATAAACCTAGAAGAATCCGGTGATCACGTTCAGTTAGGACGAACGGTCGCAAAGGCAACTAATCGGAGAAAGAAAACGAATCTGATCTAGGGTTTCGAAGAAGAAAACCGATCGAAAAACCGATCTAGAAAACCGGAATGGTTTAGAGAAGAAAAGAATCGGAACGATTAGAAGAAAACGATCCGAGAAAAAGAATAGACGTAGCGCGGGGCAACCTTGGCGAGGATCTCCGTGGGGTGCGGCTCCGGCGGGGGCGGCGTTGGGCGGCGGCGGCGTAGGCAAGGCGCGGGTCAAGGTGCGGCGGCGGGGTGGGGTGGTGCGGCGGCGCGGGTGGGGTGGTGCGGCGGCGCACCACCCCACCCGCGGGTGAGCGTGGCTGCGAGCACGGCCCGCGAGGTGGGGTGGTGCAGGACGAGACACAGTGGCGCTGGGCGATGTGCGGCGGCGCGCGGTGGGAGAAACCAGAATCGGCTGCGCACAACACCAACGAGCGACAAGCACGCGACGACCACAGAGGTGAGAGCAAGGTGGCGGTGTCGGAGGAAGGGCTTTGATTTGATGTGTTTAGAGGGGGGGTGCTTGGGTATTTATATTGGGGAGGGGAGGGGTTTACTTGGGGTAGAGGACAAGGAATTAGAATAGGAGTAGGAAAGATCTAGAAAATAAACGGAATAAGGAAAGGGGAGGGGCTAAAGCCTAGAATCCATAAAGGATTCGGCTAAGAGGCAGAGGCGGCGGCGGCCTTGCGCCTGGCAAGCGCACGCGCGGCTCCCTGGGGCGGTGGCCTTTGGCCCGGCTGGGCCTTGGCCTGGCCGGCCTTGGTCCAGTTTTTTTTTGTTTTTTTTTAAATGAACGGTTCAGCGCGCAAAAAAAAAGAGATCTAAACGAACTCCGAAAAATCTAAAGTAAATTTTCCCCGACTCCTAAAAATGAGCCGAACAAAATGAACTTTTCTCCGGACCTAAAATGCAATTTTCGAAAACGCGCATTTTTCCCTATCCAAATAAAATGCAAATAAAACTCCGGCAAACAAAAATTGATCTATTTATTATATCTTCATTTTTCCTAAATTTGGGAAAGTCATATTATTCCCTCTCTCATATATTTGACACCGGAAAAATTATTGAAGATAAAATAAATAAATCAAATGATCCTATTTTCAAAATTCGAGAAAACTCTCAAATATGAAAATAACGAAATCTCCAACTCTCTCCGAGGGTCCTTGAGTTGCGTGAAATTTCTAGGATCAACCAAAATGCAAGAAAATATGATATGCATATGATCTAGTGTATAACATTCCAAATTGAAAATTTGGGATGTTACAAGGACAACAGCACTACCCCCCTGATATAAGATGAATCTCGCCCTCGAGATTCGGGTTGGCTAGAAAATAGGTGAGGGTGGTCCTTGAGCAAATCTTCTTCTCTCTCCCAGGTGGCTTCATCCTCTGAGTGGTGGTTCCACTGAACTTTGCAAAACTTGATAACCTTGCTGCGGAGTAACTCTGCTGGCATAATCGAGAATCTTGACTGGCTTCTCCTCATATGTTAAGTCGTCCTTCAACTGAATCGCTTAAGTGGCACGGTATCTCTTAGCGGTACCTCCGCCATCTCGGCGTGACATCTCTTCAGCTGAGAAACATGGAATACATCATGAACTCCTGACAGTCCTTCTGGTAATTCCAACTTATAAGCGACTTCTCCCATACGTTTCAAGATCTTAAACGGTCCAACGAAACGCGGTGCTAACTTTCCCTTAACTCCAAAGCGCTTAACTCCTCGAAGTGGGGATACTCGAAGATAAACTCTGTCTCCGGTTTCGTAAACTATCTCCTTGCGTTTAGAATCTGCGTAGCTCTTCTGCCTGGACTGGGCTACCTTGAGCCTATCGCGAATCAACTTAACTTTCCGTTCAGACTCCTTAATCAAATCTGGTCCAAAGAATTGACGGTCTCCAACTTCGTCCCATGACAACGGTGTCCTGCACCTCCTTCCGTATAAAGCTTCGAAAGGTGCCATCTTCAAACTGGTTTGGTAACTGTTGTTATAAGAAAACTCCGCATACGGCAAGTTATCGTCCCAACTAGATCCATAATCTAGTGCACAAGCTCTCAGCATATCTTCCAAAATCTGATTGACTCTCTCGGTCTGTCCATCTGTCTGCGGATGAAAAGCTGTGCTGAACTCTAGTCTGGTTCCTAAAGTTTCATGCAACTGATTCCAAAACTTTGAGGTAAATTGGGTTCCTCTATCTGATACGATACTCCTCGGAACTCCATGCAAACAAACGATTCTAGTCATGTATATCTTTGCCAACTTAGCACTGGTGTAAGTGGTCTTAACTGGAATGAAATGTGCTACCTTCGTCAAACGATCAACTACTACCCATATCGAGTCATAGCCCTGCTTTCGTCCTGGTAGTCCTGTGATAAAATCCATGCCTATCTTATCCCACTTCCATTCGGGTATCGGCAATGGTTGTAACAATCCTGCTGGCTTCTGATGCTCTGCCTTTACTCTCTGACATACGTCACAAACTGCTACATATGCTGCAATATCCTTCTTCATTCCGGTCCACCAGAATGTTTCCTTCAAATCCAAATACATCTTGGTATTCCCTGGGTGAATCGAATACGGTGAATCATGTGCCTCTTGCAAAATCAACTTCCTGATCTCCGGGTCATTGGGCACATAAACACGGTCCTCAAACCATAAGGTATCGTGCTCATCCTCACGAAATCCCTTTGCTTTTCCTTTGCTCAATTTCTCTTTTATAGCAGCAATCTCCTTGTCAGATTTCTGAGCTTCTCTGATCTTATCCATCAATGTTGACTGAATCTCCAATGCTGCTACATAGCCTCTCGGAACTATTTCCAAACATAGCTCACGAAGGTTTTCTGCTAACTCCTTGGGTATTTCCCGTCATTATCGTATTGACATGGCTCTTACGGCTCAATGCGTCAGCTACTACATTAGCTTTTCCGGGATGGTAATGCAATCTCATGTCATAATCCTTGATGAGCTCCAACCATCTCCTTTGTCTGAGGTTCAACTCCTTCTGCGTGAAAATGTACTTCAAACTCTTGTGATCCGTGTACACCTCACAATGATTTCCAATGAGGAAATGTCTCCACGTCTTCAATGCATGCACTACGGCTGCTAACTCCAAATCATGCGTGGCATAATTCAACTCATGAGGCTTCAGTTGTCGGTGAAGCATACGAAACAACCTCTTCCTTCCTGCATAAGCACTGCTCCAAGTCCTCGATGTGAAGCGTCGCAATACACCTCATAATCCTTGGTCTGATCTGGCAAAATCAATACCGGTGAGGTAACCAATCGTTTCTTCAACTCCTGGAAACTAGCCTCACACTCCTCAGTCCATTTGAACTTAGTATCCTTCTTCAACAATTCCGTCATAGGCTTCGCAATCTTTGAAAAATTCTCAATAAATCTCCGGTAGTATCCTACGAGTCCAAGAAAACTCCGGATCTCTCCAACTGTTGTTGGTGCTTCCCACTCGGTTACGGTTTCCACTTTTCGGGATCTACTGCTATACCTTCTCCGGATATAACATGTCCGAGGAATCCAACTTCCTTCAACCAAAACTCACATTTGCTGAATTTGGCATATAACTGATGTTCCCTTAGTTTCTCCAAAACCAAACGCAAATGTTCCTTATGCTCCTCTTCATTCTTTGAATAAACTAGGATGTCATCAATGAACACTACGACGAACTTATCCAAAAACTCCATAAACACTTTGTTCATCAGGTTCATAAAATAGGCAGGTGCGTTAGTCAATCCAAATGACATAACGGTATACTCATACAGTCCATATCTCGTGGTGAATGCTGTCTTAGGTATGTCCTGCTCTCGAATCTTCAACTGATGGTACCCTGATCGCAAATCGATCTTGGAAAACACTTTAGCTCCTTGCAATCGATCAAACAGATCGTTGATCATTGGCAGTGGGTACTTATTCTTGATGGTTACTTCATTCAATCCCCGATAATCTACAACCATCCTTAATGATCCATCCTTCTTTTCCACTAGAAGTACGGGTGATCCCCAAGGTGAAGAACTTGGGCGAATGTAACCTTTATCCAATAACTCCTTAATCTGATTCTTAATTTCCACCAAATCCTTTGCTGGCATCCTATATGGTCGCTTCGATATTGGGCCTGTACCTGGCAATAACTCAATCAAAAACTCAATGTCTCTATCCGGTGGCATGCCTGGCAATTCCTCAGGAAATACATCAGGAAAATCCTTTACCACTGGTACTTCTTCTTGCACAACTCCTGTTAGGCAATTCACTTGTGTCCTTTTTGGTACATGCCGGGATACATACTTGATCCTTCTCCCTTCTGGTGTAGTAAGCAAAATTGACTTACTAGCACACTCAATATTCCCTTCATACTTTGATAACCAATCCATGCCTAATATCACATCCAATCCTTGAGATTCCAATACTATTAGGTCTGAGGGAAACACATAGTTACCAATCCTTAATGGTAACCGATCACACCATCGTGTAGCCATAAACTCTGCTCCTGGTGAGCTTACTAACATGGGTGACCTAAGGGCTTGGGTTGGCAGGTTATATATCCACAAATCCCCTTGATATGTATGAATGCGATGCACCGTAGTTCAAAAAGAACGAGTGCAGTAAATGACTTAACCAAAAACTTACCGATTACTGCATCGGGCTGATCTTCAACCTCCTCCACATTAACGTGGTTCACCTGTCCCCTATTGAAAGGGTTCGGCTTCTTCCCAGAGCTTCCATTGCCATTTCCATTCTGGCCTTCAGGACATTCATTGGCATAATGTCCGGTCTTCGAACACTTGAAACAAGTGACTTGACTCAGATCTCTCTTGGTTGGGGTCGATGGGGTGGTCCGGTTCTGGTCCGTTGCTTCCTCCATTCCCATTACCATTCTTGTGGCCATTATGGTTGTGCGAGCTACCTCCTCCATGGGTGTGCTGAAACTGAAATCCCGGTTTAGGGGTAAAACGGGGCTTCTGCTGGGCTCCAGAGTTATACTTCCCCTGTCCATACTTCCTCTTACGGTTCTCAATCTGCTGTTGCTTCCCTTCAATCATGATGGCACGATCTACCAACTCCTGGTAGTTGTTGAAACTCGCTACCATCAACTGCATGCTTAGTTCATCATTCAGTCCTTCCAGAAACTTCTCCTGCTTAGCTGCATCCGTAGCAACGTCATCTGGGGCATAACGGGCTAGCTTACTAAACTCCTCCACATACTGGCCAACAGTCCTTCCTCCTTGGCGTAAGTTGCGAAACTCACGCTTCTTTATGGCCATAGCTCCTGCTGAAACATGGGCAGTGCGGAAAGCTTGCTGAAACTGATCCCATGTGACAGTGTCAACTGGGTAAGTGGCTGTGAAATTCTCCCACCATGCTGCCGCGGGTCCGTCAAGCTGGTGTGCGGCAAACTTCACTTTCTCACCATCCGTGCATCCTGCAGTGGTCAACTCCCTTCCTATCTTACGGAGCCAATCGTCTGCTACTATTGGCTCGGTGCTACTGGAAAACACCGGCGGATTCAGCCTAAGGAAACGGGCTAAGTGGTCAACAGGTGGTGGTGGTGGTGGGTGGGTTGTTGTTGTTGTTCTGCTGGTTCTGGACTAACATCTGCATCAATTGATTCTGCTGCTGGATCAACTGAGTGAGCTCCGGTGGAAATCCATTGTCACGTCTCGGAGGCATCTGAGGGTTTAGAAAAGACGAGAATTAAGAATAGAGGGGGTCTAAAGGGAAAACACTACCCATATGCACAAATGCACACAAAATCACTTCAATCAATCAAACAAGGGCTTACAAACGGTCTAACTATCGCAAAAGTGCTCGACTATAATGTTTACATGGGGGAATACTACTACTATCTGGTGGTCATCTAGAAATTTGAACCGGTGGAAGACTCCATGATATCTGCTCCAGCTTCGTCTTCAAAGTCGGGTTCACTTGGATCCGAATCGGTGTCGTCGATGATGATGTAGTTGTCCGGACATGCGACGTACTCTCGTCCTCCTGGGATGCTAACTTGCTCTTGAGTTCTTCAATCTCCTGCTTAAGATCGCAATTGTGCCTTGCTAGAGCTACGATCTCGTCCATGTAGTCCTTGCGTGTAGACTTCAGTTCTCCTTCTAGCTCGATGATCCTTGCCTTCGCATTCTTCAACTCTATCATATCATTGCACATCTGGTTCTCGTGGCGTCGAATGTGCTGGTTTAACTCCTGGATGAATGATGCAATGGATCTATCCTTCTTGGTGCTGACTAACTCCCATTGTTCATCTCGGCGTCCGCAAATCTGGTAGATAGTGTCCTTGAGGTCTTCTTGATAAACTTCTCCAATGCGTCCTATGGTGATATGAGCTGCCATGCTCCTTCCTAGACTCCAGGTTGGTGCATTGAAAACACTATCTATGGGCTTCGTGATTGGCGCGAATGTCCTTCCCGGAACGTGAGCTTGAATCTTCCAGCGCTCCTCTTCAGGCAGAGTGGCGTTGAAGGTTCCCGTGAAGCTTGGTAATCCAATGTTCAGGTACTTGGTGACTTCCTTCAGGTGAAATCCAAATGGTGTGCCTTCATCCGGTTGAGCGTACTTAATCTTCACGTTCGTCATCCTAATAGAGTAGAAAAGATGAGGAGTTAGAAAATGAGGAGAGAATAGTGATCTATGGCTTTAACTTAGTGGTCGTGTCCTACAGTCAGCGTGTGCTCTGATACCATCTCTGTAGCGACCTGACCCGAATGGATCACGTCTACTGTGCTACGGTGTCATCCCTGGATCAGTAATGCTGACACCACACAGTACATCGAGGTTTTATAGCAGAGTTGCAATCACACACTTATTACATCGATGGCTCAAAAAGAACTTATTACACTGAATATGGCTTAAGGCCATATAATAAAAATAACAGCGGAAGACTTGGAAGATAAATGGGTCCATCAACTCCAGCGGCATCACTGAGTATAGGGCCACGACCTAAACGCACCTCAATCGTCGTCTGAAAAGTCTGCAACATTAACGTTGCAGCCCGAAAACGGGTCAGCACATGGAATATGCTGGCAATGTAACACATAGAGAGTAATGGAATGAAACAGCTATACTATATGCATATGGCTGGTGGAAAGCTCTATGGTTACAGTTTTGCGTAAAGCCAATTTTTCCCTTACTGCAAAGGAATAAATTTATTTAACTATCATGGTGGTGGTGAAACATTGAGAATGGTTGACAGCATTCTCAATCCCAATTAAAAATAATTAAAACCCAAAAACATTAATTAGAAGTAACATGTTGAGATTCACAATGATATTCAAGTACTAGATACTCAAGTTGTCCATAACCGGGGAATACGGCTAATCATGATTAGTTTGTTACTCTGCAGAGGTTTGCGCACTTTTCCCCACAAGACTCGATCGCCTCCGTTTGTTTTCCTCGCACTACATGGTATTTGAGAAGACGGATGACCGAGACACGGTCTTTCAGAAGCGCTAGCACCTTACATGTGGGGTAGACCGTACCACCTACAACCCCTACATCTGCTAGTCCACCCCGTAAGAGTTCGCACAACTTAGTCAACTATGCCAGAGCCCATAATGGCTTGTGGCTGCACACGGAAGTTTCTAGCATGAAAGATCTTATGATCCCTTTGAGCCTGGGTGGCGGTCCAAAAAAAAACAGGCAAGTCCTGATAGACATCAGGTGCCTCAATCCACCCAGATGTGTGTTTAAGTTGCCACCTTAGATAAACCATTAAAATTATCAACTCACATCTGTCATGGATATCACTCACCCAATCCACGTCTACTAGCATAGCATGGCATAATAATAAGCAAACGTAGAAGTAACTCCCAAAGGTTTCATAGTAATACAGGTAATAGGTACTACCTCATCTACTTCCCATCCCACAATTTAATTAGATCCTAATCATGCAATGTGTGAGGATTGATCTAATGCAATAAAACATGGGTTGTAGAAAAGAGTATGATCAAAGTGTTACTTGCCTTGCTGATGATCCGCGATTCCTAGGGTTTCGAAGTAACAAGCGGCGCAATCCGGGTAATCTATCGCAGACAAACAACAAGCATACAATAAGTACTCATCTAATGCACAGGTAAAACTCGAACAAGAGAACGAACCAGAAAGTTCAACTTAAGAACTCCGGTTGCAAAGAAAGAACGAACCAAACAAAGAAAGGGAAAACAAACGGCGGAAGAAAACAACTCGGTTCTAGCAAGTTGAAATAGGTCAATTTTTTATCGGGGCAAAAGCTTGTTCAAGTTGATTAGACGGAACGGCGGTTTCGAGACGAAACTCCAGGTGCTTGAATCACCTGATTTCCGATAAACGAGCGAAAAGAAAGACTAGAGAAGAAGATCGGATCTGAGATCGCGATCGCGGAATAAATCCGACGAAAGGAAAAAGAAGAACGGTTAAACGAACGGACGTCGTTAACCTAGAAGAATCCGGTGATCACGTTCTTTAGGACGAACGGTCCAAACAACTAAATCGGAGAAGAAAACGAATCCGATCTAGGGTTTCGGAGAAGAAAAACCGATCGAAAAACCGATCTAGAAAACCGGAACGGTTTAGAGAAGAAAAGAATCGGAACGATTAGAAGAAAACGATCCGAGAAAAGAATAGATGTAGCGGGGCAACCTTGGAGGTCTCCGGTGAGGGGCTCCGGCGGCGTCGGCGGGGCAGGACGATGGCGGCGGGGCAACCTCGGCGAGGTCAAGGTGCCGGCGGCGGGTGCGGCGGCGCGGTAGGCGTGGGGCGGCGGCGCGGGTGAGGTGGTGGCGGCGGCGCGGGTGGTTGCGGCCGGTGGGGTGGTGCGGCGGCGCGGCGTGGGTGGCAAGGTGCGGTGTGGAGGAGAGGGGCTTTGATTGATGTGTTTAGAGGGGGGGGGCTTGGGTATTTATATTGGGGAGGGGAGGGGTTTACTTGGGGTAGAGGACAAGGAATTAGAATAGGAGTAGGAAAGATCTAGAAAATAAACGGATAAGGAAAGGGGAGGGGCTAAAGCCTAGAATCCATAAAGGATTCGGCTAAGAGGCAGAGGCGGCGGCGGCCTTGCGCCTGGCAAGCGCACGCGCGGCTCCCTGGGGCGGTGGCCTTTGGCCCGGCTGGGCCTTTGGCCCAAGGCGCTGCTCAATTTTTATTTTATTTTTTTTAAATAGTTTCCTCGCGCAGAAAAAAAAACAAAAAGGAGATCTAAACGAACTCCGAAAAATCTAAAGTAAATTTTCCCCGACTCCTAAAAATGAGCCGAACAAAATGAACTTTTCTCCGGACCTAAAATGCAATTTTTGAAAACGCGCATTTTTCCCTATCCAAATAAAATGCAAATAAACACCGGAAAACAAAAATTGATCTATTTATTATATCTTCATTTTTTTCCTAAATTTGGGAAAGTCATATTATTCCCTCTCTCATATATTTTGACACCGGAAAAATTATTGAAGATAAAATAAATAAATCAAATGATCCTATTTTCAAATTCGAGAAACTCTCAAATATGAAAATAACGAAATCTCCAACTCTCTCCGAGAGGTCCTTGAGTTGCGTGAAATTTCTAGGATCAACCAAAATGCAAGAAAATATGACATGCATATGATCTAGTGTATAACATTCCAAATTGAAAATTTGGGATGTTACACTTGAATTAATCTGATGAATATGCAATGTGCTTATTTTTCATCAAGATATTTTACTAATAGTATGCGAACCCTCACTTAACATGATCACTAACTACCTTATATGTGTTGCAGGGAAACAATGGGAAGCACTAAGGTTTCAAATCGAGGTTTGCACATGCATGGTCCTTTGTCTAATAGCACATTATTTTGCAATTGCAGGAACCATTCTAATATTTAGGTTTTTAACAATTTGGTCTTGCTCATGTAGGTCCTGCTTTTAGAGGTTTTTGACCCACAGTTTGACCCTTTTTGCATATGGGGAAATGAGTTGTCCATGAATATCAGTCAAGTCAAGAAACTCAGAAAGATTGTTAGGATAAGGAAATGCGACAAAAAACAACAAGATCTCTTTCTGCACAATGAAGAAGACATCAACTCACTACAGGATGGTGTTAACTATTATACCTTGCATTTTTCATTCCATTGCCCCATTTCCAATATAGAGAAGATATTTATGCACTTTCTTGTTTTCAGGGCTTTCTAAAGCAGTTCACTGATGATTACCTCTCAAACCACCTGTATGGTCAGGAGGCGAGGAGGGTTTTCATACAATACCCATGGTTTAATATTGAAGTGTTCCTGAAGAGGACAAAGGATAGACGGTCAATCATCCACGGGCACTAGCCTAAAGTTGCAAAGACCTTCAACATCAATGAAGGCTAAATATTCGCCTTCCGCTTTAGCAGTTTTCCAGATGAGATGCATCTGTCTATATACCGTCTATGATGCTAATTTCAAAAGGTTGTAGATGTTGCATGTGAAACTTGGTGCTGGTGCAGTTGTGTAATGGGGTAGCTGAGTGATGAAGCTATATGATATTGTACTCTGATGTACTTCAATTATGAAATCATGCTTCCTTAATATGGAAATGAAATATATTGTGTGCTTAATATGAAATGTCAATTATATTAATAGATGATTTATTAATAATAGGGCAATTAGCCTGCTAATTTGGTTTTACTATTGCAAATGGTTATTGAGAAGACACCGTGGGTGATGACCTCAGGCAAGGCACGCCGTTTCTAGGAATAAACCTTGTTGGATCAGTGATCACCCACGACATGCTCTTGAAAACTGTTTGCCTTAGGCCACCTTGCGCAAATGTTTACCACATAAAAACTGTGTGTGATGGACAGCCTTTTCCACATAGTTTCTTCTACGCACCGTGTGTGATGCATTCAATAATGCAAACGATAAAATTATTAATATCGTGCGCAATGGCAACGCTATCAGAAACGATTTAACGGGGAAACTGTGTGTGATGTACCTGTGAATGAAAATGTTTTCATTGGAGAGACTGTGTAGGATGTATATACGAACGGAAACGTTTAGCGGGGACTGACTGTGTGGGATGTACTTACGACCGGAAACGATTTTGCCTGTATAATTGTATTTTTAGCACTACTGTACGTATAACCGTATTTGATCACTCGTCGGTCACATACGACCTCATTTTGCCAAGCATGTGGGCCAGGAGGGCATATCCCCGACGGTTTCTGGGTCGTGTGGGAAGGACCGTCCTAATGCAGTCACTCACTAGGCGACGGTTCCAAATGCCGTCGCGGAAAGGGGTTAAAAACCGTTTGTATATCACCTCGCTGTACTAGTGTGAGTTTTCCACTAAATCGCATATTCTAGGAGCATAGCAGTTATATCATATAATATAAACTCTATAATTACAAATATGGAAATATAGTAATACAAATATTATTGCCTCTAGGGCATATTTCCATCAGTCTCCCACTTGCACTAGAGTCAATAATCTAGTTTTATGTTTGTTTAACACCCATGGCTATCATGTGTTATACATGCTTTGCTAGTGGTAGAGCCTTCACCACTGGATCTAACATTCTTCGAATCCCAATTTGAGTGGGTAATACCTGATTCTATTGTGTAATTCTTTTGTTACATTAATGGTAACACTATACCTTCATATAGTCCATTCTATAGTAACACTATATCTCCATGTAGTTCAGTTGCTATATCTTCATATAGTCAATATTCATTTTGGAACTACATTATCAATAAACCTTTTATCGATCCATATCACACCTATTGAATATCTTCTTAAGTTTCAATCTGTATCATTTATAGATCCATAATTTATGTTAGTTTCTAAAAAATATTTCAAAAATTATATCTCGCTAGATAATACATAGCATTCATGAAGCTGTCTTTATGTAATCTTTACAACAAATATTTTGTGTAACTATTTACAACAATCTCTTCATCTCCTCCAAGGACAAGAAGCATAATCTTTTGTCCAATTGAGGTACTTAATCGTTAAGTAATTACACTAGTGAATTTCTCTATGATTACCATGGTTCTTACTACTAACGGTTAGTTCATACGAAACATATGGCTTTGTACATTTGATAGCACATATGATAAATTCAATCTCTGAAGTAAACTGAACTCTATTCATCCACACATGCTCATCAACTATTGATTTCTGCATGGTGTTATGCTATGTGGCATTTCGAGGAAACATTTTCTCCTTTTAAACTTCTTTAGAACTTTAGCACAATACATATCTTAGTATAATAAGATGTATCAATCTATCGATATAGATTTTCATTCGATAACTGTAAGTCCTTTTCAGAAACATGATTTTAATCTTTACCATCACAAGATCACACAAATCTTATTCTCCCTTACAGTAAAAGATCATGCATATTTAGGAGCAATTTTTATTGCTTTATGCACCGATGACAACTTACTTGAAGGATCTTATTCAATCCGTAGGCATAGTGGACTCTCATGACATGATACTGGGTTTAACATTTCACTACCAAAAAAAGACACATCCGTGACATTTTGGGTCGAACGAATTTTTTCTATCATGCTTATGACACTTCTATGACGATAATTGTGACAAAACCACGTATCATCATAGATGTGGTGTGCTCATACTTCTATGAAAAAGATCATGACAAAAAAGGGTTTTTCGTACTGGGCGGGCCGGGGACCCCGGGGACGCACCCGCATGACATTCTTTGGGCCGTCCATGATGGAAAAATCGTGGTAGAAGCGTGGGTGAGGAAAATTTCAGAGAGTTCCCAGTTACGGTGGGTGGTCGGGGCCGAGCGATGCACGAAGGGATTGCGCATTTCTCTCGTACATGTACGCATGTGTGTGCGAGGCGTTGGACTCTAACTGAACCCGAGCAATTGCACTAGCTACGTTACTGTACCTCAATCGATCCCTTGGCTGTTAACTGAACCCAAGTGACTCCTTTGCTACTACTGCTAACTGAAGTCGATCGAAGCTGCCTCTTGATGAACAGTCCCCGGTGGGGGTTGGATGAACAGTTCCCGATGGGGGTTGGATGAATAGGATCCCGTGGTAGTAGAGGTTGTTGCCGCTGGACGAACAGGAGCTCGATTGAGGAGGTGGGTGTGGAATAATAGTAGCCGGTGGAGGGACCCGGTGGATGGCTGGTTGAAAAGGACCCCGTGGAGGCTGGTTGAACAGGAGCTGGTGGAGGCTGGATGAACACTAGCTGGTGGAGGCTGGATGAACAGGACGTCGTGGATGAACAATAGCTGGTGGAGGCTGGAGGAAGTGGACGGTGGAAGAACAGTAGCAGGTGGAGGCTGGAGGAAGTCGACGGTGGATGAACAATAGCCCGTGAAGTCCCGTTTTGCGGTACGCCACACCCCTCCTGATGAACAAGACCTCATTTCGACCGTAGGTGCTCCAAAACAAGTCCATTTCCTCTGTTTTGCGGTACTCCACACCCCTCCCAATGAACAGGATGTTGTTTCGACCGTAGCCAGTCGAATAGAAGGCCGTTTCCTCCGTACTGCGGTACGCCAAACCCCGTTTCGGTTGTTCCGTCCAAGCCGGTTGGCTCCCGATGAGCACGATGAACACGACGCATTCGGTTGCCTCTCGATGAACAGGAAGGAGTTTCTCCGTTCCGACCCAGCCGGTTGGCTTCCGATGAACAGGACGCCATTGCTGCCGTCCGTTGCCTCTTGATGTACACGAGCCCTGGCTGTATGTATGCGTGAGTAGGCATTCGAGACCCCGCCCGTACGTACGTACCTGGTCGTATTTTTGGCATGTGGTTGTACGTACGTGTACACGGGTTAGAAGGGACTACGTTGGGGCTCTACTACTATATGTTCCGCTGCTTGCTCGGCCACGGTTCATCGTTGCAGAGAGACCGATCGACCAGTATGTACCTACACATTCGTGACCAGACAGAAAACACTACGTATGCTTCGACCGGGTGGGTCCTAGCTGTCAGGGAGGACAAGGACGCACTTCCTTGCATGCGAAGATATAGCTGGTGGGTCCTAGCTTTCAGGGGGAAGAATCATTTTTTCCCCGTAATATGGACACACTTCCTTCCGTGCAAAGATGTAGCTGGTGGGTCCATCTGTCAGCCTCATCGCGTAGAGTCCTCTTCCGATGGCAGTCGTTCGTTGACCATGTTGACCACGCCACGCGGACAACACCCAAGCGGTGGACGAAGGCGAGGCCTAGGAAGGGAATGATGCGGAGCCAGGGAAGACAAGGCAGGTGGATTCCCACACGCAGGGGAGTACGAGGGTTCACTGGTTCGGCTGCGGTGTGAGGCTGCCATCGTCGGAGAATAACAGGAGGTGTTGGTGAGTAGAGGAATGGCCTGGATAACGATGGGAGTAGGGTGGGCCGATGAGTCCTGTGCGACAGCACAACCGGCCACTGGAGGCAGTAGCAGACGGTACCATCGGCAGTGGTTTGGGCGGCTAAAGCAAGAATATCCGAGATTGAAGAAGAAGCATGACATCCGTTGGATGGACATCCAACAGTCACTGCTGCTAGAATCGTGTGTTCATTTATAAGTTGATAAAGCCTTGTGTACGCATCAACCTATTAGGCCCACAAGTGTGTGGCAGAGAAAATATAGCTCATTTGCGATTTGTAAGAATGTACAACCCATTTTTGAATTCTAATGGAATTTACTACATCCCATTTATAGTTTGTTAAAATTACAACCCATTTTCTAGCTAGGACAACGATTAATGATTTCAACCAAATGCTCAAAACAAAATTGAATAAAATTTCCCACATTTTGATGGGATCCGAAATATTTTTATCCTGAAATTTCAAGTCATATTAAATATAATTTCAAAATAAATTTGTATAGTGTAAAAATCCAACGAAATATTGCACACGCAACAAGTAATGAAATTAAAATGTTCAAATCCAAAAATAATATTTTCTAACTAATTACTTGTTTGGTGCATTTTTCATAGTTATAGCCCAGTTCTTATAATTACACCCCATTTATTATTTCTTAAATCCCATTTTCTTGTTAGGCCTAATGCATCCCTCCTAGGAAATATTTGTAGCCCAACGGGGTGGAGAATAACAAGTTGACCTGGGCTGGGTATTCCTTAAAAAAAGTATAGCGGGGCTAGCCATTTTCAGCTTAAAAAATTTAATATATGGGCTGGATATTTGATCGACATAAAATAATAGCCTGAGATAGACAGGCCACAGCCCACCAAGGTGATCTCATCTGAACAACAACAAAAATATCGCTCAAGAAAAACTCTGCTCACACCTACTGCTCGAGCTACTGGGTCCCAACTGTTGACCCCTCCTTGTGCAATTCTCTCGTTTATTGACTATATAGGTTGACAATGGTGTGGGACTGTGATGTCAGGAAACCAGGAGGAAGCAAAAAATTATAGTTGTATATAATAAGGAGGCACTTGCATACGTGTGGCTATGGCCCTGGTTGGTCCCCACTGTCATCCTCTCCAATTAAAGTCATCTCCTGATTGCTCATGTTCATTGACCATGTTGAAAACGCGAGATGGCGGTGCCACGACGAGCACAACACCTGGAAGGATGGCGGAGAGGGCCTCGCGGGCCCTACAGATGGTCTGATATAGCACCCGCTACTCATTCAGGAAGCCAAGATCATAGGGCCACATGTCCACGAAAGCATTGTCATTCACTTGTTCGCCAGCGATTCGTCCTTCTGCGAGCCGGTGCTCATTGAGGAGATGGAGGTTGCAACATAGGTCGTCCTGCATTGGTAGCTCTTTCACCATTAGGGCGTCAAAGTGCGGCCGCACCTGCTCTATGGTGAACACGGTATGAACCGGCTTGGGTGGTGGCGCCGGCTCTTGGTCGGAAGCCACGTCCATCGTCTGATTGTCGTCGCTGAGCAAGGCGAGCTCGCAGGTGAGCCAACATGTCCGACTGCTGGACTGGACCATTGCCAAGCACGAGTCTGACCACCCTGGCCCACCCAGACCACCTCCCTCGCCCGCGCGCACTTTCCGCCCAAAAAGGTCAGGGCCGCCCGTGCCGCTTCCTGGTGCAGGCGATTGCTCCACGTTCAAATGACACAAGTGACATCCGTCCATTCATCTGCCGCCCACATTAATGATACGTGGTTGCCGAGACGGCTACTCTGGCGCCATCCGTCAGTCCCTGTGCCGCCGACCGTTGCTATATAAACTGCTGCGTCGGCCATAGCCACAGTCATCCGCTTCTGTTCCCTTTCTCCTATCCACACCACTCCCACCATGGCTTGGTTGCGCTCCAGCTCTCTTCGGGCCGGGCGGACGACGGACCAGAAGGAGATGGTAGCCATTGCTGCCGGCTGGCTGGCCGGCAGGCAGCTGGAGGACGACGACATCCCAATGGAGAACGTGGTAGTCGACGATCTGGCGCCAACCCCCTCCTCTGTGCGATCCTCGCTGGTGCATGGCCCCATGACCATCGGCGAGGCCCGTGCCCAATACATGGACATGGTGAGGCAGAAGCGTGAGGAGCAGTTCCAGGAGGCACAGGTCGACGCCGCCTACAACCACTACAGCAGGCGGAGGAGCAGATCGCCGTGGAGCGGGCGGAGCAGGAGGCGTTGCTCGAGTCATACCGCTCAGCCCGCGAGAGCCACCTTGTGCGCTGACAGTACCGCATGCAGGTGGCGGAGGTTGCGGCCACCTACAAAGAGGGCAATGAAGCGGGCGATGCGCTATTTCACGAGACCGACGACGAGGCAGAGGGCAATGCCGGCTCCACCCCGCCGGCACTGAGGTAGAGGACTTTGCTGGCTTTGGCGAGGCTCTGCTCCGCCAAGGCCCCGCCCCGCCAACAACGAGGCAGAGGATATTGCCAGCTCAGCCGAGGCCCCGCCCCGAGGATTTTCCCTGCTCCGCCAGCAACGAGACAAAGGACATTGCCGGCTCCATCGAGGCCCCGCCTCGCTGCCAACGGGGCCGCGCCACATAGAAGACAATGAAGAGTAGAACACGGTAGGTCTCAGCCGCTTGGGTCCAAGTAAGGCCACCGCTACTACACTCCAATTGAAGCCAAGCTTGGCAGGTTAAATATTGACGGCCGATTAGCTTCTTGGCGGCGACGTGGAGTCGGAGAGTTGTGTTGGAGAATAAGGTTCTGTTCGGCTCAGCCAGACACGGGAAATGGGCGCCAGAGATCATAGATTAGGTATAATTATACCTCCAGCATGTATCTCATGCGCTCCTGCACGCGCTCTCAAAAAAATACTAGTGGTCTCTAGCGCTCCTCCCCTGTGCTCCGCTGTCGGCCACCCCGGCCCCAGCGTCCACCTCTCCTATGTCGGTGACCACTCCGGTCCCGGCGGCCACCTCCCTAGTTTTGGTAGTCAACTGACCGTCTCCTCCGTTCGCTCTTCTCCTCATGGCGGCCAGATATGAGAGCCCGGAGTCCGTCTCGCTGTGTTCCCCTGTCCCTGCCCTGTGGTATCTGGCCTGGGCCTGTCGGGCTCCCCGTGTGCCCGCTCCTCCTCGGATGGTCCCGCGTCGGTCTGGGCGCCGGCGCCAGAGCCGGCGGATGCCGGGCAAGAGGCCGACTGGAACCGGGCCAAGGCCTCCGGCAAGGCTCTCTGGCGGCGACACAAGGCGCAGCGGTGCCTCCAGGGTTCGCCCCGTCCGCCTTCTTCCTCCTCCTCGGAGCGCAACCAGTCCCCGTGCTGTCAATGTTTCAGGGCCGGCCACCGGAAGCAAGATTGCACCTTTCCGCCGCTTTGCAGCTGCTGCAACCTGGAGCGCCACTCATCCGGCCAGTGCAAGACGCCCCGCAGCCCCATGCTGGTCGAGGAGCTCTATCGCGCTGCCGCGGCTAAGGTAGCGCGGATGGAGCCTGGGTCCCCGTCGGCATTTGGTTCTGGGCATATTCTGCTGGATCCTTGGAAGAACGCGCTGCCAGCGCCGCCAGCACAGTTCTCGCCAAGTGCCCCTGTGGCGCACCCCATGCCTCCTATGCTGCCGGTGGTGGCGACGGCCGACAACATCTGCGTTCTTAGGCGCTCTTCGGTCATGGACGACAGGGAGGCCAGGCTCAGGCTGGCTGGGGTGGCGTATGTTGGAGGCGCTAGGCCACCACTGTCCTGCGTGGAGGCGGCAGAGGACTTCCTGATCATTTTCTCCACCTCAGAGTTACGCAACCGCGCCACGGGTGCCGGCTCGGTTGTGCATCGGGGATTCGAGCTTTTCTTCGGGCCATGGCTCAGGAAAGCCCAGGCCACTGCCAGGGTGATGAGGGTGCTGGTGGACATCATGATCGAGGGCATTCCGTCCCACGCTTGGGAATGCGAGACAGCGGCCAAAATCCTTGGGTCGTCGTGTGACATCGTCAGCCTTGCGCCGGAGACAGCCAGCCGGGAGGACTTGTCGCTGTTCAAGCTTCGGGCTTGGTGCCGTGATCCAAACCGCATTCCTATCGAGAAGCGCTTGTGGATTCCGGAGCCGGTCGAGGAGTTGAAGTTGCCGGCGGCTCGCCGCCAGTCTTGCAGTCGGCTGCTGGAGTACCCCACCCTTGTGCACATCGGGCGCGTGAGAGATTTCACACCACCGAAGAACTGGCGCCGGCCACCTAGTTCTGATGGGAGTGGACATAGTGGATTGCCGGATGACTCCGATGACTCGTTCATCAGCGGCGAGCTGCAGGTCCTTCCCTGGACGAGGGGTGTGCGCGACCCTCGTGGTCCCGCGAGGGAGGGTGGCAGCGCCGCCGGTGCGGCAGTGGGTCGGTCCTACGCGCAGGCCCTGGTGGGTAGAGTGGGGCCCTCCAGCTAGCGGCTACCACCCATGGACCCCTCCCCTAGGTCAGGCCCCACACGCCGCGCTGCCATAGTGGAGCCGCCCATTGTGAGTCTGCCAGCCAGATCACCACATGTCCCTGTCTTGGAGACTGTGGTTGTCCTGGCGCGCAGTTCCCCGGAGGAGTTGGTGGTAGTTACCTCTTTGGTACAGGATAAGGGCATGGGCCCGGTGGTGGGATCTGGTGCCACACCAATCTTTGACGAGGCGGAGACGCACACTGTCGACTACACGACAGCTCGTGCAGGAGATCAGGTGGGCCTTGCTGCTTTGGGGCCGGTGCCAATTCCGGGGATCGCGGAAGATCAGGTGGGACTTGACTCTCCTTTGACTAACACGCTTACGGGCCCTGTCCCTCGGTCTCAAAGGATCCCGAGGTGGATTTGCCTGTGCTGGAGCCTGGGGAAGTGGTGGACGATGTTTCTACCGGCTTTGGGCTGCAGCTAGAACCGTGTGCCCCGCTTGTGCCCACGGAGACTGGAAGTCTGTCTGATGCAGATAATCCCGCGCCAGCTCTGATCCCAATCTTGGGTTCCGACCAAGTTATTCCATCGGCTGGTAGATACACTAAGGTGGACGCGTGTCACCTGGAGGTTGGGGTGCATGGGGGACCGGGCGCTGGCCTACCTGAGAGTGAGGTGTTGATTCCGGCGCTACATGGCCCAATCATTGCGGCTGCTCCCTTCGAGGCCATGCACGATCACGTGCTGCCATTCGGGCAACCACTTGGAGAGGATTTGGACATGCCGATCGTCCACTCTACTGAACTCGAGGGCATGTCAGCCCAGGAATCTACTACCTACGCTAAGCTCAAATGATTCTGCTCCACCTTAATGAAGAAGCTAGCTCACCCCTTCTCAAGGAAGTCCAAGCTTCCAACCTTCGAGCGGAGGCAGAGCCTTTCACCCCACGCTGCTGCACCCGCAGTAGCAAGAAGCTTTCGAAGCATAGGAGTAGTAGGGCCAGTCAGGCAGAGAATGTGCTTATGAGAGCGTTGGGTCTTGTGCCGGATGACTTGGACGTGGACGACACGATTATTAGCGAGCTGCAGAACATCTTCGACTCGCCACTACAGGATCAACATGTTTGGGTCATCGCGGCGCTCTTCGGCAAAGAGGTGCCACCCATGGATGTTCTAGAGAAGGGCTCGGCCTCGGCGGTGCATGCCCATTGAGCTCTTGGCGGGTTCCAAAGTCTTTTGCTTCTTTCTTTATGGATACAAATCCCCAAATTCTATGTTGGAATGTGCACAGGCTGAACTGTCCCACGAAGAGGGCAGCAGTTAGGGAGTTTGTGCAGGAAGCCAAGGTAAACCTGGTGTGCCTGCAGGAAACAAAACTTGATGTACTGGATCAATTTGTGGTTCTTCAATGTTTAGGTCCCTCCTTTGAAGGCTTCGATTATTTACTGGCGTGCGAGACTCATGGCGGGATTCTGCTTGTGTGGGATAGATCGGTGATGGATGTGGATGGCCTTGTGCACGACACCAACTCCCTTAGTGGCCTGGTTCACAATAAGGATGGTACTAACTGTGGATCACTGGGGTCTATGGACTGCAAGAAGACGAGCTTAAAACCGTGTTTCTTGAGGATCTTCGTGCCAGGAGGCTAGTTTGTCAGGGGCCATGGATGGTCCTTGGCGACTTTAACATGATCCTCCATGCATCTGAGAAAAACAACACCAATCTTAACATGTGAATGATGCAGCGGTTCAAAGGATTTGTAGATACGCACGAGCTCAAAGAGCTATACATGCATGGTAGGACTTTTACCTGGTCTAACGAGCAGGACTCACCGACCATGATGAAGATCGACAGGGTTCTGGTCTCTGTCGATTGGGAACTTAGCTTCCCGGACTGCCTTCTCCAGGCCCTCTCGACTAACATATTGGATCATGCGCCTTTGCACCTTTCCATGAGTGCACCTTTCTGTTCCAAGAAGTGATTCCGTTTTGAGCTTTATTGGACTAAGCTGGATGGATTTGAGGAGGCCGTTAGGGAGGCCTGGACTTGTGACGAAGGGATTGTGGATCCTTTTAAGCGTTAGGTGCTCTCCTCAGGAACACAGCAATGGCCCTCCAGGCTTGGGGCCAGCATAAGACATGGAACATAAAAATTCAGATGGCGGTAGCCAATTGGGTGATCGCTAGGCTCGACACAGTTCAGGAAGCTAGGCTGCTCTCCCCAGGTGAGCTATGGCTCAGACGCACCCTCAAGCATGCGCTGCTAGGCCTTGCGCCACTGGAGCGTACTACTGAAAGACAGAGATCGAGGATACGATGTATCAAGGGGGGGATGCGAACACCAAGCTCTTTCAAGCTGTGGCTAATGGAAGGAGGTCGAAGAATTTCATAGCTCATGTGAAACACAATGGTATTATTTACACTGACCAGGAACGGAAGGAGGAAATCTTTAACGAAGCTTATGAAGGGCTGCTGGGGCGTGCCCAAGCGAGGGAGGCCGGTTTGAACCGTGAGTTTCTTGGGATACAAGCTGCTGATCTTCAAGAGCTCGAACACATATTCACGGAGGAAGAAGTCTGGAGCACCATTAAATTGCTACCCGTGGGTCGCACGTCGGGGCCGGACGGATTTATTGGGGCTTTCTACCACCGTGCTTGGCCAATCATCCAGAAGGATATCATGGCCGTCTTGCTAAAGCTGTTTGTGGGGGATAGCAGAGGATCTAGCAAGCACAACTGTGCCCACATCGTCCTCATCCCGAAGAAACTGGATGCTCAAGAGGTTGGAGACTTCCATCCAATCAGTCTTCCCCATAGTGTGGCCAAATTGTTCACTAAGATGCTCGTGATTAGAGCCAGAAAGAGGATGAAGGATATTGTTGCGGCAAACCAGTCTGCCTTCATCCTTGGAAGGAGCCTACATGGTAACTTCCTGCTCGTGCACCAAGTAGCACGGAAAATCCATGCCCGTCGCGATCCAGGGGTGTTCCTCAAATTGGATATTTCGCGCGCCTTTGATTCCCTGGCGTGGCCGTTCCATTTCGACGTTCTTCGTGCAAAAGGATTCGACAACAATTGGATTGGTTGGGTGGCTGCGCTACTTAACTCGGCGAGCACCAACGTCATTGTGAATGGAATCCGAGGGAGGAGTTTTGTGCATGCCAAAGATTTAAGGCAAGGAGACCCCATCTCGCCCCTGCTATTCGTGATCACGATGGACGTGCTAACTAGCATCATCAACAAAGCGGAGGCGGATGGCATTATCAGTGCATTCATAGGTATTACGGCTCTGCAGCGTTTGTTGATTTACGTCGACGATGTTGCCCTGTTCATCACACCTTCGGCGCGGGACATGAGCTTTGTTCGGAATGCCCTCCACATCTTCGGCGAGGCGTCCGGTCTCAAGGTTAACTACACCAAATCATTAGCCATACTCATCAGAGGGGACGATAAAGATCAGTAGAGGGTGGCAGACGTGCTACAATGTCAGGCGTGTGAGTTCCCCTTCAAGTATATTGGCCTGCGACTAGCGATCTAGCAACTCACCAGGGCGCAATGGCAACCCCTTCTGGACCAGGCTAAACGCTTTGTGCCTGCATGGCACAGAGGGCTAATCCAGCGGGCTGGCAGGCTAGTGTTGGTGAAGTCTATTGCGACAGCGTGGCCCGTTCACCACTTAATGGTTCTGGAAGCGCCAATTTCGGTCTCCGAAGAGATTAACAGTTGGATGAGAGCATTCTTTTGGAAAGGAAAAGAGAAGGTTAGTGGAGGGCACTGTCAAGTCGCTTGGAACTCCATCTGTCGGCCGACTCAGTTCGGTGGTCTGGGCGTGAAGAATCTGCAACTACAAGCTCTGGCGCTGCGAGTTCGTTGGGAATGGCTCCGCAGAACATATCCAGGCAGACCGTGGCAAGGCATTCCCATGTCTGATGACCAGCTGGCTAGGCAGGTGTTCGACATCCTAGTGATGATCAAGGTGGGCAGAGGAAGCCATGTTTTGTTCTAGAGGGATAGATGTATTCATGGTTTTGCGATTGTTGAGATCGCACCGCTGATTTATAGAAGCGTGGGTACTCGTACGCGCAACTAAAGGACGGTTCAGGAGGCGCTGGATAATAAAAGATGGCTCCAGGACATCCATAGAAACTTTTCCTTCACGACTCAGCCCCAACTTATGCATCTTGGGCACGCGGTTGGATCAGTGCAGAGGGACGCGCAGTTACCAGACGTTTTCTCGTGGCCTTGTGACATCTCAGGAGTTTACACAGCGAGATATACCTATCAGAGGTTGTGCGCTGGGTTAGAGAGGGTCCCCTTTGCGAAGTGCGTGTGGAGGAGCTGGGCACCCCTCAGGTGCAAAATCTTTGCTTGGCTGGCAGTGCAACTTCGGCTATGGACCTCGGATCACCGCGCCAGACATGGATTACAGGAACACCCCTCGCCTTGCTTCATATGCCTCCAGGACGAAAATAACGTCGAGCATATTCTGATTCAGTACGCGTATGCAGGGGAGGTTTGGTACTTGGGCTTCCATGAACTCAACATTCAGATCAGGACACCGGAGCCTCATGACACTTTTTTGGAATGGTGGCTTTGGGCGAGGAGCCAGTTCAGGCGTGCCGAGCGGCATGGTTTTGATACTCTGGTAATTATCACGGCATGGCCTTGTGGAAGCAAAGAAATTCCTGGGTGTTTAGCAGGCCACTGCAATTCAAGAACCCTACGTAATTGTTGTGCCAAATCACAAAGGAGGTGCATGATGTTAGGTCTGCAGGGATAGGTGTAGGAGGTCTACAACTATTTGTGAGAGAGTTGCCTTAGTTTGACTTGTTGGAGTCGGCTGGCCTAAATGTTCGCACTCTATGCTAGCTTCTTGTAATTAAACTTTCTGCCTTCTATAAAAATATGGTACGCCGTTGGTGTACTCTCGAAAAAATACCTCTAGCATGTTTATATGAAATGTAATGAAATCCGGTATGTTTATATGAAACTAGCAAGAGGCCCATGCGTTGCACGGAACATCAAGATGCATTCGTACAAGTAGTTTATCTTGTGGGAGAAAAGGATGAATGAGGGAAGGCCTAATGTGCAAATTTGGAGAGGGGTGTGGGTATATTTTTTGCAAAATTTCCATAGTTTCCTTCCTATCCGCCAGATATAAATCCGACGACCTATATTGTAGGATGGCAAGCACACCATCCTCACCAACTCTGTTATTTATAAGAGTAGTAGACTAGCAAGATGCCTGTGCGTTGCACGGAACATCAAGATGCATTTGTATGAGTAGTTTATCTTGTGAGAGAAAAGGATGAACGAGGGAAGGCCTTATCTACAAATCTGGAGAGGGGTGTGGGTATTTTTCTGCAAAATTGCGATAGTTTCTTTCCTATCCGTCAGGTATAGATTGAACGTCCTATATTGCAGGATGCCAGGCACACCATCATCACCAACTTTGTTTTTTATAAGAATATAAGAGTATAGTAGATAGTAGATAGTAGATAGATAGATATAGATATAGATACGACTGCGTATGAATGAATTTAGTTTGATTAGTTTGAATTGTTGTATTACTGGCATTGGATGAACATGCAAAACAATACATTCAAATTCTTGTATCACTGGCATTGGATGAACATGCAAAGCAATACATACTAGCATGATTCCTAGGACGCACGGGGATCACTTCGTTTGCAGCAGTTTCACACGTACAAAAGTTTGAGCAGCTTTTTAGCGTGCCCGTACATTGCAATCAAACTCACAGGCCTAGCAATTCATAGAGAACATTCAAATGAATCGATGATTATGCATCTCAGTGATTAAAGTGTCAGAGCCAACATTTACTTCACAACTACAGAATAAAGAAAAATCAATCGATGCTGCTGAAAGAAAAGGGCGTCCCATTCAAAAATATCAAATGCATGTCTTGTTAACATCAATGAGAAAAAATTGACAAGGTTGTCCCACTCCAAAATATCACAGGCGTGTCTTTGCGTACATCAATGAGCAAACTTTGACAAGCTTTTCCCATTCCAAAATATCAAATGCCTATGATTGTGGAATAGGCGGGGTTTGCCATCATTTCGGACATTGGCATGTCACCTAGTGCTAAATAAACCAGCTGTTCTTTTTGTGCAGTTCCACTAAAATGAACCAACTTCGCTAGCTTGTATGATTTCACCTTTATATGTTGCAACGCCTTGAACATATCTGCACCTCCTTTCTTGTAGCTAATTTTGTGGATGGAGGTGGAAATGAATGATTCGTGAACATTTGATATATCATGCATGATTAAGTATAATGGAGGGCACGAACCATCAGAACATTTTATGCAGTTCCCATTGAAATCAAGCTGAGCGTCCCTGTTTGCATAAGTACAAAAAATTGATTAGTATAAAGCAAATTGTACTATGAATTGACAGTTTAAACAGACAACCTACATGATCCATGCAGAGCACATTAAAAAAATGGAACTCACCAGAAAGATCCTAAAACAACATTGTATTGGCCATCACAACAACAAAGATGGAGATCCATGAGTCCTTCTGAGCTGAAGTTAGTTTGTTCTTGTGGGTAGTATTGTAACCATCCTTCAACTGCTTCCTTCTGATATGAAGAGGATGATCCTATTGTGCAAAGACAAGAGAACAACTAAATGCTGCATCCCTGTTTGCTTGAAAAAAAGGAAAGGAAATAATTAAAACAACACACATGAAGTACTTCTCGAGAACAATACCACTTTCTCATGACAGTATCTAAATAGTAGCACAACACCAATAGAGATGACAAAGCTAAATCATATGGATGAAATCCGTGGGCCAGTACCAACCTTTGTCAGGAGGCTTATTGTGTAGAGAATACATATGAAGCACTTCGGGAACCATCTGTTATTATCTACTGCGGTTGCCATGCTTACTATATACTCCTCGATTAGTTTAATTTTCCAACATCTTCTTGTGCAGTTCCACTAAAATATATGTTACTTCAAACAAGATCCCTGTTTGCACAAGTAGAGATAATTACATATTACATTAAGAGTGGCATCAAATTAGTGCCAAAACAATTGCTCGTTCCAGCCATATCATTACTTGTGTCATCACAGTTCCAGTGCTTCACTACAACACCGGGAGTTGATTTTTGTTTTTCTTCCACTTGTTCTTCCCCTTCATCACTTGGTTCAATAACATACAAGCTTCGCCTTCAATGTGAGATTTGGCATGTCAATTAGAGAGCACAAGTATAGCACTAAACAACGACATTAATATCCGATGACAGTAGCAAAATATAGGCCAATAATTGTGAAATATCATTCTCTTACCTCAATGGGATATTACAGTGCACATACAGATTGGAAGTCTGGTCTCCATTTGTGCAATTCACTAAAATCAAGCAACATTATCGTATAAGTAGCACAACATATGAAAGCACGCTGCACAATCATGTGAAACAAGGCCAGTACCGACCTCTCATTACGCAGAATTCAAACAACTCACAAGAAGATCTGAAACAAATTTTCCAACACGGATAGTAAGTCAGATCTCCTCTTGTGCAGTTCCACTAAGATCAAGCAATCAAGCAACGTTGTCGGTGTGATATTTTGGTTGAACTGCACAAAACACTCCTAAAACAGAAGTGTTTTGTGCAGTGCACCGAAAGGTCGCAATAGCAACAAGGTGAAGTAGACAACCTTGTTTACACAAAGGTCTAAAGGAAACAATTATTGGTCAATAACGGTGGATAACACAGAAGCCCACAAAAAGAAGCATCTAACTTATATAAATGGGAAAGAAAGCAAGAAAGTAGCATTTGTCGGTGTTCTAGGAATGGGGGTCCCCAGACTTGCCTGCCTGCGGCCTGCGGCGTGGCTCAAGTGGGGGCCCAGCGCGGCGCATCTTCATCAGCTCAAGCTCAAGACCCTCGCGAGGGGCCAAGCCTCGCGGGGCGGACAACCGGAAGCTTCCTCAAAGGCAACCTCATCAGGCAGGCTCGCGAGGAGGCGAAGAGATCAAGGTAGGGGTACCTTGCGAGGAGCCCGTGACACAAGCCATGACGATCGAGACCAGGCAGGCGCCAGGGGGCGCCGGCCTGCGCAGTGTCCTTGTTTCCCCTTTGGTGCAAAGGGGGCAAGCACAGGCCAAGGCATCGGGAAAAGATTGCCATTCCGGTGCAACGAGACCAAGACCAACAGAGCGGAAGGACGAAGGTCACCGTGGAGCCCAAGACGGCGTCATCACCAGTGCTTTTCGCAGCCGAAGACCACCTTTGGTCAGGATAACTAGTACTAGATGTTCCCCTTCAAAATGGCCAATTGTTGGCGCCCTTCCCGCTCATTATTTGGGGAGAGGCACAGGGCCTCTATAAATAGGGCTAGCCACCACAGAGTAGAGGGACATCGATCTAAGGATCGGACAGAAGGAAGAGATCGAGAGACATCTAGAGATCTGATAGAGCCCTAGCAGAGAGAGAGAGAGAGAGGCGACTGAACTCACCCGAGCAGTTCATCGCACCGGCTCAAGAAAACCTCTCGCGAGGCTGTTCTTCCCTTGTACTGTTCATCATCAGCCCCTGAGGCAATCCACCACACCACACACTGGAGTAGGGTATTACACCAAAACGGTGGCCCGAACCAGTATAAACCTCATGCCCCTTGTGTTGTTCATCGTTTCCAGTTAGATCACACAAGGAGATTGGACGTAGATTGGTAGGGGAGAGATCTCCGCACGCACCCCAGTGTTCGAACCTCAAGGGTCTGCCAGAACCCGAAATCTGACATTTGGCGCGCCAGGTAGGGGTGCGCCGGAATCTTTCTTCCGCTGTTCGCGTGTGATCTTCCGTCGTGTCCATGGCTGACGCTCGTCGGGCTCGCGCCCCTACCTGGCTCGTGCCCCTATCTTCCACCGGGCTGCTCTCACCACCCGCGTCGCCTAGACGGCGCCCGTCGGCAGACGCCCTCGTCGTTCCCCGTCGCCTGCCGCCAACGCCGCCACCGGCCCGGTGGGGAATGAGCAGCAGGCCTCGTCCCAGCATCCTTCGGTAAGGCGGGAGGGCCGCACCGCCACACTGTCGCTAACTCTAGCCACTTCGTCGTCCCACGCCCGTCGCGCCCCCACGGACGCGCACGCCGCGCTGCTCCTGGCAAGAGAGCTTCTGCACTGCCGCCCCGTCGACGACCTTTATGAGGACTGGCTCGCCCGCATCACCGAACTTGTCAGCGCCGAAGGGGGCTCCCCTTGCCGTCCTTCTCGCTGCCTCGCCCTCCATTCCGCGCAGGAGGCGAGGATCAGGAGGTGCCTCCACCACCTCCTCCCCAAGAAGGCGCCATGGCTCCAAGGCGCGCAGCCCCAGGGAGAGACCCTCCATGTCCGGCGCCTGCGCAGCAAGAAAGGAGCTGCCATGAGATCCCTCGTCCCCAAGAAGGTGCTCGCGCGCTCCCACCGCCGGCGCGCCAAGATCGCGTCCCTGCACCTCCACGCCAAGACCCCGCGCTGCTCCAAACGGCGACACGCGGTAATCCCCGGGAACAAGCCCAGCACCAGCAAAAGGCGCCGGTGGCCACAGCAGGCTGCCATGCCCTCACCCCCGAGCTACGCGGCGTCGCATGGCCAGGCAAGTTCAAGCCTGACCTGCCCCCACGCTACGATGGCACGGCGGACCCCGCGAAGTTCCTGCAGCTCTACGAGCTATGCATCGAAGCCGCCAATGGAGACGAAAGGGTCATGGCGAACTAGTTCCCCATGGTGCTCAAGGACGGGGCCCGCAGCTGGCTCTTGAACATGGCTTCCTGGCACAATCTCCTCCTGGGACGAGATGCGCACTCGCTTCATCACCAACTTCCAGGGCACTCGCGACCGGCCCCCGGCCGTGAGCGGTCTGCGCCGCATCAAGTAGCAGCAAGGGGAGACCCTGCAGAAATACATCCAGCGCTTCAACAACACTCGCCCCAAGATCCCCATGGTGACTGAAGAAGCCATCATCTCGGCCTTCTCTGATGGCGTACGCGACATCAAGATGGAGGAGCTAGCAATCCATGAAGACCTGTGCACATCCCTGGAGCTGTTCAACTTGGTGACCAAGTGCGCCAGGGCTGAGGAAGGGCGCCTTTCCCTCCTCGAACTCCCGGCTGCCGACCTAGAAGAGAAGAAACCCAAGGCCAAGGACGTGAAGCGCAAGGGGGCTGCCGTGCTTGCAGGAGAGCCCAGACACCAAGCGAGGCAGGGATCAGCCTGAGTCATCCAAGGGCAGCCGATACTGCGTGTACCACGACCTCCACACCCACAACACCAACGAATGTCAAGAGCTCAGGGCCGTGAGAGATGGACGTATCGTCCGATGCCCCGAGCGCAATGACAGGGGCTATGGCCGAGGAGGAGGAAGAGGTGGCGGACGATGGGAAGACCGTGGCCCTCGCCAAGGGTGGCGTGACCGACCTCGTGAGGATAGCTGGCAGGACCAGCCTCGCGAGGGAGGCTGGGGAGATCAGCCTCGTGAGAATCGCCCGCACGACAACGCATGCCTTCCTCCTCTGCCGCCACCGCCAAGGAGGAACGAAGACCAACATCAAGACGAGGGAGCTGGGGCTTCCAGGAGCCGCGCGCAATCGCTTGCATCTTGGGTGGCGTGCAGGCCCCAGCCTCATAGCGCATCTTCAAGCAGTTTGCTCGCGAGGTGAATGCAGTCCTTCCCAAGCTTGAGGCCACGCACCCTCTCACATGGTCTGCATGCGCTTTCACGTTCAGCTCAGCGGATCAGCTCAAGTGCGCGGCAACGGCCGGAGTCCTCCTGATGCTTTGCTCCCCGGTCATCAGCAACGTGCAGGTCACCAGGACCCTCATTGACGGCAGAGCAGGACTCAACGTCCTGTACGTCGAGATGTTCGACAATCTCCAAGTGCCGTACGATCAACTTCAGCCAACCAAGCCCTTCTCAGGAGTCACTGATGGTTCCACTATTCCAATAGGGCAGGTTCGCCTTCCAGTCACCTTCGGGCAGCGCAACAACTACCGCACCGAGCTCATCGACTTCGACGTCGCCCACATCCGTCTGCCATACAACGCCATCCTCGGGTACCCAGCCCTGGCCAAGTTCATGGCAGTGACTCATCATGGATACAATATCCTCAAGATGCCAGGAAGTGTTGGAGTCATCACCATACCCTGTGAAGAAAGGGACGCGGTGTGTTCACTTGAGCGGGCGTTCCAAGCCGCCGCAATCGAAGACCCGGACCACAGGAACGGAAGACTTCCCGAGGCGACCCTTAAGAAGAAGAAGGTTTCGCTTGGCCCAAGCCATAAGGAGGCAGGCGCCTCCGGAGGTGTTGCGTTAGGATCTGCGCCCAATCAGGGAGCGCCACCCTCTCTCGCATAGGAAGGCGCGCCCGGCGCCCCCCTCAGGCAGGGCTCGGGGGCTCTTTCTTGGAAAGCCACCGACCTTGCCAAGGTCACGAGGGAGGCACTCGGGCACCACTTGGAGGGGTGCTTCCAGGCATGTTTCCCTCGGGAAGGTACAAGGCAAGGAAGACCAAACTCTCAGGAGTTCATTGCAAGAAGCACCCAGGAGCTACAGGAGTCGAGAGTCATGCGCGGCAGCCGCAGCTTGCCCACTGTAGCCCCACATCCAGGCGAGGATGGTGGGCTGCGCGTTTGTGTTGACGTGCCAGGGCTCAACCGAGCCGCGTCTCAGGAGTGCCTCTGGCCTTCGCGCGTGGGGCGTCACGAGGGTCCACCTCACAGCTACGTTCGCATGCCTTTCGGCCTGCCGAACATGGTCGCCGCTCATCAGCGCCCGCCGAGGAGCATTCTGGAGGCTCAAGAGGCCAGGCATTGTGCGGTCCTAGCGGAGATGGAGATGGCCCTCGGAGACCACCTGCGCCTCCGGAGCTTCTCGAGGCTCCTGGGCCTGGGGGATCATGAGGGTCGACGTCATCATCGCACATCGCCCACTTCTTCAACATCACTTCATCTTCAACGGCACTAGGTGACATCTTTCTAAGTTCCGTTTTTAGCTGGGGGCGCCCACACGGCCGCATCATTCTCAGGTCGCGTGGGTCCGTCCCTATGGCATGTATCCGTTTTGCTTATGCTCTTTACTTACCTTGTTGGTGGCGCCCCTCGGGCTGCATCATCCCCGAGCTGCTCGGGCCTAGCCCAGTGGCGTTTGCTTTTCCCGCGTCTACTTAAAATGAATTTCCTCCTGCGTGCTTAAGGTACCCGACCTAATCGCCTTCTCGATTGACGCCTACCTATGGAGCCACTCGCTCTGGCACGACATTTGTGCACGGGTCCGTCCTTGCAACGCCGATAAATCTAAGTGGTCGAGCTCTAGCCGCGGCGGCCCCGCCAGGCGCCACCTCACCAGGCCCTCAGTGCCCCAATCACTTCCCCGGAGCGACCAAAGGTTGGATGGCAACCGTAACAAACAGGTCTTGTTTCTCTTCACGATTGGTGTGCAGGACCAACTCCAGAAGCAACGCTGGGGACATCGCGAGCTGCCTCTCCCTCTCTCCGGCACGGACCGCTTGCATGTTAAAAGGGGGGCGCCTGAGCATCGCGACTCATGGGCTCCTACTGGCTCTCCAGTCCTCACCCCCTGGCCTTGACCCACGACATCGCGACCTGTCATACCAGCGGTGGCTGAGCTCGCTCGAGGGCCGGGACCTGAGGACGTAGAGCATTAAGGAAAGTGCGGGGGAGTGGGAAGAAGCTCGCGAGGACCTAACCCAGCAGCGCCTCAGCTGCCACCACTCGGGCCGGGCGCTTCGTCGCGGAACTACACCAAACTCAAGAGATAAGTCACGCCCTTACAGGAGTTGGACCAACGCAGCGCAAAACCCTCGCCCAGCGTGGCTCTGTCACGGTGACGTTTCCTTCCTTTCTCGCCCAGTGAGGGCTGCTTGAGCGCTAAAGGGGACCTCCCGAGCATCGCGACTCGGGGGCTCTTACCGGACCTCGAGCCGCTCACCCCCTGGCCTTGACCACGGCATCGCGACCTGGCATACCAGCGACGGCTGGAGCCTGCCTGGGGACTGGGACCTGTCAGCATAGAGCGCCAAGTCCTTGTGAGGATAGAAAGGGGGAGCCGAGCCGAGACAGGACAAGCACCTCGCATTGATTCATATTAAGACATAATGTTCACAAAAGACATGGCAGGCGCCTTACATACCCCCACAGGGTGTTGCTTCGATTCCTCGCAGGGAACGAAAGTACTAATCCTAAGGAACGCTAATCGCCCGCACCTCCAGACATGGCAGGGTGTTGTCGTATTCAAGATGAATTACGAGGGCACCTACCGTCCGGCAGACCCTGGCGATTTCGCCCCAGCCCCGGGTCATGAAGACCTTGCCCGGAGCGACGACCGCGACCTCCGCTCCAGTCGTAAGGGTACTGCAGTCAGCATGCTGCAGCCAGAGCTCCAGATCCCTGCTCGGCAGCATCTCGAAGGCGAAGGAAGGAGGAAGGCGAATCCAAGAGCTTGGAGGCATGGCAGCGTGGAGCACGAGCTCGCGAGAGGAGCCCTCGGCATGGACTCCAGGAGGAACGACGTGCACCACCGTGACTCGCCGGCGTCGACGGCGGCACCGTCGATGTCGCTCGACGCCTTCTCCCCCAGGACCAACGACGCGGGTGTACAAGGGTAGCAGAAACCCAGGCAGCGACTGCTCGTACAAGGGCCTCAATGCATCCTGCTGAGCACCCTCATCTCGGTGGCAGAGGACCAGCCGCTTCTTCGGTGGAAGTGGGTCAGGACCCTCTCGAGGGGGCCTTTCCCTTCTCTTCTACAGAAAACCGGCGGATTGGTGCCATTGGCGTAAGGGGAGCAAGAACAAGGAAGAAGAAGGAAAGGAGCAGCAGGAAGGGATGGACTGAAGGGGCTCGCGCAGCCCCGTACTTATAGCCGGAGGAGGCCAACCGCCGAGCACCACGATCACGGGTAATCATGACCGGTTTCTCTGCATGCAGGGACTTGTCAAGTCGTGCGGTCGCCAAGGCATCATGGGGAAGAGCAGACGCCCACGTCCAATCGACCGCCACGCGGCGCCCAAGGCCGCAGGCTGTTGGGGCCCGCGGCGCTTCGTGCTCGCCCCTTCGCTTCCTTGCTAGGCCAAGCCCGGGCGCGCCCTAGGCCCGGGGGCTACTGTCGGTGTTCTGGGAATGGGGGTCCCCAGACTTGCCTGCCTGCGGCCTACGGCGTGGCTCAAGTGGGGGCCCAGCATGGCCCATCTTCATCAGATCAAGCTCAAGACCCTCGCGAGGGGCCAAGCCTCGCGGGGCGGATGACCGGAAGCTTCCTTAGAGGCAGCCTCATCAGGAAGGCTCGCAAGGAGGCGGAGAGATCAAGGCAGGGGTACCTAGCGAGGAGCCCGTGACGCAAGCCATGACGATCGAGACCAGGCGGGCGCCGGCCTGCGCAGTGTCCTTGTTTCCCCTTTGGTGCAAAGGGGGCAAGCACAGGCCAAGGCATCGGGCAAAGGTTACCATTCTGGTGCAACCAGACCAAGACCAACAGAGCGGCAGGACGGAGGTCACCGTGGAGCCCAAGACGGCGTCATCACATTGCTTTTGGCAGCCGAAGACCACCTTTGGTCAGGATAACTTGTACTAGATGTTCCCCTTCAAAATGGCCAATTGTTGGCACCCTTCTCGATCATTATTTGGGGAGAGGCCCAGGGCTTCTATAAATAGGGCTAGCCACCATAGAGTAGAGGGACATCGATCTAAGGATCGGACAGAAGGCAGAGATCGAGAGACATCTAGAGATCTGATAGAGCCCTAGCAGAGAGAGAGAGGCGACTGAACTCACCCAAGCAGTTCATCGCACCGGCTCAAGAACACCTCTCGCGAGGCTGTTTTTCCCTTGTACTGTTCATCATCAGCCCCTGAGGCAATCCACCACACCACACACTGGAGTAGGGTATTACACCACAACGGTGGCCCGAACCAGTATAAACCTCGTGTCCCTTGTGTTGTTCGTCGTTTCCAACTTAGATCACGCGAGGAGATTGGACGCAGATCGGTAGGGGAGAGATCTTCGCACGCACCCCAGTGTTTGAACCTCAAGGGTCTGCGGGAACCCGAAATCCGACAGCATTTCTCAAACAGTGGCATTGATTCATATTAACAGAGAGATTATATTAACAATAAAATTTGTTAAACATGTAATTTTCTTTAACTGTGGCATTGCTTCAATTTTCGGCGTCATTATTAGATTAACAACGGCTAAAGAGTTGTATGGGACAGTGCACGCACAAGCACCATGTGCATGTACCAATGTATAAAGGGGTGATGCACCATTTGTTGCAACAAACAACCAAGGAACATATTTGTGTTGGTCTCAATTTTGTTATCTTTAGACACCTTTCCCTATGTGAGGGCAACAAATCTAGTCATGCTCAAACTATATAGCCTTGTCCCCCATCCACAAAAAGATCAGTTCCTTATAGATGCGTGTGCTGCGTTTGTCATTGTTTTCCCTTTTCGACCAACAAAGGTGTTGGATAGCCAGTTTGTACTACTTTCCCCCTTCCTTTCCTCTTTGAACCGCATCCTAGATTCATGCTATACAACTTTCCCCACTACTTTCTTGTTTGATCCAACACATAGATTTGAGTGTAGAAGCAAAAAAATTCCACATGCAGCTAGAGCAATGCCTGTGGATTAAGAAAATTATACCTTAAGGTTCTCGGGGTGTGACTCGTTGGGCGATCGGAGGCCGATCTGCCCACACTATGTACAGCAACAAGGAAGAAGGGGTTGGAGGCCCTCCCGCCCCGCCGCTGGGTGAAAGAGAACAACGGCGCCGGCAGTGGATTCCCTCCCTCACCGACGGCGACATCTTTAAGCCTCCTTGCCTTCCCCGACGGACGGGATCTTGCCGACTCTTTGACCAACAGTGACAGGAGAGAAAGAGAGGCGAGGCCAACACAGTCTTGTGATTCCAGTCTTGTTTAGATCTGGATAGGGTGAGAGTGTGTGTAGAGTGCAACTACAAGCGCTCAGGCTCCAACGTGTATATATATAGTGGAGAGAGAGTGTGTGAAGAGAGCAAACCCTAGAAAACAAGAGGCTGCAACGTATATAGTTGGAGTGGTTTAAAAAATTACTCAAACTCTAATCTGCATTGTTACAGTATATTCATGGACGACCACTAAATGAGTAGGAATGGTTACATGCACTGGTTGGTTTCGTTTAATCCTTGCATGTATCAATTTAATGCACTTTGGAATATGAACACATTTATTTTCCAACACATTTCTTTATTTTGTCAACGACATTTTGATACAGGGAAGTACATTCACCAATTCTTTGCTAGGAGAGCAAGACCAAATAAAACAAGAACCACAATTACAGATTTTAAAAGATATCAAATTTCCATAACTGCTCCCACTAATTGTATTAATATCTTCTCTATGTCTTCATTGTTGATATGTGGCTTCTCGAGCTTGCACACTTCTTTCTTCTTTGATTCTAAAGAACTAGACGTTGCTTCACATCTAATATCATCTCTAGTCTCATCTCTAGCCTCTATTATAGCAAGGAGTGCACGAGCATCTACGAAATTTTGTGATATCAATAGATCAATGTATTCTTCTTCCCAAAACCAAAACTTGCATCCATCCTACGCACAAGTTTGAGTATAAGCTGTCGTACATGCGCCGAATAAGGGAGCACAGCCAAATCAAAAGAAGTACTAGCACCTTATCTTTTTCGCACTTGATGAACACCCATCTAAGATGTAGTGGCGTGGTCGAAATGCAGCGCAGGACCTGCCGCAGGCAGCCATCGCACTTTATGGGCAGCAATACTGAACCGACTAGCCGCTGGGCGAGGGCCGAGCCCGGATGGTGGCCGGCCATGCCTTTGCCGGCGATCCGCCGACGGGATATATCTGAGTGGCTAGAGGACGATTCAGTACCTGCATGCGATTGGAGGCATTGCCATTGTTGTGCGACCCAGTACCCAGACACTCCATGGCAAGGAGCAGTCGCTGGCGGACAGAATGCTCCAAATCCGGCAGCCGCGTGCATTAAATCTCGCGGTCGCAGATATAGCGGCTGACCTCCTGTGCCGGGACGAGTGGCATAGATCCGACCGTCGTCCTGTGGTCGGCTGGGCTACAGTGCGAGGCTCTGACGGACGTGCGTGTACCTCTTCTTTTCTTCTATGTACTCCATTTATCACTTCCCGTGGCTTGCCACTCCCACGATATTCCTATTCTATGAACATGTGTGTGCGTGTGTGTGTGTTAGAGAGAGCGACACATCGACCTACTCCTACTGAGAGATGGCGTGTAGTACTACAATTTAGCCGCGAGAGTCGGTGCATCCTCTCGTTTCCGGGCGTCCGGTCGGGACAGCTGCCACGCCCGCTCCTAACCAGTCTGGTCCACCCAAAGCCCCTCAATCGCCGGCCTGCGCTTCCCACCCGAAACTGTTAGCACCGCTCCAGAGAATCAGTGCCGCATTCATGCCTGGGTAGAGTGGACGCAACCTCTCACTGGTGCCTGCGTTGAAGGGAGAAGTAGATTAAAGAGTGATGGTTGCTTCATCTGTCCAACTTACTACCGGGTCTATGTGATTTGACGGCTCATTGGTCATTATTACTAAGGTGGTACGACCGTGCTATGTCTTTGTTGCACTATACACTTTACTTTGGTACATGACACGTGCACCGGATGCTAGATGTCCCAGGTTTCGGCGAAAGGAGGTAGAGCGTCTCCACTCTTTACAATTCTCTCCATTCTTACAGCGGAGCAGCACGAAAGCAGTGAAAACACGCAAGCTCAGTGATAACATGGCCCACCTCACACTATCACCATATTTTCTGGACACCATGCGACACCTAACTCTTTAGTACATAGTAGTACATACTGTAATTTCTCAGCAAGATAAATTTATATAATGCTATGAAGCTTCCAGCTTCTGTTTCATGTATCTTGCGTCCAAGGTTGGCCCATTCCAACATTCCATCAAATATAAAGGAGACAAACATGCATGCTATTGCATCTCATTTATTGACAGATCATAGCCAATATGTATTACCTTCGCTCCAAACTAAGTGTCTCAACTTTATGCAAACTTTAGTATAAAGTTGTACTACTACTAAAGTTGACACTTATTTTGGAACATAGACAACTAAAGAAAAAACGATCCATGCAGTCCCTCGGCCTTGAACTGTAAACCCTAACCAGGCTTTAATTTGCTAGCAACATTGAACCTTCCGAGGAAATGAGGTTTGCAACTCTTTGACCGTCGGATCATTTTGTGCAGTTTCACAAAAATCAAGCTGAGCATCCTTGTGGCAAAGAAATTGAAGAATCGTGATTATAATAAGACTAGTGGGACTAGTTGATGAGACATATCCACATGGAGTGATGTGGTAGCTGGGGCAGTGGTGCAAGCTGGCTGAAAAGGAAGTTGTACCTGAGGGATGTCGGGATGTAGCTAGCTTAGAGGAGGGCAGCAGGAGGCGACAGCTGCCCATGTCGCGAAAGTGAGCAAGGGGCGAAGGCAACTGCACCGGCTTTGTGAGAGAGAACGGCGGGGACCCCTGATCGGGATGCACCGAGCATGGGTTTTCGCCGTCAGCGACGGAAACCACATCTACACAAGGCATACACCCCTTCCCCCGGCGGACGTGACCCGCCCGGATTTTAGAGATGTGGTTATAGTCGTTGTTTGCAAGAGAGTCTGAAGAGAGCAACCCCAGCAAGCAATCGTGTAGGCCCGTCCTGGCTATGTATATAGTGGAGCGGTTTCTTTATCTCTCCATATGAAACTATTTATATTGCGTACGTGCCACTGAAGAAAAAAACCTTATTTATAAATGACGCGGCACCATTCATGCGTGGTTCCCGACCCTCCATTAAGTGAGTAACTACTACTAGACGCGTCAAATTATCACATGGGCTGCATCATCATACAGAAATGAGCTCCACCATGTCACGTGTTGTTGGGGAACGCAGTATTTCAATTTTTTAACCTATGATCACGCAAGATCTATCTAGGAGATGCATAGCAATGAGAGGGGAGAGTGTGTCTATGTACCCTCGTAGACCGAAAGCGGAAGCGTTTAGTAACACAGTTGATGTAGTTGAACGTCTTCACGATCCAACCGATCCAAGTACCGAACGCACAGCACCTCCGCAATCAGCACACGTTCATGTTGATGAAGTCCCTCGAACTCTTGATCCAGTAGAGGCCGATGGAGAGTTCCATCAGCACGAGGGCGTGGTGACGGTGATGATGAAGTTACCGACGCAGGGCTTCGCCTAAGCACAACAACGATATGACCGAGGTGTGTAACTGTGGAGGGGGGCACCGCACACGGCTAAAATATCAACTTGTGTGTCTTTGGGGTGCCCCTCCCCATGTATATAAAGGGGGAGGAGAGGAGGCTGGCCCTAGGAGGGGGCGCGCTATGGGGGGAGTCCTACTTGGACTCCTAGTCCAAGTAGGATTCGGTCCCCCCTTTCGTAGTCCAAGTAGGAGAAGAAGGGAAAGAGGAGAGAAGAGAAGGAAGGAGGGGTGTGCCACCCCCTCCCCTTGTCCAATTCGGACTGGGCAAAGGGGGGCGCCACCTCTGGCCGGCCCTCTATCTTCTCCAGTAAGGCCCATTGTGGCCCATTAATCCCCCGAGGGGTTCCGGTAACCCCTCGGTACTCCGGAAAATGCCCGAACCTATTCGAAACCATTCTGGTGTCCAAACATAACCTTCCAATATATCAATCATTATGTCTCGACCATTTCAAGACTCCTCGTCATGTCCGTGATATCATCCGGGACTCCGAACAAACTTCAGTGCATCAAAACACGAAACTCATAATACAAATCGTCATTGAACATTAAGCGTGCGGACCCTACGGGTTCGAGAACTATGTAGACATGACTGAGACATATCTCCGGTCAGTAACCAACAGTGGAACCTAGATGCTCATATTGGCTCCTACATATTCTAGGAAGATCTTTATCGGCCAAACCGCATAACAACATACGTTGTTCCCTTTGTCATCGGTATGTTACTTGCCCGAGAGTTGATCGTCGGTATCATCACATCTAGTTCAATCTCGTCACCGGCAAGTCTCTTTACTCGTTCCGTAATGCATCATCCCGTGGCTAACTCATTAGACACATTGCTTGCAAGGCTCATAGTAATGTGCATTACCGAGAGGGCCCAGAGATACCTCTCCGATACACGGAGTGACAAATCCTAATCTTGATCTATGTTAACTCAACAAAAACCATCGGAGTCACCTGTAGAGCATCTTTATAATCACTCAGTTACATTGTGATGTTTGATAGCACACAAGGTGTTCCTCCGGTATTCGGGAGTTGCATAATCTCATAGTCTAAGGAACATGTATAAGTCATGAAGAAGCAATAGCAGAAAAACTAAATGATCATTATGCTAAGCTAACTGACGGGTGTTGTCCATTACATAATTCTCTAATGATGTGATCCCGTTCATCAAATGACAATACATGTCTATGGCTAGGAAAATTAACCATCTTTGATTAACGAGCTTGTCAAGTAGGGGCATACTAGGGACACTCTGTATGTCTATGTATTCACACATGTACTAAGTTTCCGATTAATACAATTCTAGCATGAATAATAAACATTTATCATGATATAAGGAAATACAAATAACAACTTTATTATTGCCTCTAGGGCATATTTCCTTCAGTCTCCCACTTGCACTAGAGTCAATAATCTAGATTACATAGTAATGATTGTAAAACACCCATGGAGTCTTGGTGATGATCATTTTTTGCTCGTGAGAGAGGCTTAGTCAACGGGTCTGCAACATTCAGATCCGTATGTATCTTTCAAATCTCTATGTCTCCCTCCTTGACTTGATCGTGGATGGAATTAAAGTGTCTATTGATGTGCTTGGTTGTCTTGTGAAATCTGGATTCCTTTGCCCAGACAATTGCACCAGTATTGTCACAAAAGATTTTCATTGGACCCGATGCACTAGGTATTACACCTAGATCGGATATGAACTCCTTCATCCAGACTCTTTCATTTGCTGCTTCCGAAGCAGCTATGTATTCCGCTTCAGACGTAGATCCCGCCAGGACGCTTTTCTTAGAAATGCACCAATTGACAGCTCCACCATTCAATAAATATACGTATTCGGTTTGTGACGTAGAGTCATCCGGATCAGTGTTAAAGCTTGCATCGACGTAACCGTTTACGACGAGCTCTTTGTCACCTCCATAAACGATAAACATATCCTTAGTCCTTTTTAGGTATTTTAGGATGTTCTTGACCGCTGTCCAGTGATCCACTCCTGGATTACTTTGGTACCTTCCTGCTAAACAAATATCAAGGCACACATCAGGTCTGGTACATAGCATTGCATACATGTTAGAACCTATGGCTGAGGCATAGGGAATGACTTTCATTTTTCTCTCTATCTTCTGCAGTGGTTGGGCATTGAGTCTAACTCGACTTCACACCTTGTAACACAGGCAAGAACCCTTCCTTTGACTGATCCATTTTGAACTTCTTCAAAACTTTGTCAAGGTATGTGCTTTGTGAGGGTCCAATTAAGCGTCTTGATCTATCTCTATAGATCTTGATGCCCAATATATAAGCAGCTTCACCGAGGTCTTTCATTGAAATATTCTTATTCAAGTATCCTTTTGCTATTCAGAAATCCAGTATCATTTCCGATCAACAATATGCCATCCACATATAATATCAGAAATGCTACGGAGTTCCTACTCACTTTCTAGTAAATACAGGCTTCTCCAAAAGTCTATATAAAACCATATGCTTTGATCACACTATCAAAGCATATATTCCAACACCCAGAGGCTTGCACCAGTCCATAAATGGATCGTTGGAGCTTGCACACTTTGTTAGCACCTTTATGATCGACAAAAGCTTCTGGTTGCATCATATACAATTCTTCTTTGCGATATCCATTAAGGGATGCAGTTTTGACATCCATTTGCCAAATTTCATAATCATAAAATGCGGCAATTGCTAACATGATCCAGACAGACTTAAGCATCGCTACGGGTGAGAAGGTCTCATCGTAATCAACTCCTTGAACTTGTCAAAAACCTTTCGCAACAAGTCGAGCTTTGTAGACAGTAATATTACTATCAGCGTCAGTCTTCTTCTTGAAGATCCATTTATTCTCTATGGCTTGCCGATCATCAGGGAGGTCAACCAAAGTCCACACTTTGTTCTCATACATGGATCCCATCTCAGATTTCATGGCCACAAGCTATTTTGCGGAATCTGGGCTCGTCATCGCTTCGTCATGGTTCGTAGGTTCGTCCTGGTTAGGTAACATGACCTCCAGAACAGGATTACCATACCACTCTGGTGCGGATCTTGCTCTGGTTGACCTATGAGGTTCGGTAGTAACTTGATCAGAAGTTTCATGATCACCATCATTAGCTTCCTCACTAATTGGTGTAGGAATCACTGGAACTGATTTCTGTGATGAACTACTTTCCAATAAGGGAGAAGGTACATTTACCTCATCAAGTTCTACTTTCCTCCCACTCACTTATTTCGAGAGAAACTCCTTCTCTAGAAAGGATCCATTCTTAGCAACGAATATCTTGCCTTCAAATCTGTGATAGAAGGAGTACCCAATAGTCTCCTTTGGGTATCCTATGAAGACACATTTCTCTGATTTGTGTTCGAGCTTATCAGGTTGAAGATTTTTCACATAAGAATCATGGCCCCAAACTTTAATAAACGACAACTTGGGTTTCTTGCCAAACCACAGTTCATATGGTGTCGTCGCAACGGATTTCATTGGTGCCCTATTTAATGCGAATGCATCCGTCTCTAAAGCATAACCCCAAAATGATAGTGGTAAATCAGTAAGAGACATCATAGATCGCGCCATATCTAATAAAGTGCGGTTACGATGCTCGGACACACCATTACGCCGTGGTGTTCCAGGTCGCGTGAGTTGCGAAACTATTCCACATTGTTTCAAATTAAGACCAGACTCATAACTCAAATATTCACCTCCACGATTAGATCATAGAAACTTAATTTTCTTGTTACGATGATTTTCCACTTCACAATGAAATCCTTTGAACTTTTCAAATGTTTCAGACTTATGTTTCATCAAGTAGATATACCCATATCTTCTCAAATCATGTGTGAAGGTCAGAAAATAACGATACCCGCCGCGAGCACCAGCACTCATCGGACCGCATACATTAGTATGTATTATTTCCAATAAGTCTGTTGCTCGCTCCATTGTTCCAGAGAACGGAGTCTTAGTCATCTTTCCCATGAGGCATGGTTCGCAAGCATCAAGTGATTCATAATCAAGTGATTCCAAAATCCCATCAGCATGGAGTTTCTTCATGCGCTTTACACCAATATGACCTAAACGACAATGCCACAAATAAGTTGCACTATCATTATTAAACTTATATCTTTTGGCTTCAATACTATGAATATGTGTATCACTACTATCCATATTCAATAAAATAGACCACTCATCAAGGGTGCATGGCCATAAAAGATATTACTCACATAAATAGAACAACCATTATTCTCTGATTTAAATGAATAACCGTCTCGCATCAAACAAGATCCAGATATAATGTACATGCTTAACGTTGGCACCAAATAACAATTGTTCAGGTCTAAATCTAGTCCCAATGGTAGATGTAGAGGTAGTGTGCCGACCACGATCACATTTCCTTAGCCAATCTTTGCTTAATCCATAGCCCCTGTTTCAAGTTTCAAATATGAGCAACAGAACCAGTATCAAATACCCAGGCGCTACTACGAGCATTAGTAAGGTACACATCAATAACATGTATATCAAATATACCTTTCACTTTGCCATCCTTCTTATCCACCAAATACTTGGGGCAGTTCCGCTTTCACTGACCAGTCCCTTAGCAGTAGAAGCACTCAGTCTCAGGCTTAGGTCCAGACTTTGGTTTCTTCACTTGAGCATCAACTTGCTTGCCGTTCTTCTTGAAGTTGCCCTTCTTCCCTTTGCCCTTTTTCTTGAAACTAGTGGTCTTGTTGACCATCAACACTTGATGCTCCTTATTGATTTCTACCTCCGCAGCTTTTAGCATTACGAAGAGCTTGGGAATTGTCTTATCCATCCCTTGCATATTATAGTTCATCACGAAGCTTTTGTAGCTTGGTGGTAGTGATTGAAGAACTCTATCAATGACACTATCATCTAGAAGATTAACTCCCAGTTGAGTGAGGTGGTTGTGGTACCCAGACATTCTGAGTATATGTTCACTGACAGAACTATTCTCCTCCATCTTGCAGCTATATAACTTATTGGAGACTTCATATCTCTCAATCGGGCATTTGCTTCAGATATTAACTTCAACTCCTGGAACATCTCATATGCTCCATGACGTTCAAAACGTTGTTCAAATCCTGATTCTAAGGCGTAAAGCATGGCACATTGAACTATCGAGTAGTCATCAGCTTTGCTCTGCCAGACGTTCATCACATCTGGTGTTGCTCCTGCAGCGGGCTTTGCACCTAGCGGTGCTTCCAGGACATAATTCTTCTACGCAGCAATGAGGATAATCTTCAAGTTACGAAGCCAATCCGTGTAGTTGCTACCATCATCTTTCAACTTACCTTTCTCTAGGAACGCATCAAAAATTCAAAGTAACAGTAGCACGGGCCATTTATCTACAACAACATAGACATGCAAAATACTATGAGGTACTAAGTTCATGATAAATTAAAATTCAATTAATCATATTACTTAAGAACTCCCACTTAGATAGACATCTCTCTAGTCATCTAAATGACCACGTGATCCATATCAACTAAACCATGTCCGATCATTACGTGAGATGGAGAAGTTTTCAATGGTGAACATCACTATGTTGATCATATCTACTATATGATTCATGCTCGACCTTTCGGTCTCAGTGTTCCGAGGCCATATCTGCATATGCTAGGCTCGTCAAGTTTAACCTGAGTATTATGCATGTGCAAAACTGGCTTGCACCCGTTGTATGTGAACATAGAGCTTGTCACACCCAATCATTACGTGGTGTCTTGGCACGACGAGCTGTAGCAACGGTGCATACTCAGGGAGAACACTTATACCTTGAAATTTGGTGAGAGATCATCTTATAATGCTACCACCGTACTAAGCAAAATAAGATGCATAAAGGATAAACATCACATGCAATCAAAATAAGTGATATGATATATCCATCATCATCTTGTGCCTTTCATCTCCATCTCCAAAGCACCGTCATGATCACCATCGTCACCGGCTTGACACCTTGATCTCCATCGTAGCATCATTGTCGTCTCGCCAACTATTGCTTCTACGACTATCCCTACTGCTTAGTGATAAAGTAAAGCAATTACATGGAGATTGCATTTCAAACAATAAAGCGACAACCATATGGCTCCTGCTAGTTGCTGATAACTGTTACAAAACATGATTATCTCATACAACAATTTATATCATCACGTCTTGACCAGATCACATCACAACATGCCCTACAAAAACAAGTTAGACATCCTCTACTTTATTGTTGCAAGTTTTACGTGGCTCCTACGGGCTTCTAGCAAGAACCTTTCTAACCTACGCATCAAAACCACAACGATTTTTCGTCAAGTGTGTTGTTTTAACTTTCAACAAGGACCGGGCGTAGTCAAACTCGATTCAACTAAAGCTGGAGAAGCAGACACCCACTAGCCACCTGTGTGCGAAGCACGTCGGTAGAACCAGTCTCATGAACGCGGTAATGTAATGTTGGTATGGGCTGCTTCATCCAACAACACCGCTGAATCAAAGTAAGACATTGCTGGTAAGCAGTATGACTAATATCACCCACAACTCTTTGTGTTCTACTCATGCATATAACATCTACGCATAGACCTGGCTCGGATGCCACTATTGGGGAACACAGTATTTCAAAAAATTTACCTACGGTCACGCAAGATCTATCTAGGAGAAGCATAGCAACGAGAGGGGAGAGTGTGTCTACATACCCTCGTAGACCGAAAGCAGAAGCGTTTAGTAACGCGGTTGATGTAGTCGAACGTCTTCGTGATCCAACCGATCCAAGTACCGAACGTATGGCACCTCCACGATTAGCACACGTTCAGCTCGATGACGTCCCTCGAACTCTTGATCCAGTTGAGGTCGAGGGAGAGTTCCATCAGCACGACGGCGTGGTGACAATGACGATGAAGTTACCGACGCAGGGCTTCGCCTAAGCACTACAACGATATGACCGATGTGTGTAACTATGGAGCGGGCACCGCACATGGCTAAAAGATCAACTTGTGTGTCTTTGGGGTGCCCCCTCCCCACGTATATAAAGGGGGAGGAAAGGAGGCCAGCCCTACGAGGGGGCGCGCCATGGGGGGAGTCCTGCGTCGGTAACAAGAGGGGAGAGTGTGTCTACATACCCTCGTAGACCGAAAGCAGAATTTGGTCCCCCCTTTCCTAGTCCAAGTAGGATTTGGTCCCCCCCTTTCCTAGTCCAAGTAGGAGAAGAAGGGAAAGAAGAGAGAAGAGAAGGAAGGAGGGGGGCACTGCCCCCTCTGCTATCTCTTGAGCATGCATTGGTTTTCCCTTGAAGAGGAAAGGGTGATGCAGCAAAGTAGCGTAAGTATTTCCCTCAGTTTTGAGAACCAAGGTATCAATCCAGTAGGAGACAACGCACAAGTCACCTAGTACCTGCACAAACAATCAAGAACCTTGCAACCAACGATAAAGGGGTTGTCAATCCCTTCACGGTCACTCGCAAAAGTGATATCTAATATAGATAGTAAGTAAATATTTTTGGTATTTTTGTTGTATAGATTGGAAAGTAAAGATTGCAAAATAGTAAACGAGATGCAATGTAAATAAAAGAGATGTAATATAATAGGAAAGAGACCCGGGGGCCATAGGTTTCACTAGTGGCTTCTCTCAAGATAGCATGTATTACGGTGGGTGAACAAATTACCGCCGATCAGTTGATAGAAAAGCGCATAGTTATGAAGATATCTAAGGCAATGATCATGAATATAGGCATCACATCCGTGTCAAGTAGATCGAAACGATTCTGGATCTACTACTATTACTCTACACATCGACTGCTATCCAGCATGCATCTAGAGTATTAGGTTCATAAGAACAGAGTAACGCATTAGGCAAGATGACATGATGTAGAGGGGTAAACTCAAGCAATATGATATAAACCCCATCTTTTTATCCTTGATGGCAACAATACAATACGTGCCTTGCTGACCCTACTGTCACTAGGAAAGGACACCGCAAGATTGAACCCAAAGCTAAGCACTTCTCCCATTGCAAGAAAGATCAATCTAGTAGGCCAAACTAAACCGATAATTCGAAGAGACTTGCAAAGATATCAAATCATACATACAAGAATTCAGAGACCAAACAATATTCATAGATAATCTTGATCATAAATCCACAATTCTTCGGATCGGGACAAACGCACCGCAAAAGAGTATTACATCGAATAGATCTCCAAGACCATCGAGGAGAACTTTTTATTGAGAATCGAAGAGAGAGAAGAAGCCATCTAGCTAATAACTATGGACCCGAAGGTCTGTGGTAAACTACTCACGCTTCATCGAAGAGGCAATGGTGTTGATGTAGAAGCCCTCCATGATCGATTCCCCCTCCGGCAGATCGCGGGAAAAGGTTACGGCAGTGGAAAAGTGGTTTTGTGGCTCTCCCTGATGTTTCTAGGGTATAAGAGTATATATAGGTGAAATAAGTATGTCGGTGGATCTACGAGAGGCCCACGAGGGTGGGGGCGCGCCTACCCCCTGGGCGCGCCCTCCTGCCTCGTGGCTTCCTCGTGGAGTTCGAGACTTCGACTCCAAGTCTTCTGGATTGCTTTCAGTCCAAGAAAGATCAGCGCGAAGGTTTCATTCTGTTTGGAGTCAGTTTGATATTCCTTTTCTGCAAAACTCTAAAATAGGAAAAAAAAACAAAAACTGTCACTAGGCCTCCAGTTAATAGGTTAGTCCCAAAAATAATATAAAAGAGCATATTAAAGCCCATTAAACATCCAAAACAGATAATATAATAGCATGGAACAATCAAAAAATATAGATACGTTGGAGACGTATCACCCTCCCCTTGTCCAATTCGGACTGGGCAAAGGGGGGCGCCACCTCTGGCCGGCCCTCTATCTTCTCCACTAAGGCCCATTGTGGCCCATTAATCCCCCGGGGGGTTCCGGTAACCCCTCGGTACTCCGGAAAATGCCCGAACCTATTCGAAACCATTCTGGTGTCCAAACATAACCTTCCAATATATCAATCATTATGTCTCGACCATTTCAATACTCCTCTTCATGTCCGTGATATCATCCGGGACTCCGAACAAACTTCAGTGCATCAAAACACGAAACTCATAATACAAATCGTCATTGAACATTAAGCGTGCGGACCCTACGGGTTCGAGAACTATGTAGACATGACTGAGACATATCTCCGGTCAGTAACCAATAGTGGAACCTAGATGCTCATATTGGCTCCTACATATTCTAGGAAGATCTTTATTGGCCAAACCGCATAACAACATACGTTGTTCCCTTTGTCATCGGTATGTTACTTGCCCGAGAGTTGATCGTCGGTATCATCACATCTAGTTCAATCTCGTCACCGGCAAGTCTCTTTACTCGTTCCGTAATGCATCATCCCGTGGCTAACTCATTAGGCACATTGCTTGCAAGGCTCATAGTGATGTGCATTACCGAGAGGGCCCAGAGATACCTCTCCGATACACGCACTACTAGGGAAAAGCCTATACACAGAATCTTACCAGCAGTGCGCTTTCAAATCAGGGGCTGCTGCTAAGTAGCAGTAGCGCGGGCCATGGAAACTCGCTGCTGAAACAAGTTTATCAGTAGCGCGTGCACTCCAAGAAGCACTACTGCTAAAATTCCCACGACGCCGCTGCGAGGCCAGTTATAGTAGCAGCAGCGCATTCAGGCAATAATCGCTACTGCTAAATTAACTACAAAAATCAATGAGCATTCAGTGCATTCAGCGCATTCAGCGTAACGTAGCAGCAGCGTATTTTTTATGTCTGTCTATTTTTACATACTAACACATAGCAGTAGCGCGTTAAGGCCGAAAGGCGCTACTGATAGGTAGTTTAGCAGTAGCGCGTTTACCTATAGCACGCTACTGCTATTCCATTCCATCTCCCCCACTCACTAGCCTCATCCACAGATCACACTCACACACACTCACGGTCTCCTCCTCACCCCCTGCGCCGCCGGTCCTCCCCCGTCGCCCCTCCCCCGATCTGCGCCGCTGTCGCCTCATCCTCCTCGCTGGACTCGGTACCGGGCTCCTCCTCCGTCCTTCCTCCACTCGCCGCGGGCCGCCCCCTCCTCGCTCCGCCTTCCTCCTCGATCCGTCCTCCCTCCACTCGCCGCCGGCCGGCCCCTCCTCACTCCGCCTTCCTCCTCCGTCCTACTATCTTCTCCCTCCTCGAGTCGCCCCTCCTTGTCCCTCCTCCCTGATACATTTTGATTTAGTAGGCTTTCATATGTAACATTTTGATTTAGTTGATATGATTCAGTTGATTTAGTAGGCTAGTTGATTTAGTTGATTTAGAACATTTTGATTTAGTTTATTTAGTAGGCCAGTTGATTTAGTTGATTTAGTAGGCTAGTTGATTTAGAACATTTTGATTTAGTTGATTTAGTATGCTAGTGGATTTAGTATGCTAGTTGATTTAGTTGATTTAGTATGCTCGATTTAGTTTTTTTGTAATAAGTTATTTTTTGGCAAAATGTAGGTGCCATTTTAGTTAAATTTGCCACTTGTTTCCTGTGAAGTGAATCGTTGATCCTTTGCTCATATTGCTTTAGGAAAATGGTGCCACCACCAGCACCACTATCTCGACTGTGCAAGTCAAGGTGCGCCAGCAGCCTTGCAACTGGCAAGCTGTTTGGCATCTACTTCCATCCGAGTTTTCATCATGCGGCGGTAAGAAATTAGATGAAATGTAACAACTATTTTATTTTTAGTGTTGGCATTACTGCATTGTGTCATTTTGCTTTTCTTACACAGATCGTCCCATGCAATGTGAGGTTGAAATTCAACAAGCTGACAGGAGACACTGTGACATTTGAGGCTCCTGGGGGGCCGTACACTATGGAGGTCGAGAAAGGACGCAATATGTCGTAGATTGGAGGAGATGGATGGGCCCGTTTCCTCGCTCGCATGTGTCTTACTGGTGGTGAGTTGATCAGATTCTCCTTCAGAGCAGAAAGACCCAAGCTTGTTGTCATTTATATCAACCTGGTGGAAGATGATGAAGATGACGAAGATGATGAAGATAATGAGGACCCACTCAATGAAGATGATGAGAACCCACTTCATGAAGCCATCATAGCTCAAAGAATGAGGCTGAGCGAGGAGGAGGTGTGCAACCTATGGGACATAATTCCGCCACGTGATGACTTTGTCGAGGTGCCATTCGTGACCCGCCTGACAAGTACCATGGTCGATCGGCATGAAATGGTATGTTATACGTACTGCATGTAGTAATTTGATGAAATATATATGCTTTATTGTTATACTTACAAATGCAAATTATCCGATTATATGCTTAGTGAATCCGATGATATGCTTAGTGTAGAGTCCAATGATATGCTTTGTGGAATCTAGTCGATGATATACTTTAGTGTAGAGTCCAATGATATGCTTTGTGGAATCTAGTCGATGATATACTTTAGTGTAGAGTCTGATCACATGCTTATTAGTGTAGAATCCAAGGAACTATTAATAGTGTAGATAATCCATATATATACTTATTAGTAGAATTCATGATTAATTAGTACAAATGCGTAGTACTGTGTCTTTTGATAGTGTAGAAATCTAGACTTAATAGAAATATATTTGCAAGAGTATGTGTGAGGCTATTTATTAATTGATATGTTTTTCTTATTCAGAGATTGCCAAAGAACCTATCTGTGAGTTATGGTATTGAGCCTGATTAAGAAGGCTCAGTTGGACTACGCCTTACCGCAAGGGGCTTCGTCACCACATGTACTTACCGCATGGGCACAGATGGTCGCACACACTTGAACTCGGTTGGGTGGAAGAGATTCCTCGTTGGCAAGAATCTTCATGCTGGACAGGCCATCCTAATTACTATCAGGAACACCCACCGCCCAGGCTTGAGGATGACGATCGTTGTCGATATCATCTAGAACTACATATGTGTGTGTGGCTATATCATCTAGAACTAGAACTACATATGATGATCATCGTCGATATCATGTAGAACTACATATGATGATCGTCGTCGATATCATCTAGAACTAAATATGATGATTGTCGTCGATGTCACCTTGTACTGCTTGAGGATGCATGTTGAGTATATATGAAATTGTTATCTAGTACTCCCTCGGTTCGAAATTACTCGTCGTGGTTTTAGTTCAAATTACTCGTCGTGGTTTGAGTTCAAATTTGAACTAAAACCACGACGAGTAATTTCGAACCGAGGGAGTACTACCTAGTACCTATAATGCTTTATGAAATTGATATCTAGTAGTACCTAGTATCTGGAAATTGTAGTTTATCGAAGCTGGAATGGGGAAATGGTGAAAGATATAACAGTAGCGCTGGACCGGGAAATCGCTACAGCTAAGTAATAGCAGCGCGTTCCTGAAAAGCGCTGCTGCTATAGTCAATAGTGGTAGCGCGGGTACAGACAGCGCTACTACTAAGAGTTAGCTGTAGCGCCTTATTGGTAGCGCGGGCACCCGCGCTGCTGATAGGCCTAAAACCCGCGCTGTTGCTAGCCTTTCCCTAGTAGTGACGGAGTGACAAATCCTAATCTTGATCTATGCCAACTCAACAAATACCATCGGAGTCACCTGTAGAGCATCTTTATAATCACCCAGTTACGTTGCGACGTTTGATAGCACACAATATGTTCCTCCGGTATTCGGGAGTTGCATAATCTCATAGGCTGACGAACATGTATAAGTCATGAAGAAAGCAATAGAAGAAAAACTAAACGATCATTATGCTAAGCTAACTGATGGGTCTTGTCCATCACATCATTCTCTAATGATGTGATCCTGTTCATCAAATGACAACACATGTCTATGGCTAGGAAACTTAACCATCTTTGATTAACGAGCTAGTCAAGTAGAGGCATACTAGGGACACTCTGTATGGCTATTTATTCACACATGTACTAAGTTTCCGGTTAATACAATTCTAGCATGTATAATAAACATTTATCATGATATAAGGAAATATAAACAACAACTTTATTATTGCCTCTAGGGCATATTTCCTTCACGTGCTCAACTTTTAATGACAAAACACGCAAAGAGTGCTGCTAGTACTACGTGCGTGGGTGTGTACACCTCTTCTCTACGAGCATGGTTATTAAAAGTATAGCCCACAAATCTACCATGCGGTTATTATATGGGCAAAGAGTATAGTGTTGGAAATATGCCCTAGAGGCAATAATAAATTGGTTATTATTATATTTCCTTATCCATGATAATTGTCTATTGTTCATGCTATAATTCTATTAACCGGAAACCGTAATACATGTGTGAATACATAGATCATAATATGTCCCTAGTAAGCCTCTAGTTGACTAGCTCGTTGATCAATAGATGGTCGTGGTTTCCTGACCATGGACATGGGATGTCATTGATAACGAGATCACATCATTGGGAGAATGATCTGATGGACAAGACCCAATCCTAAGCGTAGCACAAGATCGTGTAGTTCGTTTGCTACAGCTTTTCTAATGTCAAGTATCATTTCCTTAGACCATGGGATTGTGTAACTTCCGGATACCGTAGGAGTGCTTTGGGTGTACCAAACGTCAGAACGTAACTGGGTGGCTATAAAGGTGCACTACAGGTATCTCCGAAAGTATCTGTTGGGTTGGCATGAATTGAGACTAGGATTTGTCACTCCGTGTGATGGAGAGGTATCTCTGGGCCCACTCGGTAATGCATCGTCATAACGAGCTCAATATGTCTAAGAAGTTAGCCACAGGATCATGCGTTATGGAACGAGTAAAGAGACTTGCCGGTAACGAGATTGAACGAGGTATGGAGATACCGACGATCGAATCTCGGGCAAGTAACATGCCGATAGACAAAGGGAAGTGTATACGGGATTGATTGAATCCTCGACATCGTGGTTCATATGATGAGATCATCATGTAACATGTGGGAGAAAACATGGGTATCCAGATCTGCTGTTGGTTATTGGCCGGGGAGATGTCTCGGTCATGTCTGCATGGTTCCCGAACCCATAGGGTCTACACACTTAAGGTTCGGTGACGCTAGAGTTGTTATGGGAAATAGTATGTGGTTACCGAAGGTTGTTCGGAGTCCCGGATGAGATCCCGGACGTCACGAGGAGTTCCAGAATGGTCTGGAGGTGAAGATTTATATATGGGAAGTTTAGTTTCAGTCGCCAGAATGGTTTCGGGGGATATCGGTATTGTACCGGGACCACCGAAAGGTGTCCGGGGGTCCACCGGGTGGGGCCGCCTGCCCCGGTGGGCCAAGTGGGCTGAACAAGGGACGGAACCAGTCCATGGTGGGCTGGTGCGCCCCCAAGGGGCCCTAGGAGCCTAGGGTTAGAAACCCTAGGGTTGGGGGCGCCTCCCACCTGACTTGGGGGGCAAGTTCCCCCCTTGGCCGCCGCCCCCCTTGTAGATGGGATCGGGGGGGGGACGACGGCCCCCTCTCCCCTTCCCCTATAAATAGTGGGGGGTGGGAGGGCTGCCACACCCTTCCCTTGGTGCAGCCCCTCCCACTCTCCAACACCTCCTCCTCCTCCGTAGTGCTTGGTGAAGCCCTGCCGGAGAACTACAAGCTCCACCACCATGCTGTCGTGCAGCCGGAGCTCTCCCTCAACTTCTCCTCTCCCCTTGCTGGATCAAGAAGGAGAAGACGTCCCCGGGCTGTACGTGTGTTGAACAAGAAGGCGCCGTCTGTTCGGCGCTAGATCGGATCTTCCGCGATTTGAATTGCCGCGAGTACGACTCCATCATCTGCGTTCCTTGTAGCGCTTCCACTTAGCGATCTTCAAGGGTATGAAGATGTACTCCCTCTCTCTTGTTGCTAGCATCTCCTAGATTGATCTTGGTGACACGTAGGAAAATTTTGAATTATTACTATGTTACCCAACAGTGGCATCATGAGCTAGGTCTATGCGTAGATTCTATGCACGAGTAGAACACAAAGTAGTTGTGGGTGATGGTTTGTTCAATTTGCTTACCGTTACTTGTTTTATCTTGATTCGGCGGCATTGTGGGATGAAGCGACCCGAACCGACCTTACATGTACGCTTACGTGAGACTGGTTCCACTGACTGACGTGCACTTGATGCATAAGGTGGCTAGCGGGCGTCTGTCTCTACCACTTTACTCGCATCGGATTCGATGAAAAGGGTCCTTATGAAGGGCAAATAGAAATTGGCATATCACTGTTGGGGTTTTTGCGTAGGTATGAAACGTTCTTGCTAGAAACCCATTACAACCACGTAAAACATGCAACAACAATTGGAGGACGTCTAACTTGTTTTTGCAGGGTATGCTATGTGATGCGATATGGCCAAAAGGATGTGATGAATGATATATGTGATGTATGAGATTGATCATGTTCTTGTAATAGGAATCACAACTTGCATCTCGATGAGTATGACAACCGGCAGGAGCCATAGGAGTTGTCTTAATTTATTGTATGACCTGCGTGTCAATGAAAACGCCATGTAATTACTTTACTTTATTGCTAACCGTTAGCCATACTGGTAGAAGTAATAGTTGGCGAGACAACTTCATGAAGACACGATGATGGAGATCATGGTGTCATGCCGGTCACGATGGTGATCATGCCGCGCCTTGAAGATGGAGATCAAAGGCACAAGATGATATTGGGCATATCATGTCACTTTATGATTTGCATGTGATGTTTGTCATGTTTACATCTTATTTGCTTAGAAAAACGGTAGCATAAATAAGATGATCCCTCACTAAAATTTCAAGAAAAGTGTTCCCCCTAACTGTGCACCATTACGAAGGCTCATTGTTTCGAAGCACCACGTGATGATCGGGTGTTATAGATTCTAACGTTCGCATACAACGGGTGTAAGCCAGATTTACACGTGCAAAACACTTAGGTTGACTTGACAAGCCTAGCATGTACAGACATGGCCTCGGAACACGAGAGACCGAAAGGTCGAACATGAGTCGTATAGTAGATACGATCAACATGGAGATGTTCACCGTTGATGACTAGTCCGTCTCATGTGATGATCGGACACGGTCTAGTCGATTCGGATCATGTATCACTTAGATGACTACAGGGATGTCTATCTGAGTGGGAGTTCATTAAGTAGTTTAATTAGATGAACTTAATTATCATGAACTTAGTCTAAAATGTCTTTACAATATGTCTTGTAGATCAAATGGCCCACGCTAATGTTGCCCTCAACTTCAGCGCATTCCTAGAGAAAACCAAGCTGAAAGACGATGGTAGCAACTATACAGATTAGGTCCGTAACTTGAAGATCATCCTCATAGCTGCCAAGAAAGCATATGACTTTGAAGCACCGCTAGGTGACACACCCATTTTCCTAGCAACTCAATACATTATGAACGCCTGACAGTCGCGTAGTGATGATTACTCCCTGGTCCAGTGCAGCATGCTTTACAGCTTAGAATCGGGGCTCCAAAAATGTTTTGAGCAGCACAGAGCATATGAGATGTTCCAAGAGCTGAAAATGGTTTTCCAAGATCATGCCCGGGTCGAGAGATATGAAGTCTCCGACAAGTTCTACAGTTGTAAGATGGAGGAAAACAATTCTGTCAGCGAGCATATACTCAAAATGTCTGGGTTGCACAACTGCTTGTCTCAGCTGGGAGTTAATCTTCCAGATGACTCGGTCATTGACAGGATCCTCCAGTCGCTTCCACCTAGCTACAAGAGCTTTGTGATGAACTACAATATGAAAGGGATGGAGAAGTCCATTCCTGAGCTATATTCAATGCTGAAATCAGCGGAGGTGGAAATCAAAAAGGAACATCAAGTGTTGATGGTGAATAAAACCACTAGTTTCAAGAAAGGCAAGGGTAAGAAGAACTTCAAGAAGAATGGCAAGGGAGTTGCCGTGCCCGGTAAATCAATTGCCAGGAAGAAGCCAAAGAATGGACCCAAGCCCGAGACTCAATGCTTTTATTGTAAGGGAAATGGTCACCTAAAGCAGAACTGCCCCAAGTACTTAGCGGATAAGTAGGCCGGCAATGCCAAAGGTATATGTGATATACATGTTATTGATGTGTACCTTACCAGCGCTCGTAGTAGCTCCTGGGTATTTGATACCAGTGCAGTTGCTCATATTTGTAACTCAAAACAGGAGCTGCAGAATAAGCGGAGACTGGCAAAGGACGAGGTGACGATGCGCATCGGGAATGGTTCCAAGGTCGATGTGATCGTTGTCGGCATGCTCCCTCTACATCTACCTACAGATTAGTTTTTAAACCTCAATAATTGTTATTTAGTGCCAGCTTTGAGCATGAACATTGTATCTGGATCTCGTTTAATGCGAGATCGCTACTCATTTAAATCCGAGAATAATGGTTGTTCCATTTATATCAGAGATATGTTTTATGGTCATGCTCCGCTAGTCAATGGTTTATTTTTGTTTAATCTCGAATGTGATGTTACACATATTCATAGTGTGAATGCCAAAAGATGTAAGGCTGATAATGATAGTCCCACATACTTGTGGCACTGCCGCCTTGGTCACATTGGTGTCAGACGCATGAAGAAACTCCATGCAGATGGACTTTTGGAGTCTCTTGATTATGAATCATTTGACACATGTGAACCATGCCTCATGGGCAAAATGACCAAGACTCCGTTCTCCAGAACGATGGAGCGAGCAACCAACTTATTGGAAATCATACATACTGATGTATGCGGTCCAATGAGCGTTGAGGCTCGCGGTGGCTATCTTTATGTTCTCACCCTCACTGATGACTTAATTAGATATGGGTATGTCTACTTAACGAAACACAAGTTTGAGACCTTTGAAAAGTTTAAGGAATTTCAGAGTGAGGTAGAGAATCAACGTGACAGAAAAATAAAGTTCTAACGATCAGATCGTGGAGGGGAATATTTGAGTCATGAGTTTGGCACGCACTTAAGAAAATGTGGAATTGTTTCACAACTCACGCTGCCTGGAACACCTCAGCCAAATGGTGTGCCCGGATGTCGTAATCGCACTCTGTTGGATATGTTGCGATCTATGATGTCTCTTACCGATCTACTGCTATCATTTTGGGGTTATGCTTTAGAGATTGCCGCATTCACTTTAAATAGGGCTCCGTCGAAATCCGTTGAGATGACACCGTATGAATTATGGATTGGAAAGAAACCTAAGCTGTCGTTTCTGAAAGTTTGGGGATGCGATGCTTATGTCAAGAAACTTCAACCTGAAAAGCTCGAACCCAAGTCAGAAAAATGCGTCTTCATAGGATACCCTAAGGAACCTATTGGGTATACCTTCTACCTCAAATCCGAAGGCAAGATCTTTGTTGCCAAGAATGGATCCTTTCTAGAGAAAGAGTTTTTCTCGAAAGAAGTAAGTGGGAGGAAAGCATAACTTGATGAGGTACTGCCTCTTGAACCGGAGAGTAGCACTGCTCAGGAAGATGTTTCTGTGGTGCCTGCACCGACTAGACAGGAAGATAATGATGCTGATCATGAGTCTTCGGATCAAGCTACTAAACTTCGTAGTTCCATGAGGACATGTTCTGAACCAGAGTGGTACAGCAACCCTGTCCTGGAAATCATGTTGTTAGACAACGGTGAACCTTCGAACTATGAAGAAGTGATGGCGGGCCCGGACTCCAACAAATGGCTTGAAGCCATGAAATCCGAGATAGGATCCATGTATGAAAACAAAGTATGGACTTTGACAGACTTGCCTGATGATCGGCATGCCATAGAGAATTAATAGATCTTTAAGAAGACTGACGCAGATGGTAATGTGACCATCTATAAGGCTCGGTTTGTCGCTAAGGGTTATCGACAAGTTCAAGGGGTTGAATACGATGATACCTTCTCATCCGTAGTGAAGCTGAAGTCCGTCTGAATCATGTTAGCAATTGCCGCATTCTATGATTATGAGATACTGCAAATGGACGTCAAAACGACATTCCTTAATGGCTTCCTTAAGGAAGAATTGTATATGATGCAGCCGAAAGGTTTTGTCAATCCCAAGAATGTTGACAAGGTATGCAAGCTCCAGCGCTCAATCTATGGGCTGGTGCAAGCATCTCGGAGTTGGAACATTCACTTTGATGAGATGATCAAAGCGTTTGGGTTTACGCAGACTTATGGAGAAGCCTGTGTTTACAAGAAAGTGAGTGGGAGCTCTGTAGCATTTCTCATATTAAATGTGAATGACATACTATTGATGGGAAATGATATAGAAATTTTGGAAAGCATAAAGGCCTACTTGAATAAGTGTTTTTCAATGAAGGACCTTGGAGAAGCTGCTTACATATTAGGCATCAAGATCTATAGAGATAGATCGAGACGCCTCATTGGTATTTCACAAAGCACATACCTTGACAAGATATTGAAGAAGTTCAATATGGATCAGTCCAATAAGGGGTTCTTGCCTATATTGCAAGGTGTGAAATTGAGCATGGCTCAATGCCCGACCTCGGCAGAAGATAGAGAAAAGATGAGTCTCATCCCCTATGCCTCAGGCATAGGGTCTATTATGTATGCCATGTTGTGTACCAGACCTGATGTGAACCTTGCCGTAAGTTTGGTAGGAAGATACCAAAGTAATCCCGGTATGGAACACTGGACAGCGGTCAAGAATATCCTAAAGTACCTGAAAAGGACTAAGGATATGTTTCTCGTTTATGGAGGTGACGAAGAGCTCGTCGTAAAGGGTTATGTCGATGCTAGCTTTGACACAGATCTGGATGACTCCAAGTCACAAACTGGATACATGTACATTTTGAATGGTGGGGCAGTCAGCTGGTGTAGTTGCAAGCAAAGCATCGTGGTGCGATCTACATGTGAAGCGGAGTACATAGCAGCCTCAGTGGCAGCACAGGAAGTAGTCTGGATGAAGGAGTTCATCACCGACCTAGGAGTTATTCCCAATGCGTCGGGCCCAATGACTCTCTTCTGTGACAACACTGGAGCTATTGCCCTTGCCTAGGAGCCCAGGTTTCACAAGAAGACCAGACATATCAAGCGTCGCTTCAACTCCATTCGTGAATACATTCAAGATGGAGACATAGATATTTGTAAAGTTCATACGGATCTGAATGTTGCAGATTCGTTGACTAAACCTCTTCCACGAGGATAACATGATCAACACCAGAACTCTATGGGTGTTCGATTCATCACAATGTAACTAGATTATTGACTCTAGTGCAAGTGGGAAACTGTTGGAAATATGCCTTAGAGGCAATAATAAATTGTCATTATTATATTTCCTTGTTCATGATAATTGTCTATTGTTCATGCTATAATTGTATTAACCGGAAACCATAATACAAGTGTAAATACATAGATCGTAACATGTCCCTAGTAATCCTCTAGTTGACTAGCTCGTCGATCAATAGATGGTCGTGGTTTCCTGACCAAGGACACTGGATGTCGGTGATAACGGGATCACATCATTGGGAGAATGATGTGATGGACAAGACCCAATCATAAGCATAGCACAATATCGTGTAGTTCGTTTGCTAAATCTTTTCTAATGTCAAGTATCATTTCCTTAGACCATGAGATTGTGTAACTTCCGGATACCGTAGGAATGCTTTGGGTGTACCAAATGTCACAACGTAACCGGGGGGCTATAAAGGTGCACTACAGGTATCTCCGAAAGTATCTGTTGGGTTGGCACGAATCGACACTGGGATTTGTCACTCCGTGTGACGGAGAGGTATCTCTGGGCCCTCCTTTGCTCTTGCATCACTGTATTTACTCATACCAGCTATTTGGGGACCCGCAACAGCAACATGGCCCGCGACGCCGCTCTTCCTAACAGAACTGCGTCACCTCCAGGCGAGGCAAGCTCTGGCGGTCCCCTGCAGGGCCGTGGCGGGATGTCACCCCATGGACAATAGGGCCAGGCGCCGGGCCCGGTGGCCCGTGGCGCGGGGCACCCAGGTGATGGCCCCGACACAGCAACCCTATATGCCTCCGTACCCCGCATGATGGACCTGGAGTACGCGCCCGGGGAAGGCCTCGGCTCGTTCCCCGAGCCAGGCTGGGCATAAGGGACGCAAGAGGCTGAGGGTTTCCATGAGGTGCCAGGAAGCTTCATTGAGCCCTTCAACGACAATAACCATTGGGTACAGCCAGTATCTTAGGAGAATGCTTAGGCTAACCATGGACCGCAGGTGAACCAGGCCACAGCAGCGGCCAGAGACCCCCGGGCGACAGCTCCACTCCAGTCGGGAGAGGCGCACTGGGGCTGCGCGGGAGGGGCCCGGAGCCAGGGCCTCCCCCATGCCGCATGTAGCAAGGTGCTGCACGGAGGTAGGTCCTCTGCCGGGGAAGGCACCGGCGAGCCCTTCCCCCCGGTAGAGGGCCCGTGGTCACCGAGGGCGCCGCCAGCTTCCCCCTTGCCCCTTGGTTTCGTCTTGGCTTCCGGACACCCCAACGGTGGTCGGGGGTGTCGTAGGGCGGGCCCCTCATCTGGCGATATGAAGCAAGCCTCGCGCCTGTGAAGGTCTCCGCTCGTAACACTCTCACATAATAATGAGTGGGGCTGTACATGCCCAGGAGTCTCCTAAGTGTCGCCCTCGGGCATCACGGGGGCTCCCACCCATGTCCAAGTGGAAGCACCATGCTCCGCGCTGGCCATCGACACCGTCCCCCAATGACTAGGCTCACACCCAGTGAAAGCACTTAGCTCCACGCTGGTGAGAAGACAAGAATACTAGCTAGGTGCCGAATGCGGCTATTTACTTTTGCCCCCTTTTCTGTAACCCGATTCGCCGCCTTTTGGATTGAGATTTGAAGTTCTCTTTGTGTTATCAAAAATGGGGGGATTTTCTCTTGATTTGTGTCGGTTTCTCGCCTTCTGGTTGCATGTTTTTTGAGGGGCTCGCACCTGCTCCCCCCTGCGAGCGACTCGCGAGCGGGGGCTGGGCATGGTATGTCGCGCCAAGCACGCTAGGGTTGGCCCGGCCGATGGCAAGGCCCCCAAGGCCAAGGATGCAATCACCGCGTGCATACCTACGTGTAGTCCAGCATTCGTTCCTCGCGAGGCTCTCTTAGGCGAGCCGGTAGGCCCGTCGGGAGACCTAAAACCTCGCGAGCCCCGAAGAGCTCGGCTCAGAAGGAAGGCATGTATGCGACCTCAGGACCCGCTCAAGGCCTACTGAAATCAAGATAACATTACAAAAAATACAGTTCCGTGATGATACATGTTTGTCCCAGTAGGTCGCGTTTTTTTTCATGCATGTACATCCATGATGATTTTATGATAGAATCAAGATAGTCATTCATGTGCTGTCTTAGAAGTGCTCCATGACATTACCAAAATTATCATCACGGAAGTGTCCACTTCCATGATGATAAATCGTGCGTCACAGAAGTGCATTCGTCAAGGGTGACCGACACGTGGCATCTATTGTAACGGAACGCCGTTAAGCTACCGGGTCCAGTTTTGGATCCGATAACCCGTTAACAACTCGGACCAATGGGGATTTTCCACATGTAAAATCATCATTGGCCGGAGGAAACACGTGTTGCCTCACCGTTGGGACAGATGTCATCCACTCATTGGACAGGAGGCGCCTATGATAGATCAACACATGGCACGGCCCAATAGTGGCCCATTCCGGTGAAAAAGGCTGGCCCAGTAAAAATTAGCAGGCCGACCCATATAAGGCCTACTTGTGTTAGGTCCCTTTAAGCCCACGTCCCATATGAGATGTGCCAATTCGGTCCGTCAATGGCCCGTTAAAGATTTGACACCATTGCAGCCCATCATCAGTTCGAGCCCGTTAACATCCCGCTATATATTTGGGCTCAATATCGGCCTGATGAGATTTCGGCCTGTTAACGGCCCATTCAGTGGATGGGCCAATTTTCACGATGTACATCTTTCGGCCTTTTAGCGAGCCATTTAAATGTTGGGCTAATTTCCGGCCTGGTGTGTCTTTCAGCCTGTTGACGGCCCATAAACAGTTGGGCCATTTGTAGTCGGACCTGAGTTTCGGCCTTTTAGCGACCCATTTAAGTATTGGGACAATTTCCGGCCTGGTGTGTCTTTTAGCCTGTTGACGGCCCATATATCTGTTGGGCCATTTGTAGTCCGACCTGAGTTTTGGCCTTTTAGCGACCCATTTAAGTGTTGGGCTAATTCCCGGCCCTGTGTGCCTTTCAACCTGTTAACGGACCATAAATGAGTTGGGCCATTTGTAGTCGGGCCTGAGTTTTGGCCTTTTAACGGCCCATGCACTTCATGGTCCAATACCAGCCCAGTTTCTCTTTCGGCCTGCTAAAGGCCCACAACACAGTTGGGCCATTTACAATACGACCTGACTTTCGGCCTCTTAGCGGCCCATGCTCTTCATGGTCCAGTACAAGCCCGCTGTCTCTTTCGGCCTGCTAAAGGCCCACAATATAGTTGGGCCATATGTAGCCCGAACTTAGTAACGGCCTGTTAACGGCCCGTGAAATCAATTGGGCCCACCTGTTGCTCGCTTTGATGTCTGCCCGTTAACGACCCGTGAGTTAAGAGGGCCGACCATTAACTTTCGGCGTGGTAATGACCCATTAACTTAATGGGCCCACTAAAGTTCGTACATGTATTTAGGCCAAATCAGAAAATCTAAGCCCATTACGACGAGCAATTATGCACAGGACCAAAACCGATCAAGCAAAGGTACGACATACAAGGAAAAATGTTGCACATCTAGCATATATTACAGGAAAGTACATCCACTAGGTAATCAAAGATTGATGCCAGTGCAAAAAAATGAACAGAACCTAACAATCTACAACGTCACAAACTGCAACCTCAGCACAGATGACGCCCATAAGCATGTGGGCAAGTTCTTGCTGCTTTGCTACACTGTCTCTGAAAGCATTGACCAGCTGTTGTGTCGCACGACTCTGCACCTCTGATTCCTCCACCATTTCCATCATTCCTTCAGCCATTAATTGGTTAACAAACATACACTTTTTCCGTTGCATTCGAGACAGAGGATACTGAACAGATTGAGATGACGATTTTGGCAGGCTTGTATTATTGATAGTGGAGAGTGTCTCGACCACTGCATCATAACATAAATTAGGAGGGGAACCAAACAAATTAATCATGAGTTATTGCCATATTACCTGACCTAGATTTATTGGAAAGAAACAATGGGGTTGCCTTGCTGTTTTCGGAGTTTGTCTTCTTATCTTCAGCATCCTGCACCAAATTAAGACACTAGCATTGCTATCATTGGCCAAGTCAGATAATAGGAAAGCAACATTGGCACAACAAACATTTGGGAAACTAGCCAACACCAAATTAACACAATATGGCATAGCTATCATCAGCCAGATGAGGTAATACGAAAGCAACATTGACACAATGAATGAATGGGCAACCAAAGCAGCACTACAATTCATCAATGTGCATGATATGAGATAGTACACTCATGCAGCTCAGTATGCAAAACTACCGGGCAGTTTTCTTTACAAAAATTAACATTGGCGCCTTTAACATTTTGCTACAACTAATTTTAGATCAGGCAAAGGTTGGATTCACGCCGATTAACAAAATACATGCTGATGTAAAAATATAGTGATATACAACAGGTACTTACATCAGCATTGGAGCACAGAGAATTCCCGCAAGATATTTTCCTCGAATACAATCCCAATGAAGGAAGTCTTCTATCATTTAACCTTATTTTCTAAAACAGAGATGGGTAAAAAACATGTAGAAAATATGATCAGAATGCTATAAAATTTCATGATGCGAGGATACGCACACGCTTCTTAGAATGGAGTTGACATTCTTTTGCTGGACTGGAGCGGACTAGTTCTTTGGCCACTGGAATCTTCTTATTATCAGTGGGAGTTGGGTTTCTCTGTGTTGGAGCAGTATCTATGAAAAATGGAGTTGGTTTATTATCTCCCGGCGTTTGGATCTTTTGCAAAGACCTGGTTTGTAACCCTTCAGATTCTAACATAGCCATCTTCCCCTTGCATGCCTTATATAGAAGAATGGTGCTTGAATTATAAAACATGCTACAACAGAGATGGAATAGATACTGAATAATAGAAAGGCATGATATATTGACATGTATTCCCTCCATCCGGAAATAAATGGATGGGTCTAGGCGTATTTCAGTGCTAGATACATCCAGTTGTATCCATTTCTGCAACATGTAATCCGGATGGAGGGAGTATGATGTAAGAGCTAGGGATACGACAGGACAACATAGTAAAAAAACACTGAAAACCCACTACAAAACAAAAGTAATCAAACCCACTGACATGAGATAGTACACTCATGCAGCTCAGGATGCAAAACTACCAGGCAGTTTTCCTTACAAAAATCAACATTGTGGCCTTTAATCATACATTTTGCTACAACTAAATTTAGATCAGATAAAGGTTGGATTCACGCTGATTAACAAAATACATGCTGATGTAAAAAATATAGTGATATACAACAGGTACATACATCTGCATTGGAGCACAGAGAATTCCCGCAAGAATCTTTCCTCACAAACGATACCAGTGAAGAAATTCTTCTATCTGTTAAGCTTATTTTCTAAAAGAGAGACGGGTAAGAAACATGCAAAAAATATGATCAACATGCTATAAAATTTCATGATGCAAGGATACGCACACGCTTCTTAGAATGGAGTTGACATATTTTTGCTAGACTGGAGCGGACTAGTTCTTTAGTCACTGGAATCTGCTTATTATCAGTAGGAGTTGGGTTTCTCTGTGCTGGAGCAGTATTTATAAAAACTGGAGTTGGTTTATTATCTCCTGGCGTTTGGATCTTTTGCAAAGACCTGGTTTGTAACCCTTCAGATTCTAACATAGTCGTCTTCCCCATGCATGCCTTGTATAGAGAAATGGTGCTTCAATTATAAAACATGCTACAGCAGAGAGATGGAATAGGTACTGAAGAATAGAAAGGCATGACATATTGACATGTATTCCCTCCATCCGGAAAAATGGATGGGTCTAGGCGTATTTCAGTTCTAGATACATCCTTTTTTATCCATTTTGGCAACATGTAATCCGGACGGAGGGAGTATGGTGTAAGAGCTAGGGATACGACAGGAAAACACAGTAAAAAACACTAGTTGAATGTAAAACTGTATGCTAGCGGAATACGTACAGAAAAAACTAAGGCAACATACACGTGTATGATTGGGAAACTAAGATGGCATTGCAACAAAACACTAGAATAGCACTTCAATGTAAAAAACATGGTATGGTAGACAGATGAAGTACATACTGATGAATAACGATGCATAAGATATTCAGAAGCATGATGTCCAAATTAAGAAGATGGCATTGCGATAGAGTAGAATGATAGTACTTGAATTTGAAAACATGTTATCCTGAATGGAATAGGTACTGAAAAATAGGAAGGCATTACATATTTACATGCATGATCAGCATGCTAAGAACATGGCATTGCAACAGAGTAGATACACTCCAGGACATTATATGCATGTTGTACCCATATCACGGGCCAAGTTAGATCAAGGACCTTGTGGGGTGAAGATGATTCAACATCTTTCAGCAAGTCTTCTAAAGAACTACCTTTACATGTTCCATCATATTGGGTATCATTGACATCAAGTTTCTTGGCCTTTACATTGCTCTGTGAGGTTCTTGTGGATATATCAGTGTGTGCAATTATATCTGACATGCATGGAAGACAACTATTAGTTAGATTTATGTAATGAGTGCCTGTAGGAGACGACATAAATAGTAGGACTAGGGTTAACTAGCAGCAACAGGTCTCAAAAAGTAAAGGGAGAACACAAATGAAAGCTACAGAATATGTATCGTTTGTACTCGAGATTAACTAGATGGCACACCAAAGTATTAAAGAACAACATAGGTAATACTAGAAGTGGTATAATACTATAATCACCAGCCTGTGGGATAGCATTGGCTGATGGATGATAACTATGGAACAATGTTACCTAAAGAACAAGTATCTTAGCTGAACTATGGAACAACGTTAACTCCTGAACAAGACCCATAAGAGATCAGCATGAATATACAGTGAAATGTGATAATCAATTTTCCATGCTTAGATGAATAACAAAGCCATAAATGTTGCACACAAGTAAGATGAGGGTACAACCTATCTAGCCGCCATCCATAGGAGTGAGCATCATGTGCTGACTTGTCGATGGCCCTGCAGTTGTTGTGGCTGTCCATGTCTAGCACACACATTCGATGCAGGGAACTGTTGAGTGGGGACTATAGCTCCCTTCTGGTGTATGCTTCCCTTGTTGGAGCAGCTGCGGTGAGTCGTAATACGGTGCGGCTGAAGATGCAAATAACGTATAATGTTAAGAACGACACATCTCTCTGATCTGAAGAAATACACTAAGAGATCAACAGCAAGGTACGAGAGTGGTCACACGTCTGTTGACTGAAGATTAAATTGGGGTCACACGATTTTATTTTATTTTGGTACTGTCCGATCTATGCCGGATGGCTTAATGGCCGTCTTGTGCCTCCCGGCAGACACTGTTAGAAATCTTCCCCGATGAGCCAGCGACCAACGGTAGAGCAGCCTGCCTCCACCGTCTGTGCCCTCGGCCAAAACCACGCTCCCCGCCCAACCGCACTACCGTGGTTGCGCCGCCCACGGGATAATCCACAAAGACTCCCCGTCATCCAGATCCGGCGGCGGCAGTACCTTCAACCCAGGCAACTCTAAGATAGCCATCTAAGCATTGCTGCCGTGGTGAACTTGCGGCCCCGCACCCTTACGTTAGACACCAGCCAACCTGCAGCCTAGGAGCTCCACCGCCTCGAAGGGTGCTGCTTCCCATTGGGAATCGATTCGCCCAGAATAAAAATTCAAACAACTGACGCCTAAATAAAGTGATTTGAGATGAGGGTGCAACCTATCTAGCGGCATGGTGAAGTAGGCAGGTCCAGCTGCCGAGTCGGTGAGGCCGGCGCGGTTGTGGTGGCGACCGGCGACAGGGAAATAGTGATGTCGCGACGGTCGGCGGCTACGGGGAAGCAGCGCCGGGACTCTAGACGGATCCGAAGTTGGAGCCGCTCCGGTGCCGTGAACAACGGCAGGGGTGAATCGGCTCCGGTACAGTTCACGTGGCCGTCCTCGAGGCAGCTCCAGCAGCACAGAGTAAGAGGCACACGGCCCAGTGCACGGCGGCAAATGGACAGCGTCTCCGGTATTAGGGAGGAGGGAGGCTGTGAAATTGGTGTGGTGGGGGCGCCATGGAGGAGGGGCTGAGGTTTCTCAGCTCGGGAGAAGGTGATTTGGTGCCCACGAGGTATGAATGGGGGGGGATTGGGAGGGGAGTGGAACCATGTTTCACGGACGCATTTGTCTGAAATGTGAGGGGGAGTTAGAGTTCTACCCCTGCCTTTAGGCTTCTCGGCTTGGGTCTGTGTACTGAGGGTTAGGAATAGTAGAGTAACTTTGCTTCTCCCCAAATAGTGGCTGAGAGCGATTTCTGGCAAGGAAGGCGTGTTTTGAAATATAGTGGGCGCGACCGATTTCGAGCGAGGAGAGCATGTTTTGAAATAGTGGACGCGAGCTATTTCGGGCAAGGAGAGCATGTTTTGCCGACCATGGTTTATGAATTATTCGGCACATGTCATTTCGGCCGAGGAGAAGGCGCGCTTGGATGAAATTACGAACCTACCCTCGATGTACAACGGGCCAATTGATGCGTGTCCCACATAGGACGGTAATTTCGCGTCTCCCATTTATTTTCTTGGGCGAATTCCATCGAGCAGAGGATGTTTAACGGTTCGTTCAAAATTTGGGAGAACGAGCATCCACATCTACCTTACCAAGTCGATTCGAATCAAATTTTGAAGTATTAGCTTGCCACTTCTCTTTAGATGGAGAGATGATGCTCGGGAGTAATGTGTTTTACATGCTCGTTGCTAGCGATTTACTATATGACAAATAGTTGACCCACTCAAAAACGGGAATCAAACCCAGAATGAAATATCTCGATTCAATGAAATAGCTCGTTCACCAGGTCAAAATAGTGAACTAAATCCAAAATTGAACACCTCAATCGAGTAGCATGTTGTACAGTATTATAGTACTCCATGAACATGTTGAAAGTCAAATTAATGAACTTGTTTGATATACGCGTATATCCGTTCATGTGTGGATTGCAGACAACACATTCTCCAATTTAAATACTTGAATGCAAATTTATATCGAAACATGGTTTATATCAGTCTTTGATGCATAAAACGCGACCTCCCCATCTCCTGGACTCCTGCTCTCTCTCTGTCTCTCTCTCTCTCTATCTCTCCAACAATCTTCAATTCTGTCGCACGCATCCAACACACAAACCTTGTTCGTCCCTCTCTCTCTCTCTTTGTGTGTGTGTGTGTGTGGGAGGGGAGGGGGTCTTTCTAGTTTGCATGCATATATACTCCATCTATAGGTCTCTCTCGCACACTATGTATGATTCTCTAGTCCAAGCTAGATATCTTGGGTGCACTCATCGTACGCACACAAATTCCTTGGCTCGTTGCTCGTAACTCTCACGCACCACTTTGTCGTCTTAGAGCTCCCCCCTCTCTCTCAAACTCTCCATCTACCTAGGTCACACATACACATGCATATCTCACTCGCACTCGATAGGCCCATCTAAAACTCTATCTCTCTCCCTCGTTCTCTCTCCATCTCACGCGCACACACACAATCTCATGCCTAGTTAGCCAAGTATGATGGTCTCTCACTCAATTGTAGGCACACACAATCCCCCTATATGTATATGACTAGCTAATCTTAGTCTCCATCACAGAGATGTGCATGGTCTATGTCGATTTCTCTCGTGGCATCTTTCTATCGCGCACACACCTCCCTCGATCTCCCACCCATATAGTCCCCTCACGATCTCGAGGGGATCTCTCTATCACAAACACACCCTCTCGCCCTCCCCATATGTCCATGTTCTCCATGTGCCCATCTCGACCTTTGTTCCTTGTTAGCCAGACCTCTATTCGACATGTGCTATAGGGGTGTCTCTCTGCGTTGCAAACAATCAGACACTAGCTATCTTCGTGTATCTCCTCACCTCGCTTTTCTATCTTGGAGTTGCATGCGTGAGATGTTCGCCTAAGAAACGAAAAAACACACTCTCTCTCTAATTTATCGTTTGTTTTCACTTTCTCTTTCACACACATACTCTTTTTGCACACTTACTCATTCTCCTTCACACACACACTTGATCTCTCTCGACTTAGGCACTATCCTCAGTCCATGGCATATTGATTTATTGAAAAGTCAAACATCACAAAGTTTGACCATGTACGTGGAGAAAACAATTACATCTAGAATGGCAAACATATACCATTACATTCACCATGAGATGTAGTTTTGTATGATGTATCTTTGGTATTGTAGATATAAATAACAATTGCGTAAACCTGATCAAAGTTTCCAAAGTTTAAATTCTAAAAAATTTACATGCATTGCATTATCGAGCAGATGGAAAATCTCTTCCCCCCTCTCAGCTAGCTGATGCACCACTCAGCCTTATTGGGGCTCCTCAATCTCTCTCAAACTTTATATCTCCCTGGTTCACACATACACACGTCTCGCTCACGCTATACATATAGACCCATCCAGCACTCTCCGCCCTTGTTCTCTCTCTATGTGACACCCCCCCTAATAAGTACCACAATCCCTCACTCCATCATAGGTGCAAGCACTCCCCCTTAAGTATGATTATCTCTCACTAGCCATCAGGAACACACGTATTGTATCCTTCCATCCATACGTCTATCTCGATATCTCTCGGGGTATCTTCTATCGCGCACACACCTTGCCACTCGATCTCCCACCCATGTAGTCCCATCACGATATCCAGGGGATCTCTCTATGACAAACATACACTCTCTCCTCCCCATGTCTGCATTTTCTCCGTACGTCTCTCTCGACCTCTCTCCCTTGTTTGTCAGACCCCTCTTGGCCACGTGCTAGGGGTCTTGCTCTCTCGGTTGGAAACAAGCACACACTATCTCCTCACCTTGCTTCCGTTGTCGAAGATGCATGTGTGATATGTTTGCATAAGACACACATGTTTTTTCTCGACTTTTATCGAGTGTTGTCCATGTCTCTTTCACACACGCACACACACTTTTTTCATTCACTCTTTCTATTTCTCTCTCTCTCTAGTTAGGGACTCTCTCACGTCCATAAGCATATGGATGTTTTGAAAAGTCAAACCTTAGAAAAGTTTGACCAGGTATATGTGGAGAAAAACATTTACATCTCGAATGATCATTAGATTCATCACAACATGTACTTACTTCATACTATCATTTATCTTTGGTATTGTAGATATAAGTAATTTCTTTATAAACTTGGTCAAAGTTTCAAAAGTTTGACTTTAAAAAAAATGTTGGAACTACATTATCGAACGGAGGGAGTAGCTCTTTTTCTCTCTCTCTCTGCTATGTCTCACTAGCCTCCCCTCTCAGTTGAACACTCTATAACGACGGATTATATGCTCACTGTGTCAGCGTATAGCTCCATATATTGTTTAGTTGACCGGTCAACCAGTCCACATGCTGCCTTGTCAGCTCATGTTCTATATCTTCGTGTGCTGGCCCATGTGGCAGTGGGTGAAAATAAGTAAACTAGAGGCCCATCTGACACGCGGTGAAGTAAACAAAGTTAAAACCACTCGGGGTAGCACCCCGCACGCTAGTAAATTGAGGGCGTATTGAGGACACACTTCTTCTGCGTGAAGGATGCACTCACGCACAATTCACCACTGCGCGACGGCATGCACAAAAGGATGCACTCGCACTCGCACACACCCAGCACACAACACACACCAACACACGTGTACACTGGCGTCGCCGCCGGTTGAGATGGACGGCGAGGCAACCAACTAGTTGAGGCGGCTCGAGCCGAAACCGCATCTGGCGAGACTGGACTTCATCAGCAGCCTCCCTGGCGACATGTTGCATGTCATCATCGGCCTCCTCCCCACCAAATCTGCCGTGCAGACTGCCCTGCTCTCCCAGCGGTGGCGCCCCCTCTGGCACCGCGTCCCCCTCAAGCTCACCGTCGACAGCTGCCTCTGCGTCGGGGATTGCAAATGCATGGCCGCAGTCTCCAAGATCCTTTCATCGCACCCTGGGCCAGCCAGACGCCTTGACATCCGCATGTTCAGTACCAACTGCAAGGTCCAACCCAAGTTCGATGAGTGGTTCTTATCCCCCGCCCTAGATCAGCTCGAGGAGCTCAACTTTGAAGCTGGACGATGTCGCTCTCTGCCGCCATCCGCGCTTCGCCTCGCGCCAACGCTGCGTTGCGCCAGCTTCAGCTCCTGCTATCTTCCCCAGATTAATGTCGCGCCCGCCCTTCTTCTCCCTCAACTCAAGCAGCTCGACCTCTTCGACGTTGTCGTCTCGAAGAAGGCTATGGAGCACCTGCTCCGTAGCTGTACTACGCTCGAGTACCTTCGTCTTGAGAAGATCCACGGGTTCATTAGCCTCCACATCGCCTCGACGAATCTCTGATGGATTTATGTGTCTTCCTGGCCCCGCAACAAGACATCAATTGGGAAGAGATCACTCCAGCTATTCCATGTTATGGTCATTGAGAATGCGCCTTTCCTTGAAAGGTTTCTTGTATTGGATCTAGATGGTCCAACAAAAATCAGGGTCATTGACGCACCAAAATTGACAACGTTGGTGCACTCGTCTGCCAAATTCTCTGAACTCTTTATTGGATCCGTAATCGTTCAGGTACAACACTCATCTTCTTCTCCATCTTCTTGAAATTCACATTTTTAAATTTCTTCTTGATGTATTTATGACCGTCTTCCAAAAAATGATTCCCACAAGCTTGACCCAGTCTATGCGCACAGTGAAGATCTTGGCAATAAAATCAATCGGCCCCAATCTGGATCAAGTTGTTGGATTCCTTACATGCTTTCTGTGCACGGAGAAGTTACTCATCGAGGTGAAACTTCTTTCCTATTAGTAAACGGTAATTACAACGTAGCTCGATTTTTTCGTAATTTTCCCAAATTACGATGACAAGTGTAGTGTTCAAAACTGCATCTACACACTGCATCGAAAGAAATGTTTTTAGTATTTTTTCTCACGTGATCACCTGCATCGTTTTTTTGTTGTACTACTATAGTAGCCTAGGCTAGTCATAGTGGAAATTAACTTAGACTACTCCAGTAACTCTATGGTTACCCTAAGAGAAAGTACTACCTCCGTCCTAGTTTACTCTTCCTATTTTGTAGTATCAAAATTTGACCATAGATTTAAGTGACAAAATGTTAATGCATGTCACTAAGAACTATATCGTTGGATTCGTATTTGAACATAATTTCAAATGGTGTAATTTTTGGTGACATGCATTGGAATTTTCTTACGTAAATCTATGGTTAAAATATTATACTAAATAAGAGGTAGTACAAAAGTGGGCTATAACGGCCCTCCACTATGTAGGCCAAAACACGTGCCAAATTCACTTGTGATGCATTTGGCATCGATGCCCCTCCATTGCTCACCTGGTGCCCCAATCTGGGTAACCTACTTTGCTCCGATGCCAAATTAACTCACGCAATTAAAAAACACTTGCGTGGGAGAGAGAGAGAGGACCGAGGCAATAAAAAACACTTGTTTGGGAGAGTGAAAGGCTGGTGTAGTTAGTTTGATTGATTTGTTTATACATGTGGGTCTGTGTGCACAGTGGTGCCAACTCTCTCACATCGCGAGAGCGGTGCCAAAATCTTTTGATTTGAGATTGATGCGTATTATGTGGCATACTTTTGCAAAATATGGCATTGGCCACATAGTGGAAGGCAATAAATGCCCAAGCTCTTCACGTACTCCTAGGTAAATGAGAGGAAAGAGAAAGAGAGAGAGAGTGAAAAAATATCACTAGCCAACCAACCCTATCGTAGGAGCGAATTATATTGGTACCTCTTGATGACACGGCAATCTTATACAGCCAGCTGCTCTAATATGTTCTCTTCTTTTGCAGATAAAAAAAGACCCGAAAGTGAAAAATGTGATGCACTATAACAATCTCATCGAATGCCTTGATCTCCATCTTATAGAAATTGACTTGATTGACTACCGAGGCAGCACATATGAGATTAAATTGGCCAGGTTCTTTGTTCTGGAGGCAAGTGTGCTCAAGGTAATGAGGTTTGGCGTTCTCTGGCGCAACAATGAATGGCGTGCTGATCACTGCGAGCGTCTAAGCCTAAATGACAAAGTCTCCGCAGAAGCTGAATTTGTTTTTGAAACATCAACTGGCTAGAGACTCGAAAACTTATTTGCCCATTAGTGACTTGTCAGGGCGGTGGATTTTAGTTTGTACGATAATGCTGCATCCACCTAAAGTAACGAAAGTTCTTACGTAAACTTCCTAGTAATTCCCTCTTCGTAGGTGCGGCATTACTCCTAACATTTGTAATATCAGTTTGAAACTTGTAATATTGCTGTGTCCTATTCCTACGTTTTCAAAATCCTGTGAATCAAATAGGTCCTGAGTTGGTAATGATGTTGTGCCTGCCATCTTTCACCAATAGCCATCGGATCTAGATCTGACGCATACAAACCAAACTTCTCCAGTTTTGCAAAAAAGATGCCCGCACTTGTTCCCTATTTACAAACAACTCCCTGTCTCTCACAATCAGCCTTATCTCCTTCCCACCACATCTAGAAGGCCATGGAAAATTCTAGCGCGATGGCCGCTGCCGACACCGTCCACCCCCCATCTTGGTGTTCCGTGCAATGCATGGGCATCTACGCACGGGAAATTATGTCAAACACAGCTAGTTGTAAGCAGGGTAGGTCTACAACCATGATGATAGTGACTGTAGATGGTGGTTCTGACTATGGTATGCCAAACACGGCGCCCATACTCAGGTGTCATCTCCGGCGTAGGGTCTTGTCAGTTCACTGTGAGGAGCAGCACGTAATAATTTGACCAATGGGTAGTACAGTGCTACTACATTGGTAGTACTACTTCTAGTACTAGCACCACCGTCCGGATTTATTAGTACTACCATGTCCATCTGGATTTAGTATTTGACTAGCAACATCTAGTAATGCATGTCACAAAAAATGTACTACTCCCTCTGTAAATAAATACATGTTGTATTGTTTTATTCCTATCAGCGAGATAACTTAATGTCTTTTTGCTACTTAATAGGATTACATGCAATGAACTAACCACCGCATGTGATGTTTGGTAGTCTCAAGTCATTGAAAGCATGCACGGCCCACATCTCTCATTGGTTGATATGTCACGAAATAAGAAACGAGGAGGGAGTTAATGTACCGTGCTTAAGTGTTTTGGGATTATTTGGTTTTCGTAAGGTGACTTACACAACATTTTTGGTTACATGAATTAACATTTTAAATCAAAGGTCAAAACTTGGTGCAAAATGCAAAGTGGACCAATAAACCAGTAAACGTGAAAGTTCTCTCGTTTGGCCCCAACTAGAGGTCCGATGAGATGACTATACTGCACCAGCGCGGAGGGGGACGCAGCTTCATTGACTTACTACACCTGCCTTTGGGTGTATGAAATGTGGGCCCAACGGGTGGATGGCCAACCTGTCATACAGCCAAAGGCAGGTGCAGTAGAGGAGCGAGGAGTAGATGGCCAACACGCACGTGAATTCAACGCAGTCTGCACTTCTCATATAAAGGCTCCCGCCAGTCCAATCTACGATATCCTACGCACCTACGCACCCAAGGGCAAGAGTGATCACTCCAAGCGCAAGATCAGTTGACTAAAAGCAAGACCCATGGAGGCGATGAGCGCGAGCGTCAGCCGGCTGTGCCAGATGGTCAACGATGCCGGCCTGCGGCCCAGCACCGAGGAACGTCTCCAGGTAGTGCTTGAGGCCTCTAGGTCGAGGGCCACTTGGACGACAGCTTCGTCTCCTTGTTCGATGAGGTCCTCGCCAGCTTCCTCGACAAGTTCACCATCGTCAAGAAGCTCGCGGACAACCATGACATATGCCTCCAACCCACGCGCCCAGGCTCTGCGATACCTACCACCCTCAACGGCCTCTATGGTGACAACCTCTTCGACGCACTGGTGGCCCTACGACTGCCCGCTGTCGTGCCGGAGAATGACCACCTCGAGGTCGCGCTCACGGCGCAGCGTCTGGCGCAGCAAGACACCATTGACATAATCACCAACGTCTACGCGCAAATCTTCCACAAGGACTACCACATGCAAGAGGAGGACGATAGGACGCTGGCCTTCTTGGACCACAGGGTAACCTTGGACGACATTGTTCAGGAGCACGTTGAGCTTGCTGCCAATGCCGCTGCTCCTCAACGTCGGTTGGTGACCCGGTGCACTAGGGCGTGAGGATTTCGTTGATGGATCCATATGTATCTTTATCTTTCCGTCAAATCCATGTAGTAGTATATGGTATTACTAGTAATTATCTTACCTTTCGCATCAACTCAATAATTTTCGTACGTACTCCAATCATGAACCACGCCAGAACCAAACTTCTCATTACTCTAGGGAAAATCGTCATTTCTATCTATAGGTCGCGCCATGGAGTAGAACCAAATTTTACAAGTTACAATTTTAGAAGGAAAGCCTGCCATGTTTGCGTCGCACCCTCACACGGTTGGTCCGGCATGCCGCTCAAGGGGGAATGCGTGTTGTGTTGCATTTTCACTTACAAGTGGGACTGTAGTTGAGCAAACCGACTATCGGCAAACCCACACCCCGCCCACCGCGCGATGGCTGAGAAAACAGGAGGGAGAAGAGATGGCTGTAGCATGGACTCCAAGAAAATTGGTGTCGGATGGGACTCGTGTGGGTGGCGTGTGCCGTACTGCTAGACATGAATGCTAGTTATGGCCCATGCCACCCCACTATATCGAGGTGATGGTTACGTAGAACAAATTTCCTGGAGTCCATGCTCAGCCCTCCTCTATCTCTCTTCTCAGCCAGCTAGCAGACGCGCGGAGCCCATCGTGTGCGGTCCCACATGTCAATGAAAACGCAAGAGGACCCACTGAACCTGCACATCTTTTGCCTCGACGTGCTGGTGATGAAGAACAAATCCAATAAAGATCTTTTGTGGCCGCTTTTGGAGTTACTCAAGAGTAGTAAGATTCTATTTACAGTTTAACCCAAGATGCACATCACGTGGCTTCAACTACCACTCTATTTTCTTGCATGGCACGACCTGGATGTTGGATGTCCCACGTGTCGGCAACAGGAGGAAGAACTCGACCAAATCTTTGGTTGTGCTCTCAGATTAGACTAGTTGTGCTAACTTGAAATTTTATTGTGTAGAATGGATGCAAGTTTTGGTATTGGGAAGAAGAGTACAATGATATATTGACAGAGCACAATTTAGTAGATGTTCTAGCACTTTTAGCTAGCATAGAGGCTAGAGATGAGACTAGTGCACTTGTTGATAGAATAGAGGCTAGACACGTCTACTTCTTTACATTCGAAGAAGAAAGAAGCACGCAAGAACGAGCCTCCGTAGATCAACAATGAATGCATCAAGAAGGCACTAATCCAACTTACAAGAGCAGTTATGGAAGTTGGATATCTTATAAAATGTATTCTTGTGGTTCTTGTTTTCTTTGGTCTTTTTTTTCTAGTCAAATTTTTGGTGATGTATTTCCATGTACCAAAAAATCAATGATGAAAAAAGGTATGTGTTTGCAAAGAAAAATGTAAACGGCCGGGATGCGTCCGCGCGTTCGGCGCACAACCACCGCATCCGAGAAATGGCCCGGACGCAACCCCATTGCCCTACCCAAACGGATAGAATTCGGGCAAAACGGAGGTCCGTTTGGGGTCGTGCATTGGAGTTGGGCTTACAGGTGGGGCCGCAGTTGAGGAAACCGACTATCGGCAAACCCCCACCTCGTCCGCCGCGCGATGGCTGAGTTAGAGAAATGATGAGGTTGAAGAGATTGTTGTAGCACGGACTCCAAGAAATATGGTGTCAGATGGAAGTCGTGCTGGTGGCGTGTGCCGTACTCCTGGACGTGAATGCTTGTTCTGGCCCATGCCACCCTACTACTCCTACTACTTATAGTAGTAGTATCGAGGATTCGAGGTGATGGTTACGTACAGCGAACACATTAACATATGGCCCACCTCACACTATGGACAAATTTCCTGGAGTCTATGCTAGGTTAAAAAGTGTTCTTTGTGAGGATGGGTGGCTAGTCTCAAGTTTAAAACTTGTTGTATTACATACGTGACGTAGAGATAGAGCAGCATGTGAAGCTAGTACAAATAGTGTACTATTGTTGATTGGCCTCATCCGATAACCTCTTGCAATGCACGTACAATTATGTATTCGGAAAATATTTTTTTGCATTGTCGCAGCACCCACTCAGAGAAGCGACTCGAAAGTCATTCATAAATTTAGTAAGTTTATCACAGGCATATCATTTTATTACATACAACAGGTCATGAACCCACAACGACAACGAGGATACATTATAAATACTAAAGTTTTCATCACACAACAAATAACAAGCAATGAAATGAACTTCAACTCAACCAATCCTCGGAGTTGGAAACACTTGCTTAGAACCACAAGTGATTCTCTAGGAAGGGCCAGCTACTGTCAATCTCGATACCAACGCATGACTGATCATCCAGGTTGAAGCGGCCTACTATATCACGACCACGGTAGGGAACCACCGCAATGTCCGACATATAGATACAGTTGCTTCTCATAAATGGTAGTAACATTGTGTCAACATCAGTTGGATCGCCTTTCACCATCATTGGATACTTTTGTCCAAGGAAGAGCGAGTTTTCTTCAAGACTATCAATACTGTACCAGGGAGAAGGTGTTGGCGCTAGAACACCAGTATCCATCCCTAATACCATGAAACGGGTGTTGGAATAGGTCCGGAGAGTGCGACCATGGGAGACAACACCTGCTTCCTTAGTAGTAATATCAGCAGTGGGCTATATACAAACAAGAAGGGGTGATCCATCAGAATTAGTTTCCAGCCGCCACTGAGTATAGGGGCCCTACTCGTCCTCATGCTCGTGATCATCACCATCATGATCTCCCCCTTGGTTATAAAAATTTTCAATTATAGGTGGTGGAATGTTCACATGATCTTGGAAACACAAGAAGAAGGTTAATTAGTAGAGAAGGGAAACTTGCTAACTCGCATGCATGTGGATGAAACAATTATAATTACGGTGGAAGACAAACGTACCGAAACTGCGAGGATCCCATGCAAAAATAGTGCCACGAGTGGTGGAAGCAAACACAAGACCCTCGTATTGAATTGCATCACAGTACACATCCCTGTATAGAAACTGATTTTGAGCAATATCCATCCAGTCGAACCACAAAGGACGACAACAAGCTTGTCGAAGATAACAACAACTTCATAGTTCTCGTAATTCCAAGAGCGGTTGGGAACTCGACAAATTGCTATCTTCCATAGACGACAGTCACCATGATCGTATTTGAACGTATGTAGATCATCTATGTGCTCAACCTCAGGGCATGCTGAGATTTTTGGAAGTGGAATCCGCTGACGAGTGAACACATTCACAAGTTCCCAGTCGCAATTGTACCAAATATAAACAACCCAATCTCCATTTGCGCCAGCCCAGGCCTTACCCTTAAGAGATGGCATCTTGACATCACACGTATCATTATCAAGCGGCATCAACTTGCACAAGGCGAGGCCTCTGTCGTCTGCACCCATGCGAACAGGCTTATAGCAAAGAAGATAAGGGAGATTAAACCGCTCCTGGACCCTTGTGTTCCTTGTAATGATGTTATTAGTTGAGTCGAGAATGGTCTTGAACGAACCTGCCATGCTAACCGAGGTGATGACGTCGCACCGATCAATGAGTTCCCCCACCACGTCATCTTTCAGATCGGGGCAAGAATAACGGGGTCGTTTCCGGCTTGTTCCCTCCATGAAGAAGAAGATCAAACAATGGCAGAAGGAAGGGTGAAGGCAAATGGAGGAGGGAGGAAGAGCGTGCGACAACAGTTCCAAATCAAGAGGGAAAGGCGAAGAGTTGATGGACGGTTGCCAGTTTGCCACGGTACACGAAGAGGCGCCCCGGCCTACACGTCCTTTCGGAAATTGTACAAAAGGACTTGCCGTCATCTCACTAACATGTTGGAACGGGACCACATGTCAATGAAACATGGTGTGTAATTTCTCGTGCAAAATGTGATCTGGCCGCATTGGCCTGAGGTGCCGCATTAGTTATCGACTTTATTTTTTTAATGGCGCGCTTTCAGTTTTGAAGCACGACTAACTGGTACTGTTTGCAGAGAAAATATAAACTACTCTACCACTACTCCACCTCTAGCACTAGTAGTATAAAAAAGATATATAGGCTGGAGCTTCAGAGCTTTCTTGCTAAGGGCTGCCCACTTGGTTCTCACACTATCACCCTCTCCCCAGATCTAAAAAAGACGGCCTCTCTCTCCCTCCTCACCGGTGGTCACAGATCGGCCGGGGAAGAAAAGGACGTGCAGCGTTGACGCACTCGTCGTCGGCGAGCAAGGTCACGCACTGACGACATGGCCGTCCTCTCAGACCTAGCGCTCGCGTGGGATGGCCTCCGTCCCCAAGCTCACTGCCATAGTACGTGCGGAGGACGACGACCACGAGTGAAGCCACTTCTCGCTGACCCTCAGGTATGCTACCTGTTTTCGAACCATATCCTTGTTCTATTTCCCCATCTGCCATGTCACTGCACGTGGATCTTTTTCCACTCCACCATCTTCCCAATTTCCTATCCTTTGCTCTGCTGGTCACGCAGAGGAAAATGTTAATTTGCACTATTAAAGGAAACCCTACTTCATGCAGACTAATCCATGTCCGGGTTGAATAAGGAAAGGAAGGGAGATTGTACTGCCCAAGAGAGTAGGCATCGAACCCGCATCTAGGTTAAAAATGGGGAAATTAGTAGCTAAGGAACGAGTCTCGTGTCTCTTGGTTGAAGAAGGGTAGAAAGGCATGAGAACACAATAGAGAATGACCAGGTCGATCCGTTTGTTGTCCTCACATAGGAAAAAGGTGGCTAAAGAGAACAAAAATGGGACGTAATCCACATATGCTGCCTGGATATTTGTTGCTCTGGGCAACCATACCTCCCTCACCACTCTATGCGTCTGTGGAGGTACATCGTACTGTTGCGCCCACTGTCCGATGGGCCTCCCATGCTCTTATTGTCACTTTTTTGCTGTTAGTATAACGCCAACAGTCAAGTCAAGCAATGCTACTGCTAAAGTGATGCCACATTTAACTAATGCCGCACTCAGTCTAATGCCACTGATAAATTTAAGCAATGCCTTTTAATGTCACTGGATTATTTCAGGGTTAGCTGTTGATTGTGGATGTATTAAAGATTTTTCAGCTAAGGCATTCTAATGATGTTGCACAGCCAGTATACCAACGATGAAACTTGTTACTACCTTCAGATTTTTGCACTGTTAATGCTTATATATTACATACCTCACTTTCATGAGATAAGTTAAATTTTTTGTACAGTTTCACCAAAATGCCGAGGCACCAATGTCATTTTATTTTGGTTAAACTACACAAAAAAATATGAAGACAAGAGGAAAGGTCAAGAGTGGGCACCTCCTCCTCCGGCTGTTCTCTTGATTTGTTCGATCAAGTTTTTATGTTTGATCGATTATCAAGATTGGGATAGCAATTTTTAAGGTCCCCCCAAGTTTGAAATGATATTTACCTTGGAGGTACATGGTTTGCAATTTTTTATACTGTCATTAGTTAATAATGCTAGTTACCTTCAAACTTTTGTATTTGGTTTAATGCTCATGCACAGCTAGTATACCAATGCTGAAATTTGTTACATTTACATTTTGTATTGTTAATTCTTATAGAAAACTTCCGGTGCCAAAGTTTATTGAAATCTGTTCAGTAAAACCATTGTACTATACCCTGTAATAAAATAACTACTCTACTGTTGCACTAGCCACTGGATTAGACACAGAAAGATTGGATAGTCACTTCATGGATTGCAGAAAAGTAGTACTGTACTATTTATTGGCCAACACTAGGTGCTTCATTGCTTTGGTCTGATTATACAATGGGCATCCTTTCGCCTAAGTTAAATTTTGTATTCTGAAAATAGTCTCGCCGTGTGATCGAGAGAAGACCAAACGAAGCTTGTTTCTTTTGCCGTTTGTCTTTCGTTGCTTTGTTCGATTTGATTGTTTTTGCCAACCAGAGTTCTTAAGTTGAACTTTCTAGTTAGATCTCTTATTCGAGTTTTACCTGTGCATTAGTTGAGTACTTATTGTATGCTTGTTTGTTTGCGATAGAGTACCCGGAGTGTGCCACTTGCTACTTCAAATCGCTAGGTTTCGAGGATCATCAGCAAGGCAAGTAACATTTGATCATAACTCCTACTACCCAGTTTTTATTGCATTAGATCAACCCTCACAGATTGCATGATTAGGATCTAATTAAATTGTGGGTTTGGGGAGTAGATGAGGTTGTACCTATTACCTGTTATTATCAAACCTTTGGTAGTTACTTCTACGTTTGCTTATTATGCCATGCTATGCTAGTAGACGTGGATTGGGTGAGTCATATCCATGACAGATGTGAGATTGTTAAATTAATGGTTTATCTAAGGTGGCAACTTAAATACACATCTGGGTGGATTAAGGCACCCAGGCTCAAAGGGATCATGAGATTATTCATGCTAGAAACTTCTGTGTGCAGCCACAAGCTACTATGGGCTCTAGCATAGTTGATTAAGTCGTGCGAACTCTTACAGTGGTAGACTAGAAGATGTAGGGGAAAGTAGGTGTAACGGTCTACCCGATCATAAGGTGCTAGCGCTTCTGAAAGACTGTCTCGGTCATCCGTTTCTCAAACACCATGTAGTGCGAGAAATCAAACGGAGGCGATCGAGTCTTGTGGGAAAAAGTGCACAAACCTCTGCAGAGTGTATAAACTAATCATGGTTAGCAGTGTCCTCGGTTATGGACATCTTGAGTATCTAGTACCTGGATTATCATGTGAATCTCATCATGTTACTCTAAAATAAATTTTGTTGGGTTTTGTTTAATGATGATGTTTAATTGGGATTGAGAATGCTGTCAACCATTCTCAATGTTTAACAGCCACCATGATAGTTAAATAAAATTTATATTCCTTTGCAGTAGGGAAAAATTGGCTTTACGCAAAAAAACTGTAACCATAGAGCTTTCCACCAGCCAAATATGCATGTAGTATAGACTTATTCTTTCATTGCTCTCTATGTGTTACATTGCCAGCATATTCCATGTGCTGGCCCATTTCGGGCTGCAACGTTAATGTTGCAGACTTTTCAGACGATGATTAAGGTGCTTTTAGGTCGTGGTTCTATACTCAGTGATGCCGTTGGAGTTGGTGGACTCACTTATCTTCCAAGCCTTCCACTGTTATCATTATTAGATGGCCTTAAGCCATATTTATTGTAGTAAGTTCTCTTTTGAGACTCTCGATGTAATAAGTGTGTGATTGCTACTCTGTTATAAATCCTTCAAGTACTATGTCGTGTCAGCATTACTGATCCAGGGATGACACCTGAGCACAGAGATTGGACCGTTTGAGGTCTGGTCGCTACAAGATGGTATCAGAGCACACGCTGACTGTAGGACAGGACCACTAAGCTAAAAGACCTAGATCACTACTCACTCTCTTCTCATTCTTACCTCTCATCTTTTCTACTCTTTTAGGATGGCGGATGCAAGGAATAAGTTCATGCAATCGGATGAAGATACACCCTTTGGACGCCACTTGAAGGAAGTCACTAGATACCTGAACATAGGAGTACCAAGCTTCACCGGGACCTACAACGCCACTCTACCTGAAGAAGAGCGCTGGATGATTCAAGTTCAAGTTCCAGGAAGGACGTTCATGCCAGTCACTGAGCCCATAGAGTTTTCTTTTGATGCACCAACTTGGAATCTAGCAAAGAGCATGGCAGCTCACATCGCCATGGGACGCATTGGAGAAGTTTACCGCAATGATCTCAAGGATACTATCTACCAGATTTGTGGGCGCCGAGATGAGCACTGGGAGATGATCAACACCAAGAAGGATAGATCAGTTGCAGCTTTTATCCAGGAGCTAAACCAACACATGCGACGTCAGGAGAACCAGATGTGCACGGACATGATAGATCTGAAGAAGGCGAGAACAAGAATCAAGGAACTGGAGGAAGAACTCAAGGCTATGCGTGAAGGTTATGAAGAGGAAATCGAAGTACTAGTGGAGAAGAATGACGACCTGATCAAGAAGATCGGAATATTCATGGGAGGCCCTACACCAGTAGAAGAAGACGAAGAACCCAAGGAAATTCGCCCGGAAGACTACATCATCATCGACGACACCGACTCGGATCCAGATGATAGCGATGATGACTATGTTGATGAAGCTCGAGCAGATATCATGGAGTCTGCAACCGAAGAATATTTCTAGTAGACCACCCATCAGTAGTAGTATTCCACCATGTAAATATAGTAGCCCGAGCACTTTTGCGATAGTTAGATCGATTGTATGCCTTGTTTGATTGATTGAAGTGAATTGTTTGCTTTTGCCTCATGTGCATATGCGTAGTGTTTTCTCTTTAGACCCCCTCCATTCTTAAATCTCATCTTTTCTAAACCCTCAGATGCCTCCGAGACGTGACCCTGGATTTACCTTCCCACCAGAGCTCACCCAGTTGATCCAGCAGCAGAACACATTGATGCAGTTGCTAGTCCAGAATCAGAATCAGGGGAACAACAACAACAACCCACCACCACCACCACCCATTGATCACTTAGCCCGTTTTCTTAGGCTGAATCCGCCGGTGTTCTCTAGTAGCACCGAGCCGATAGTAGCAGATGATTGGCTCCGTAAGACAGCAAGGGAGTTGACCATCGCAGGATGCACAGATGCGGAAAAGGTGAAGTTTGCCACCCATCAGCTTAATGGACCCACAACATCATGGTGGGAGAATTTCACAGCCACTTTCCCTGTCGACACTGTCACGTGGGACCAGTTTCAGCAAGCTTTCCGTACTGCCCATGTTTCAGCAGGAGCTATGACCATGAAGAAGCGAGAGTTTCGCAACTTGCGCCAAGGAGGAAGGATAGTTGGCCAGTATGTGGAGGACTTTAGTAAGTTAGCATGTTATGCCCCAGATGACGTAGCTACGGATGCAGCTAAGCAGGAGAAGTTTCTGGAAGGACTGAATGATGAGTTGAGCATGCAGTTGATGGTAGAAACCTTCAACAACTACCAGGAGTTGGTAGACCGTGCTCTTATGATTGAAGGGAAGCAGCAGATTGAGACCCGCAAGAGGAAGTATGGACAAGGGAAGTAGAATTCAGGAGCTCAGCAGAAGCCACGTTTTACCCCTAGACCAGGAGGACATTTTCAGCATACCCATGGAGGAGGTAGCTCACACAATCACAATGGCACCAAGAATGGTAATGGGAATGGAGGAAGCAATGGCCAGAACCACACCAACCCATCAACCCCAGCCAAGAGAGACCTGAGCCAAGTCACTTGTTTCAAGTGCCAGAAGACCGGACATTATGCTAATGAATGTCCTGAATCCCAGAATGGAAATGGCAATGGATGCTCTGGGAAGAAGCCGAACCCTTTCAACAGGGGACAGGTGAACCACGTTAACGTGGAGGAGGTTGAAGAGCAGCCGGATGCTGTAATCGGTAAGTTTTTGGTTAAGTCATTTACTACACTCGTTCTTTTCGATACTGGTGCATCGCATTCATACATATCAAGGGGATTTGTGGATAAGTATAATCTGCCCACCAAAATTCTTAGAACACCTATGTTAGTAAGCTCACCAGGAGCGGAGTATATGGCTAGTCAAGGATGTTTTCAAGTGCCATTGAGTATAGGTAAGCATGTGTTTCCCTCGGATTTAATCATTTTGGAATCACAAGGATTGGATGTAATTCTGGGTATGGATTGGCTGTTGATGTATGGAGGAAACATCGATTGCGCTAGTAAGTCGATCTTGCTTACCACCCCAGAAGGGAGAAGGATCAAGTATGTATCCCGACATGTGCCAAAGAGGACTCAAGTAAATTGTTTAACAAGATTTGTGCAGGAGGAAGTACCAGTGGTGAAGGATTTCCCTGATGTATTTCCAGAGGAGTTTCCAGGCATGCCACCGGATAGAGATATTGAGTTTTTGATTGAGCTTTTGCCAGGCACAGGGCCAATATCGAAGAGACCATATAGGATGCCCGCAAAGGATTTGGTAGAGATTAAGAAGCAGATTAAGGAGTTACGGGATAAAGGATATATTCGCCCAAGTTATTCGCCTTGGGGATCGCCAGTACTTCTAGCGGAGAAGAAGGATGGATCTTTAAGGATGGTTGTTGATTATCGAGGATTGAATGAAGTAACCATCAAGAACAAGTACCCACTACCAATGATCAATGATCTGTTTGATCGATTGCAAGGAGCTAAGGTATTTTCCAAGATCGATCTACGATCAGGATACCAATAGTTGAAGATTCGAGAACAGGATATACCTAAGACGGCTTTTACCACCAAGTATGGGCTGTACGAGTATACCGTTATGTCATTTGGTCTGACTAACGCACCTGCATATTTTATGAACATGATGAACAAAGTATTCATGGAGTTTTTGGATAAGCTCGTCGTGGTGTTCATTGATGATACCCTGGTTTACTCGAAGAATGAAGAGGAGCATAAGGAGCATTTGCGTTTGGTACTTGGTAAGCTCAGAGAACATTAGTTATATGCCAAGTTTAGCAAATGTGAGTTTTGATTGAAGGAAGTTGGATTTCTTGGACACGTTATATCCGGAGAAGGTATAGAAGTAGACCCCACTAAAGTTGATACCGTGACAAATTGGGAAGCCCCAACAACAGTTGGAGAGATTCGGAGTTTTCTTGGACTCGCAGGATACTACCGGAGGTTTATTGAGAATTTCTCAAAGATTGCAAAGCCTATGATGGAGTTGTTGAAAAAGGATACCAAGTTCACATGGACTGAGGAATGTGAGGCTAGTTTCCAGGAGTTAAAGAAACGTTTGGTTACATCACCTGTGTTGATTTTGCCGGATCAAACCAAGGATTATGAGGTGTATTGCGACACTTCGCGTCGAGGACTTGGAGCAGTACTTATGCAGGAAGGAAGAGTTGTTTCATATGCCTCACGACAGCTTAAGCCTCATGAGTTAAATAATGCTCGCATGATTTGGAGTTAGCAGCCATAGTGCATGCATTGAAAACCTGGAGACACTTTCTCATTGGAAACCATTGTGAGGTGTACATGGATCACAAGAGTTTGAAGTATATTTTCACGCAGAAGGAGTTGAATCTCAAGCAAAGGAGATGGTTGGAGCTCATCAAGGATTATGATATGAGATTGCATTACGACCCCGGAAAGGCCAACGTAGTAGCTGACGCGTTGAGCCGTAAAAGTCATGTCAACACCTTAATGACGGGAGATTTACCAAGGGAGTTAGCCAAAAATCTTCAAGAGCTATGTTTGGAAATAGTTCCAAGAGGCTATATAGCAGCATTGGAGATTCAGTCTACTTTGATGGATAAGATCAGAGAAGCCCAGAAGACTGACAAGGAGATTGCCTCTATAAAGGAGAAAATGAGCAAAGGAAAAGCTAAGGGATTTCGTGAAGATGAGCACGATAGCTTATGGTTTGAAGACCGTGTTTATGTGCCTAATGATTCAGAGATCAGGAAGTTAATTCTGCAAGAGGCACATGTTTCACCATATTCGATTCACCCAGGAAATACCAAGATGTATTTGGATTTGAAGGATACTTTCTGGTGGACCGGAATGAAGAAGGATATTGCGGAGTATGTAGCAGTTTGTGATGTATGTCAGAAAGTGAAGGCAGAGCATCAGAAGCCAGCAGGATTGCTGCATCCATTGCCGATACCTGAATAGAAGTGGGATAAGTTAGGCATGGATTTTATTACGGGTTTACCCAGAACTCGTTCACGCTATGACTCGATACAGGTTGTAGTCGATTGTTTGACAAAGGTAGCTCATTTCATTCCAGTGAAGACTACCTATACTTGTGCAAAGTTGGCAAAGATATACAAGACTAGGATCGTCTGTTTGCATGGAGTTCCAAGGAGCATTGTATCAGATAGAGGAACCCAATTTACCTCAAAGCTCTGGAATCAGTTGCATGAAACTTTGGGTACCAGGCTGGAATTCAGTACAACTTTCCATCCTCAGACAGATGGACAGACCGAGAGAGTCAATCAGATTTTGGAGTATATGCCGAGAGCTTGTGCGCTAGATTACGGATCTAGTTGGGACGACAATTTTCCATATGAAGAGTTCTCTTACAACAACAGCTATCAATGCAGTTTAAAGATGGCCCCTTTCGAAGCCTTGTACGGAAGGAGGTGCAGGACCCCATTGTCGTGGGATGAAGTTGGAGACCGCCAGTTGTTTGGACCGGATCTGATTAAGGAGTCTGAACAGAAAGTGAAATTGATTCGCGATAGGCTCAAGGTAGCTCAATCCAGGCAGAAGAGCTACGCAGATTCTAAACGCAAGGAGACAGTTTATGAAGTCAGAGACCGAGTTTATCTTCGAGTATCTCCACTTCGAGGAGTTAAGCGCTTTGGAGTTAAGGGAAAGTTAGCGCCACGTTTTGTAGGCCCATACAAAATTTGGAGCGTATGGGAGAAGTAGCCTACAAGTTGGAATTGCCCAAAGGATAGTTAGGAGTTCACGACGTGTTCCACGTTTCCCAGTTGAAGAAGTGCCATGCAGAGATGGCTGATATACCGCTGAGAGATACAGTGCCGCTGGAAGCGATTCAGTTGGACAGTGATTTGACCTATGAAGAGAAACCAGTCAATATTCTAGAATATGCCAGTCGAGTCACCCGCAGCAAGGTTATAAAGTTTTGCAAAGTTCAGTGGAGCCACCACACGGAGGATGAAGCCACCTGGGAGCGAGAGGAAAAATTGCTAAAGGACCACCCTCACCTATTTTCTAGCCAACCCGAATCTCGAGGGCGAGATTCATCTTAAGGGGGGGTAGGCTTGTAACATCCCAAATTTTCAATTTGGAATGTTATACACTAGATCATCATTGCATATCATATTTTATTGCATTTTGGTTGATCCTAGAAAATTCTACGCAACTCAAGGACCCTAGGAGAGAGTTGGGGATTTCTTGATTTTCATATTTGAGTTTTCTCAAATTTTGAAAACAGGATCATTTGATTTTATTTATTTTATCTTCAATTATTTCTATTATCAAACTATGAGAGAGGGAATAAAATGACTTTCCCAAAAATAAAGAAATATTGAGGATTTAATTAAAAAATCAAATAAGATTTTATTTTGGTTTTATTTGCTATTTTATTTGAATTTAGGAAAAATGCGCCTTTTTCAAAATTGCATTTAGGCCCCAAATAAATGTTCATCTCGTACGGCTCGATTTTAGAAGCCGGGGAAAATTTATTTCGGGATTTTTGGAGTCCGTTTAGTATTCCTTTTGTTTTTTTCTAAGCGTAACTTAAAAAACGCAACCGACTTATCGGGCCGTGTCCGACCTGGACACTTGGCCCGGCCGGCTTTATAAGCCGGGGAGGCCCAGCCGGACCCCCCACCAAACCCTAGCCGCCAGCCCCGCCGCCCTAGCCCGCCGCCGCCGCCCGCCGCGCCGCTCGCTGTCGCCGCCGCCGGATCCGCCACCGCTGCCGCCGGATCCACCACCGCCAGAGGTTGACCTCGCCGCCACCGGTTTTTTTTCGAGAAACCGGTCGGTTTTCTATCGGTTTTGTTCAGTTTTTTTAGTTCGTTTTTTTATAGATCGGTTTTTCCGGTTTATCTAATTAGCGAGCGTTCGCTCGTTCGTTCGTTTCAACGAACGCGTTCTTCGATTAGATCCAGTTAACGAACGTCCGTTCATTAATCTTTTCGTCGTTTTCTTTTTCTCGGATTGAATCCGCGATTTTTCTGATCGCGATTCCCGATCCGTTTTTCGTTCTAGTATAACTTTTCGCTCGTTTATCGGAATCAGGCGATTCAAGCGCCTGGAGTTTCATCTCGAAACCCTCTTTCCATTTAACCAACTCAAACAAGTTTTTTCCACTGTAAAAATTGCCCTAGATCCAGAATAGTAAACGAAGCTTGTTTCTTTTGCCGTCTGTCTTTCGTTGCTTTGTTTGATTTGATTCTTTTTGCCAACCGGAGTTCTTAAGTTGAACTTTCTAGTTAGATCTCTTATTCGAGTTTTACCTATGCATTAGTTGAGTACTTATTGTATGTTTGTTTGTTTGCGATAGAGTACCCGGAGTGCGCCGCTTGCTACTTCGAATCGCTTGGTTTCGCGGATCATCAGCAAGGCAAGTAACACTTTGATCATACCTCCTACTACCCAGTTTTTATTGCATTAGATCAACCCTCACACATTGCATGATTAGGATCTAATTAAATTGTGGGTTTGGGGAGTAGATGAGGTAGTACCTATTACCTATTATTATCAAACATTTGGAAGTTACTTCTACGTTTGCTTATTATGCCATGCTATGCTAGTAGACGTGGATTGGGTGAGTCAAATCCATGACAGATGTGAGATTGTTAAATTAATGGTTTATCTAAGGTGGCAACTTAAATACACATCTGGGTGGATTGAGGCACCTGGGTATTCCAGCGATTGCCTGTTTTCTTTTGGACCGCCACCCAGGCTCAAAGGGATCATGAGATTATTCATGCTAGAAACTTCCGTGTGCAGCCACAAGCTACTATGGGATCTAGCATAGTTTATTAACTCGTGCAAACTCTTACAGTGGTAGACTAGCAGATGTAGGGGAAAGTAGGTGTAACTGTCTACCCGATCGTAAGGTGCTAGCGCTTCTGAAAGACTATGTCTCGGTCATCCGTTTCTCAAACACCATGTAGTGCGAGAAATCAAACGGAGGCGATCGAGTCTTGTGGGGAAAAGTGCACAAACCTCTACAGAGTGTATAAACTAATCATGGTTAGCCGTGTCCTCGGTTATGGACATCTTGAGTATCTAGTACCTGGATTATCATGTGAATCTCATCATGTGACTCTAAAATAAATTTTGTTGGGTTTTGTTTAATGATGATGTTTAATTGGGATTGAGAATGCTGTCAACCATTCTCAATGTTTAACAGCCACCATGATAGTTAAATAAAATTTATATTCCTTTGCAGTAGGGAAAAATTGGCTTTACGCAAAAAACTGTAACTATAAAGCTTTCCACCAGCCAAATATGCATGTAGTATAGACTTATTCTTTCATTGCTCTCTATGTGTTACATTGCCAGCATATTCCATGTGCTGGCCCGTTCCGGGCTGCAACGTTAATGTTGCAGACTTTTCAGACAATGATTAAGGTGCTTTTAGGTCGTGGTTCTATACTCAGTGATGCCGTTGGAGTTGATGGACTCACTTATCATCCAAGCCTTCCACTGTTATCATTATTAGATGGCCTTAAGCCATATTTATTGTAGTAGGTTCTCTTTTGAGACTCTTGATGTAATAAGTGTGTGATTGCTACTCTGTTATAAATCCTTCAAGTACTGTGTGGTGTCAGCATTACTGATCCAGGGATGACACCTAAGCACAGAGATTGGACCGTTTGAGGTCTGGTCGCTACAAGGATCCCTTCCTGCCTACATTTGGTAAGCGGACCAAGGCCACTATAAATAGGACCTGGATACCACCGTAGAGGGAGGGATCCATTCCACCCTGACCACCTCACCAGCTGACCGAGCCCAAGAACACCTCACCTCCTGAGGCTGTTCATCCATTGTACTAGTTCATCCTTAGACCCTCGAGGCCAATCCACCATAAAGCAGGAGTAGGGTTTTACACCGCAAGGTGGCCCGAACCTGGGTAAACTGCTGAGTCTCTTGTTCATTGGGTTCATCGAGCTAGGCCGTAGGATTGGCGCGTAGGCAGGTTGGGGGAGGACGAGTTCTTCGCACGCACCCCAGTGTTCAAACCTCTCAAGGGTCCGTGGAACCCCGAATCCGACACTACCAGATCCATGGCACCTCAAACAAGCCCGCCAACCACACCACCCGTATATGTTGGGTGATCAAATAGGGCGGCAAGCTTACAGCCGAGGAACAAGGCAAGAGTACCCGCAACAAGGACGATGATGAGCCTAGCAGCCCATACAATGGAGGCCAGAAACATTTCCCTCCCGAGGTAAAAAATGTGAACATGATCTATGTCACACACATACCGAAGAAGGAGCGGAAGAGTGCACTTCGGGATGTCTATGCCATAGAGACGATCATCTTCGACTATAGAGACGATCCGACCAGTATTTGTCATGGAGGAACAGCGGCTCTGGTGCTCGATCCCATCGTGGATGGATACCACCTCACCAGAGTCCTTATGGACGGTGGTAGCAGCCTCAATCTGATTTACTCAAATATAGTGAGCAGGATGCGAATCGATCCATCAAGGATCAAACCTAGCAATACCACCTTTAAGGGGGTAATCCCAGGCGTTAAGGCATGCTACTCGGGCACTGTCACCTTAGAAGTTGTTTTTGGCTCGCCCGGCAACTTCCGCAGTGAAAACTTGATCTTTGACATCATCCCTTCATACGTCTCCATCGTATCTACTTTTCCAAACACTTGTGACCTTGTTTTGGACTCTAACTTGCATGATTTGAATGGAACTAACCCAGACTGACGCTGTTTTCAACAGAATTGCCATGGTCTTATTTTTGTGCAGAAATAAAAGTTCTCAGAATGACCTGAAACTTCACGGAGAATATTTTTGGAATATATAAAAAATACCAGCGAAAGAATCAAGGTCAGGGGGCCCACACCCTGTCCATGAGGGTGGGGGCACGCCCACCCCCTGGGGCACGCCCCCTATCTCCTGGGCCCCCTGAGGCTCCACCGACCTCAACTACGACTCTGTATATTATTGTTCGGGGAGAAAAAAAATCAGAGACAAGGATTCATCGCGTTTTACGATACGGAGCCGCTGACAAGCCCTAATCTCTCCCGGGATGGCTGATCTGGAGTCCGTTCGGGGCTCCAGAGAGGGGAATCTATTGCCATCATCATCATCAACCCTCCTCCATCACCAATTTCAGGATGCTCACCACCGTGCGTGAGTAATTCCATCGTAGGCTTGCTAGACGGTGATAGGTTGGATGAGATTTATCATGTAATCGAGTTAGTTTTGTTAGGGTTGGATCCCTGGTATCCATTATGTTCTGAGATTGATGTTGCTATGACTTTGCTATGCTTAATGCTTGTTACTAGGGCCCGAGTGCCATGATTTCAGATCTGAACCTATTATGTGTCCATGAATATATGTGAGTTCTTTATCCTATTTTGCAAATCAATAGTCACCTACTATGTGTTATGATCCGGTAACCCCGAAGTGACAATAATCGGGACCACTCCCGGTGATGACTATAGTTTGAGGAGTTCATGTATTCACTAAGTGTTAATGCTTTGTTCCGGTACTCTATTCAAAGGAGGCCTTAATATCCCTTAGTTTCCGATAGGACCCCGCTGTCACGGGAGTGTAGGACAAAATATGTCATGCAAGTGCTTTTCCATAAGCACGTATGACTCTATTTGGAATACATGCCTACATTACATTAGTGAATTGGAGCTAGTTCTTTGTCACCCTATGTTATAACTGTTGCATGGGGAATCGCATCTAACATAATTATCTATCACTGATCCATTGCCTACGAGCTTTTCACATATTGATCTTTGCTTAGTTACTTTTCTGTTGCTACTGTTACAATCACTACAAAACCAATAATGTTACTTCTGCCACTACTACCATTACTTCCATATTACTTTTCTACTAAATACTTTGCTACAGATATTAAGTCTCTCAGGTGTGGTTGAATTGACAACTCAACTGTTAATACTTGAGAATATTCTTTGGCTCTCCTTGTGTCAAATCAATAAATTTGGGTTGAATACTCTACCCTCGAAAACTGGTGTGATCCCCTATACTTGTGGGTCATCAAGACTATTTTCTGGCGCCGTTGCCGAGGAGCATAGCTCTATTCTTTGAGTCACTTGGGATTTATATCTGCTGATCACTATGAGGAACTTGAGAGATGAAAGAACCAAGATTTTTACCTCAACTACGAGGGGAGGTAAGGAACTGCAATCTAGCTCTGCACCTGATTCACCTTATGTTTTGAGTAAACTTGTGACTCCTACTCCTGCTATTCATTCTGATATGTTGCATGTTATTGATGATGCCCCTTCTGCTATGCATGATGCTTATGATGAAACTACTTCTATGCTTGATAATATTGTGCCACTAGGTGAATTTCTGGATGAACAACTTGCTAGCGCTAGAGAGAATGAAATTATTGAAACTGATAATATTGATGAAAGTGATGATGAAGATTCTCCCCCTAGATATGAATTGCCTGTTGTGCCTGAGGGTTATGTTATGGATTAAGAAACTGCTAGAGACTTTTTAGCTTGCAATAATAGATATGATCTTAAGAAACTGTTAGCTAAGCTAAAAGAAAAGTCTTTGAATGCTAGAATGAAATAAAACCCTCCTTTTTCTACTTCACCTATCTTTATTTCCGATAAGGATTATGATTTCTCTGTCGATCCTGAGTTGATTACTTTGGCTGAATCTGATCCTTTTTATGGCTATGAATCTGAAACTGTTGTGGCACATCTTACTAAATTAAATGATATAGCCACCCTGTTCACTAATGATGAGAAAACTCGCTATTACTTTATCCTTAAGTTGTTCCCGTTCTCATTAAAGGCTGATGTTAAAACATGGTTTAATTCTCTTGATCCTGGTTGTGTGCGTAGTCCCCAGGATATGATTTATTACTTCTCTGCTAAATATTTCCCCGCTCATAAGAAACAACCTGCCCTAAGGGAAATATATAATTTTGTGCAAACTGAAGAAGAGAGTCTCCCACAAGCTTGGGGGAGGCTTCTCCGATTACTTAATGCTTTGACTGATCATCCTCTCAAGAAAAATGGAATACTTGATATCTTTTATAATGGACGAATTGATGCTTCCAAAGACCACCTGGATAGGTGTCTTGCTTCTGTTTTCAGGGAAAGAACTATTGATTAAGCTAAATTGCTATTGAATAATATGTTGAGTAATGAAACTGATTGGACACTTCCTGAACCAACTCCTAAGCCAACTTTGAAGAAAAGGGGTATTCTATTTCTCAGTCCTGAAGATATGCAAGAGGTAAAGAAATCTATGAAAGAAAAAGGTATTAAAGCTGAAGATGTTAAGAATTTACCACCTATTGAAGAAATACATGGTCTTGATAACCCGACATAGGTAGTAAAGGTAAATTCTCTCTATAGATGATGAAGGTGATATTCCTCGTTATAAGTCTGCTAGCCAATGCTTAGATGAGTTTAATAATTTTATTGTTAAACAAGAATACTTCAATGCTTATGTTGGTAGACAATAGAAATGCAATGCTTATATGATTGAACACTTGAGTCATTACATTTCTAGAGTTAAAGGTGAACTTAAACCTATTAGTAAACATGCTTCTATGGTTACCACTCAAGTAGAAAAAGTACTTAAAGCTCAGAATGATTTGCTCAGTGAATTAGATAATAAGTAAAATGAAAATGCTGTTAGAGTTGTGACTAGAGGGGGTAAAATGAATCAGGAACCTTTGTATCCTGAGGGCCACCCTAAGAGAATTGAGCAAGATTCTCATAGAACTAATGTTGATGCACCTAGTTCTTCTAAGAAGAAAAAGAAAAATGATAGGACTTTGCATGCTTCTAGTGAACCTGTTGTTGACACACCTAAGAATCCCAATGATATTTCTATTTCTAATGCTGAAACACCATCTGGTAATGAACATGAACCTAGTGATAATATTAATGATGGTGTTCATGTTGATGCTCAACCTAGCAATGACAATGATGTAGAGATTGAACCAGCTGTTGATCATGATAACGCACAATCAAAGAATCAACGTTATGATAAGAGAGACTTTGTTGCTAGAAAGCATGGTAAAGAAAGAGAACCATGGGTTCAGAAACCCATGCCTTTTCCTCCCAAATTAACCATCGAAGAAAAAAGATGATAAGGATTTTGAGCGCTTTGCCGAAATGAATCCTTACGCTAAGTACATGAAAGATAATGTTACAAATAAAAGAAAGATACTGGAGGCTGAAATTTCCACCATTCTTGCTAATTATACTTTAAGGGTGGAATACCAAAGAAACGGGAAGATCCAGGAGTACCAACTATACCATGCTCCATTAAAAGAAACTATGTTAAAACTGCTTTATGTGATCTTGGAGCCGTTGTTAGTGTTATGCCTCTCTCTTTATATCGTAGACTTGATTTGAATAAGTTGACACCTACTGAAATATCTTTGCAAATGGCCGATAAATAAACTTCTATACCTGTCGGTATTTGTGAGGATGTGCCTGTTGTGGTTGCAAACATTACTATTTTAACGAACTTTGTTATTCTTAATATTCCCGAGGATGATAGTATGTCGATTATCCTTGGTAGACCTTTTTTGAATATTGCAGGGCTGTTATTGATTGTAACAAAGGCAATGTCACTTTTCATGTTAATGGTAATGAGCATACGGTACACTTTCTGAGGAAATAACCTCAAGTCCACAGTATTAATTCTATTGGAAAAACTTCAACGATTATTATTGGAGGTTTTGAATTTCCTCTTCCTGCTGTCAAGAAGAAATATGATATTCTTATTGTTGGGGACATGCACATCCCCGTTGAGGTAACCTAGTGTTATTCGAAAATTCTCCAGTTTCATGCGATTCGGAAAGAGTTTGTTAACAAGACTTGATCAACCTTGTTAGTGGATTCCTTTTGATGAGCATGAGATGGATGAAGTTAGAAAGCACAACTCTCTATACCCTCCTTTTACTTTCTGTTATTTAGATTAAATAAAGCAAAAATAGTATTTTTTGTCTGTTTTCTGAATTATCCTTGCAATAAAAAATACCTCGAAAATAAAAGTTCTCCAAATGCCCTGAGAATTTTATCTGATTTTTTCTAGAATATTCAAGAATTATTGGCACTGAGAACACACCTAGGCCACACCACCTGGCCACGAGGGTCCAGGGCGCGCCCCCTCCCTCATGGACCACACATGGGCCCCCTCCACTTATTCTTGCACCCACACACTTCGCCTTCCTCCAGAAAAAATCTTCCACCATCTCAAACCCGAGTTCTAGCTCATCTTGTTGCCATTTTCGATCTCCTTGCTCAAAGCTCCATTCACAAAACTGCTTTGGGGGATTGTTCTTCGGTATGTGACTCCTCCAATGGTCCAATTAGTTTTTGTTCTAGTTCTTTACTTATTGCAAACTTTTGCTGCTTAGGTGACCTAGTTATTGAGCTTGCATGTCAAATTTATGTGGTCAAAAGTAGTTTTAATGCATGATATAGCCTCTAGGCACTTGTAGGAGTAGTTGCTATCAATCTTGTTGAGTTTGGTTCACTTTTATTTTGAGTTACTAAAAATTTCAGAAATTTTTCAGAGAAAGAAAATGATGAAGAGATTGTTGTGGGGCTCTTCGAGCCGAAGCTCGAAGGATAAGCAAAGTGAAGAGAATAAGAAGCCCAAATATAATCTCCCTCGCACTACGGAAGTTCGGCCGTGCGAATGGCCTTGTGATGAGTTCTTGAGAGCTGCCGATATATATGAGGACTTTTACTATTTGGCTGAGAATGCAGGCCTCATCGACTTCCTCCGTGACCAGCGCGAATAGTATCTCCTCACTAATATTTTCATGCAATTTTTTTACTTTCATGCTAAGAAATCACCACCTTCGGTGGAATTTCATTTATATGATGAGGTTAAGGAGATGTCACTATATGAGCTTTGTAGGGTCTGTAAGATACCCTTTGCGGGCAGCATAGAGGAAACACATCGTAATGATGTGCAGGGATTTATTGATATTATTGATGTAGGGGAAACGAGGAAAGTTTCCGATGCAAGAATTACTAGCACACATTTTCCTGTTCTATGTAACTTTGCAATATTTGCCAATAGATGCTTAATTGGTCACGGGAACAGTGGAAATCTCAGTGCTCCTGATATTGTTATTTTGCGCCATGGTTTGTTTCATGATACCACTTTTATTTTAGGCGCTATTGTTGCTAAGTGGTTAAATTTGAACCACACAAAGGGTCCCATCTTTGGAGGCATCTTTGCTTCGCGCCTTGCTGCACACTTTAACATACCTATTAGGCATTATGAGAAAGAGGAAAAGTTGCTGCCTCCTATTTTTCTATATTATAAAAGTATGGTAGCACATGATTTTATTGTTAGGATAAAAATAAGATGCTTAAATATAGATTGATATTTGATAAAAACTACTATGAGATTATTACCTTGCCTTCTCCCTCTTTGTTTAACATATTTTCAGGCACGTACCTCGTGTTGCGGGAGGCCGTTCATGCATACTGGAGCCTGACATCAGCTCCAGAGCTGAGCCGGAGCCGCCACTTGATCCTTACCATCAGTCTATTTATCAGTGGGATCCGGAGGAGATTGCCAACCAGTGGCACCCAGAGGACACTCCTCCGTACACCGGAGAGGGCAGCTTTGAGCCATGGCCATAGACCAACTTAGGCCAAAATCCAAAGCTCGGGGGAGTACATATTTCACACCGACATTACATTCATGTTCACACACTCATGCCAGTTGTCGGTCCTCATACTTTTTTCATTGTAATATCCATGCTAGTTTATTTTCCTTTCCAGCATTCTTCTTGTGTCTTTGAAAAACCTTAAGAAAAACCAAAAAAAAAGTTGTAGCTTTTAGTTAGTTTACTTCCCATGCATGTAGTGGTAGTAATAAAAAGATAACCCAAAAAGATTTCTCGTTCTTCTTTTGCTTGTTGGGAGCTTTCCCATGTAAATAGTTTTGTTTCTTTTCTTTTCTTTGGGGTCGAGAGGAGAAGACCATGATGAAAACATTAAGTGGCTCCCATATGCATTATTGTTGATCTAACAAAGAGCCCATATTACCTTGTCTTCTCCCTTGTATTGAATGCTTACAGATTCCAGCTTAGTCCAATGCACGTGCACTATTATTATTATCCACATCGTTCGGTTGTGCAAGTGAAAGGCAATAATGATGATACATGATGGACTGATTGAGATGAGAGAAGCTGATATGAACTCGACCTATCTTGTTTTTGTAAATATGATTAGTTCATCATTCCTGATTCAGCCTATTATGAATGAAACATGTTTGCAATGACAATTAGATATTATAGTTTCTCATGACATGCTTAATTAGCTAGGAGTTTATAATGGTTTACCTTGCGTGCCAACATGCTATTAAAATGGTTGTGATGTGGTATGATAGGGTGGTATCCTCCTTTGAATGATTCGAGTGGCTTGACTTGGCACATGTTCACGCATGTAGTTGACACAAAATCAACATAGCCTCCATGACATTTATGTTCATGGTGAATTATATCCTATTCATGCTTGCACTCAGTGTTGATTAATTTTAATGCATGTTCTTGACTGTTGTCGCTCTATATTTGGTCGCTTCACAGTCTCTTTCTAGCCTTCACTTGTACTAAGCGGCAATACTGCTTGTGCATCCACTTCTATAAACCCCAAATTGTATTCCATATTAGTCCACCATACCTTCCTATATGCGGTATCTACCTGCCGTTCCAAGTAAATTTGTATGTGCCAAACTCTACACCTTCAAATAAAATTCTATTTTGTATGCTCGAATAGCTCATGTATCAACTAGAGCTGTCTATATCTTCATGCTAGGTGGGTTATTCTCAAGAGGAGTGGACTCCGCTCCTCATTCACGAGAAAATGGCTGGTAACCGGGTTGCCCAGTACCATGCTTAAATTAAAATAATTGCAAACAAAACTCCCCTAGGATTGTTGTTAGTTGGAGGCACCCGTTGTTTTGGACAAGCCATGGATTGATGTTTGTTGGTGGTAGGGGGAGTATAAACTTTACCATTCTGTTTGGGAACCGCCTATAATTTGTGTAGCATGGAAGATATCGAGATCTCTCGGTTGTTATGTTGACACTGAAAGTGTGCCACTCAAAATATTATTTATCTCTATTTCAAAATCAAGCTCTAGCACCTCTACAAATCCCTACTTCCCTCTGAAAAGGGCCTATCTATTTACTTTTATGTTGAGCCATCACCCTCTTATTAAAAAGCACCAGTGGGAGAGCACCGCTGTCATTTGCCTGCATTACTATTAGTTTACATTGAGTATGACTGTGACTGGATCTCTTTTACCATGAATTACAATGTTTAGTCAGCCCTTGAACTTCAGAGGTGATCTGCATTTATGTTTTGCGGTCTTAGAAAGGGCTAGCGAGATACCATCTTGTTATATCATATTATGATTGTTTTGAGAAAGTGTTGTCATCCGAGATTTACTATTATTGCTCGCTAGTTGATTATGCCATTGATATGAGTAAACATGAGACCTAAATGTTATTGTGAATACGGTTAATTCATAATCTTTGCTGAAATCTTGAATGCTGGCTTTACATATTTACAGCAACAAGATCAAATAGAGTTTGTAAAAGTTTTCCTTTATCACTTTCAGTTTGTCAACTGAATTGTTTGAGGACAAGCAAAGGTTTAAGCTTGGGGGAGTTGATACGTCTCCATCGTATCTACTTTTCCAAACACTTTTGACCTTGTTTCGCACTCTAACTTGCATGATTTGAATGGAACTAACTCGGACTGACGCTGTTTTCAGCAGAATTGGCATGGTGTTATTTTTGTGCAGAAATAAAAGTTATCGGAATGACCTAAAACTTCACGAAGAATATTTTGGAATATATAAAAAATACTGGCGAAAGAATCAACGTCAGGGGGCCCACACCCTGTCCACGAGGGTGGGGGGCACGCCCCTTATCACATGGGCCCCCTGAGGCTCCACTGACCTCAACTCCGACTCTATATATTCATCTTCGTTGAGAAAAAAATCAGAGAGAAGGATTCATCATGTTTTATGATATGGAGCCCCGCCAAGCCCTAATCTCTCTCGGGAGGGCTCATGTGGAGTCCGTCCAGGGCTCCGGAGAGGGGAATCCGTCGCCATCGTTATCATCAACCTTCCTCCATCACCAATTTCATGATGCTCACCGCCGTGCGTGAGTAATTCCATCGTAGGCTTGCTGGACGGTGATGGGTTGGATGAGATTTATCATGTAATTGAGTTAGTTTTGTTAGGGTTTGATCCCTAGTGTCCATTATGTTCTGAGATTGATGTTGCTATGACTTTGCTATTTCTAATGCTTGTCACTAGGGCCCGAGTGCCATGATTTCAGATCTGAACCTATTATGTTTCCATGAATATATGTGAGTTCTTGATCCTATTTTGCAAGTCAATAGTCAGCTACTATGTGTTACGATCCGTTAACCCCGAAGTGACAATAATCGGGACCACTCGCGGTGATGACTATAGTTTGAGGAGTTCATGTATTCACTAAGTGTTAATGCTTTGTTCTGGTACTCTATTAAAAGGAGGCCTTAATATCCCTTAGTTTCCGATAGGACCCCGCTGCCACGGGAGGGTAGGACAAAAGATGGCATGCAAGTTCTTTTCCATAAGCACGTATGACTATATTTGAAATACATTCCTACATTACATTGATGAACTGGAGCTAGTTCTGTGTGACCCTATTATAACTGCTGCATGAGGAATCACATCCGACATAATTATCCATCACTGATCCATTGCCTACAAGCTTTTCACATATTGATCTTCGCTTAGTTACTTTTCCGTTGCTGCTGTTACAATTACTACAAAACCAATAATGTTACTTTTGCCACTGCTACCGTTACTTCCATTTTACTTTGCTGCAGATATTAAGACTTTCAGGTGTGGTTTAATTGACAAATCAACTGTTAGTGCTTGAGAATATTCTTTGGCTCCCCTTGTGTCAAATCAATAAATTCGAGTTGAATACTCTGCCCTCGAAAAATGTTGCGATCCCCTATACTTGTGGGTTATCATCCCTTTTCGCAGCGGTTATCACACTCCTCGCCCATACAGAGTTCGTACGATTTAACACCGTCCGCCACTACGCATATCTGGACCCCAAGATGCCTGGACCTAAGGGCGTCATTACCGTCAACGACAACACTGAGCACTTGCTCCGAACTAAGGAGCACACCGCGTTCCTGGCAGCCGAAATCGTGGGTGGTAAGGGGGCATCAAAAACCCAGTCCCACCCTAAGACGCTTGATGCGCACAAACGTGCCCGAGCTACGGTCGCTTTTTGAGCCTTCCCATGCTCTCGTGAAATAGGAATACGCTCCAAACAACATGGCCTTTCCAACCGCGAGATACGTACCTCATGTGCACAATTTTGCGCTTAAAATACCATGGGTAGCTATGGGCACAAAACGATTCACGGGCCAAGAACCCTGCTCGACCGAGCTATGGCCAAACATGTATTTGGACCATTAACAGGTTCCATCTAGGACCTAACTAGCGTAAAGCTGATTTACCACGGCGAGTTTTCAAGACCGTCTCTCAAGGGCCCACTCGTCGATCTCTATCCTTCTTGTCTATAGAACCCTCCCAAAGAGCAAAGGTGCAGATGTGCAGCAGGGTGCAGTAGGGACGTAAAACCACTCAAGCAGGCCCCGCGTAAACCATTCCTCTATCAAATAGATTTGTGAAGTATCTCTAACAGTAGCTTCGGCAGTTTGAATTGTACGGTTGGACGTAACTAGTTCATCGGAAATAAAGACCATTTTTTCAAGATCCCATTGCAGTCATTTACGTTGCATACCTTTTTCCACTTTATCATGCCGAAACAAACTACTTCGGTACATACCTTTTTTTAAGATGCAGCTGGCTATGAGACCGAGGGCTCGGCCGTAAAACTTACCTTAAGCATAAGTCCAGCACTATTTTTATCCCATGTGCTTGATGTCGCGGATATTGCACTATATGAATTGTTTCTAAATTATGTCTTTGGTCAATAGTTGGGTTGCCCGGCGCTTGTGTTCGCCCTCTTATGTTCCGCATTGTTCGGTTAATAAGCTAAAGGGAGAAGTGAAGGAAATATGCCCTAGAGGCAATAATAAAGTTGTTATTTATATTTCCTTATATCATGATAAATGTTTATTATTCATGCTAGAGTTGTATTAAACGTAAACTTAGTACATGTGCGACTACATAGACAAACAGAGTGTCCCTAGTATGCCTCTACTAGACTAGCTCGTTAATCAAAGATGGTTAAGTTTCCTAGCCATAGACATGTGTTGTCATTTGATGAATGGGATCACATCATTAGAGAATGATGTGATGGACAAGACCCATCTGTTATCTTAGCACTATGATCATTTAGTTTAATTGCTATTGCTTTCTTCATGACTTATACATGCTCCTATGACTATGAGATCATGCAACTACCGAATACCAGAGGAACACTTAGTATGCTATCAAACGCACAACATAACTAGGTGATTATAAAGATGCTCTACAGGTGTCGCCGATGGTGTTTGTTGAGTTGGCATAGATCGAGATTAGGATTTGTCACTCCGATTGTCGGAGAGGTATCTCTGGGCCCTCTCGGTAATGCACATCACTATAAGCCTTGCAAGCAATGTGACCAATGAGTTAGTTGCGGGATGATGCATTACGGAATGAGTAAAGAGACTTGCCGGTAACGAGATTGAACTAGGTATGATGATACCGATGATCGAATCTCGGGCAAGTAACATACCGATGACAAAGGGAACAAAGTATGTTGTTGTGCAGTTTGACCGATAAAGATCTTCATAGAATATGTAGGAGCCAATATGAGCATCCAGGTTCCGTTATTGGTTATTTACTGGAGATGTGTCTCGGTCATGTCTACATAGTTCTCGAACCCGTAGGGTCTGCACGCTTAACGTTCGATGACGATTCATATTATGAGTTTATGTGATTTGATGTACCGAAGGTTGTTTGGAGTCCCGAATGAGATCACGAACATGACGAGGAGTCTCAAAATGCTCGAGACATAAAGAGTTATATATTGGAAGACTACATTCGGACACCGGAATGGTTCGGGTCGTTTCGGTTAAGTTTCGGAGTACCGCGGATTACCGGAACCCCCCGGGAAGCTATTGGGCCTCATGGGCCTTAGTGGAGAAGAGAGAGGGCTGGCCAGCAGGTGGTGCGCGCCCCCCTTGCACCAATCTGAATTGGACAATGGGAGGGGGCGGCGCCTCCCTCCTTCCTTCTCTCCTCCTCCTCCTTCCCCCCTTCTCCTACCTGGACTAGGAAAGGGGGAAACCTACTACTACTAGGAGTAGGAATCCCCCTTGGGCGCGCCCCTTGAGGCCGGCCCTTCTCCTCCTCCCCACCTTTATATACGGGGGAGGGGGCACCCCATAGACATACAAGTTGATCTTTAGCCATGTGCGGTGCCCCCTCCATAGTTTTCCACCTCGGTCATATTGTCATAGTGCTTAGGTGAAGCCCTGCGTCAGTAACTTCATCATCACCGTCACCACGCCGTCGTCCTGATGAAACTCTCCCTCGGCCTCATCTGGATCTAGATTTCAAGGGACGTCACCGAGCTAAATGTGTGCAGATCGCGGAGGTGCCGTGTGTTCGGTACTTGATCGGTTGGATCGCGAAGACGTTTGACTACGTCAACCGTGTTACTAAACGCTTCCGCTTTCAGTCTATGAGGGTACATAGACACACTCTCCCCTCTCGTTGGCATGCATCTCCTAGATAGATCTTGCATGATCATAGGTAAATTTTTTGAAATACTGCGTTCCCCAACAGTGGCATCCGAGCTAGGTCTATGCGTAGATGTTATATACACGAGTAGAACACAAAGAGTTGTGGGTGATAATAGTCATACTGCTTACCAGCATGTCACACTTTGATTCAGCGGTATTGTTGGATGAAGCGGCCCAGACCAACATTACATGACCGCGTTCATGAGACTGGTTCTACCGACGTGCTTCGCACACAGGTGGCCAGTGGGTGTCTATTTATCCAACTTTATTTGAATCAAGTGTGACTACGCCCGGTCCTTGTTGAAGGTTAAAACAACACACTTGATTTAAAATTGTTATGGTTTTTGATGCGTAGGTAAGAACGGTTCTTGCTCGAAGCCCGTAGCAGCCACGTAAAACTTGCAACAACAAAGTAGAGGACGTCTAACTTGTTTTTGCATGGCTTGCTGTGATGTGGTATGGTCAAGACATGATTATATAAATTATTGTATGAGATGATCATGTTTTGTAACAAAGTTATCGGCAACTAGCAGGAGCCCTATGGTTGTCGCTTTATTGTATGAAATGCGATCACCGTGTAATTGCTTTACTTTATCACTAAGCGGTAGCAATAGTCGTAGAAGCAATAGTTGGCGAGACGACAATGATGCTACGATGGAGATCAAGGTGTCAAGCTAGTGACGATGGTGATCATGACGGTGCTTTGGAGATGGAGATCAAAGGCACAAGATGATGATGGCCATATCGTCTCACTTATATTGATTGCATGTGATGTTTATCTTTTATGCATCTTATTTTGCTTAGTACGGCGGTAGCATTATAAGATGATCTCTCACTAAATTTGAAGGTATAAGTGTTCTCCCTGAGTATGCACTGTTGCTACAGTTCGTTATGCTGAGACACCATGTGATGATCGGGTGTGATAAGCTCTATGTTCACATACAACGGGTGCATGCCAGTTTTGCACAAGCAGAATACTCAGGTTAAACTTGACGAGCCTACCATATGAAGATATGGCCTCGGAACACTGAGATCAAAAGGTCGAGCATGAATCATATAGTAGATATGATCAACATAGTGATGTTCACCATTGAAAACTACTCCATCTCACGTGATGATCGGACATGGCTTAGTTGATATGGATCACTTAGATGATTAGAGGGATGTCTATCTAAGTGGGAGATCTTAAGTAATATGATTAATTGAACTTAAATTTATCATGAACTTAGTCCTGATAGTATTTTCATATCTATGTTGTAGATCAATTGCTCGCGTATAGCTTCCCTGTTTTATTTATGATATGTTCCTAGAGAAAACTATGTTGAAAGATGTTAGTAGCAATGATGTGGACTAGCTCCATGATCTAAGGATTATCCTCATTGCTGCACAGAAGAATTATGTCCTTGATGCACCACTAGGTGACGGACCTATTGCATGAGCATATGTAGACGTAATGAATGTTTGGGAAGCTCGGTATGATGACTACTTGATAGTTTAGTGTGGCATGCTTTACGGCTTAGAACCAGGGCTTCAAAAATGTTTTGAATGCCACAGAGCATATAAGATGTTCCAAGAGCTGAAATTGGTATTTCAGACTCATGTCCGAGTCGAGAGGTATGAGACCTCTGACAAGTACTTTGCCTACAAGATGGAGGAGAATAGCTCAACCAGTGAGCATGTGCTCAGAATGTCTGACTACTACAATCGCTTGAATCAAGTGGGAGTTAATCTTCCAGATAAAATAGTGATTGACAGAGTTCTCTTCTGACTATCGCCAAGTTACTGGAACTTCGTGATGAACTATAATATGCAAGGGATTATGAAAATGATTCCTGAGCTCTTCGTGATGCTGAAATCAACGAAGGTAGAGATCAAGAAAAGCATCAAATGTTGATGGTTGACAAGACCACTAGTTTCAAGTAAAAGGGCAAGGGAAAGAAAGGGAACTTCAAGAAGAATGGCAAGCAAGTTGTCACTCCAATGAAGAATCCCAAAGCTAGACCCAAGCCTAAAGCTGAGTGCTTCTACTTCAAAGGAAATGGTCACTAGAAGCGGAACTGCCCCAAATAGTTGGCGGATAAAAAGGATGGCAAAGTGAACAAAAGTATATATGATATACATGTTATTGATGTGTACTTTAGTAGTATTCATAGTAGCCCCTGGGTATTTGATACTGGTTCAGTTGCTATGATTAGTAACTCAAAACAGGAGTTACAAAATGAAAAAAGACTAGTTGAGGGCAAGGTGACGATGTGTGTTGGAAATGATTCCAAAGGTTGATAAGATCACCATCGCACACTCCCTTTACCTTCGGGATTAGTGTTGAACCTAAAATAAATTTTATTTGGTGTTTGCGTTGAGCATAATATGATTGGATCATGTTTATTGCAAAAAAATTATTCATTTAAAGTTAAAGAATAATTGTTATTCTGTTTACATGCATAAAACCTTCTGTGGTCATACACCCAAGGTGAATGGTTTATTGAATCTCGATCATAGTGATACACATATTCATGATATTGATGCCAAAAGATGCAAAGTTTATAATGATAGTGCAAATCCTAGTGGCACTGCCGTTTAGTTCATATTGGTGTAAAGCGCATGAAGAAACTGCATGCTGACGGGCTTTTGGAATCACTTGATTCTTGCGAAACATGCCTCATGGGCAAGATGACTAAGACTCCGTTCTCCGAAACAATGGAGCGAGCAATAGACTTATTGGAAATAATACATACTGATGTATGCGATCCAAATGAGTGTTGAGGCTCGTGGCGGGTATCGTTATTTTCTGACCTTCAGAGATGATTTGAGAAGATATGAGTATATCTAGTTAATGAAACACAAGTCTGAAACAATCGAAAAGTTAAAAGAATTTTAGAGTGAAGTGGAGAATCATCATAACAAGAACATAAAGTTTCTACGATCTGATCGCGGAGACGAAATATTTGAGTTATGAGTTTGTCCTTCAGTTGAAACAATGTCGAATAGTTTCGCAACTCACGCCACCTGAAACACCGCAGCGTAATGGTCTGTCCAAACATTGTAACCGTACTTTATTAGATATGGTGCGATCTATGATGTCTCTTACCGATTTACCACTATCGTTTTGGGGTTATGCATTAGAGATAGCTACATTCACGTTAAATAGGGCACCGTCTAAAAACCCGTTGAGATGGCACCGTATGAACTGTGGTTTAGCAAGAAACCTAAGCTGTCATTTCTTAATGTTTGGGATTGCGATGCTTATGTGAAAAGGTTTCAGCCTGATAATCTCAAACCTAAATCAGAGAAGTGTGTGTTCATAGGATAACCAAAAGAAACTATTGGGTACACCTTCTATCACAGATCCAATGGCAAGATCTTTGTTGCTAAGAGTGGACCCTTTCTAGAGAAGGAGTTTTTCTCGAAAGAAGTGTGTGGGAGGAAAGTAGAACATGATGAGGTAATTGTACCTTCTCCCAAATTAGAAAGTAGTTCATCACAGAAATCAGTTCCAGTGATGCCTACACCAATTAGTGAGGAAGTTAATGATGATGATCATGAAACTTCAGATCAAGTTACTACCGAACCTTGTAGGTCAACCAGAGTACATTCCACACCAGAGTGGTACAGTAATCTTGTTCTAGAAGTCATGTTAGTAGACCACGACGAACCTACGAACTATGAGGAAGCGATGATGATCCCAGATTCCGCGAAATGGCTTAAGGCCATGAAATCTGAGATGGGATCCATGTATGAGAACAAAGTATGGACTTTGATTGACTTGCTCGGTGATCGGTGAGCCATTCAGAATAAATGGATCTTCAAGAGGAAGACAGACACTGATAGTAGTGTTACTATCTACAAACTCAAATTGTCCCAAAAGGTTTTAGACATGTTCAAGGTGTTGACTACGATGAAATTTTATACTCGTATTGATGCTAAAAATTCTTTCCGAATCATGTTAGCAGTTGCCGCATTTATGAAATCTGGCAAATGGATATGAAAAATACATTCCTTAAGGGATTTATTAAATAAGAGTTGTATATGATGCAACCAGAAAGTTTTGTCAATCCTAAAGGTGCTAACAAAGTGTGCAAGCTCCAGCGATCCATCTATGGACTGGTGCAAGCATCTTTGAGTTGGAATATACACTTTGATGAGTTGATCAAAGCATATAGTTTTATACATACTTTTGGAGAAGCCTGTATTTACAAGAAAGTGAGTGGGAGCTCTGTAGCATTTCTGATATTATATGTGGATGACATATTGTTGATCGAAGATGATATTGAATTTCTAGATAGCATAAAAGGATAGTCGAATAAGATTTTTTCAATGAAAGACCTCGGTGGAGTTGCTTACATATTGGGCATCAAGATTTATAGAGATAGATCTAGACACTTGATAAGTTTTTCAATAAGTACATACCTTGATAAGTTTTTGAAGTAGTTCAAAATGGAACAGTCAAAGAAGGAGTTCTTGCCTATGTTGCAAGGTGTGAAGTTGAGTAAAGACTCAAAACCCGACCACGGCAAAAAATAGAAAGAGAATGAAAAGTCATTCCCTATGCCTCACTCATAAGTTCTATAAAGTATGCTATGCTATGTACCAGACCTATTGTATACCTTAGCATGATTTTGGCAAGGGAGTACAATAGTGACCTAGGAGTAGATCACTGGACAACGGTCAAAATTATCCTTAGAGGACTACGGAAATATTTCTCGATTATGGAGGTGATAAAAGAGTTCGTTGTAAAGAGTTATGTCGATGCATGCTTTTGACACCAATCTAGATGACTCCAAGTCTCAATCTAGATACATATTGAAAGTGGGAGCAGTTAGCTAGAGTAGCTCCGTGCAGAGTATTGTAGACATGGAAATTTGCAAAATACATAGAGCTGAATGTTGCAGACCCATAGACTAAACATCTCTCACAAGCAAAACATGATCACTCTTTGGGTGTTAATCACATAGCGATGTGAACTAGATTATTGACTCTAGTAAACCCTTTGGGTATTCGTCACATTAAGATGTGAACTAATCACATAAAGATGTGAACTATTGGTGTGAAATCACATGATGATGTGAACTAGATTATTGACTCTAGTGCAAGTGGGAGAGTAAAGGAAATATGCCCTAGAGGCAATAATAAAGTTGTTATTTATATTTCCTTATATCGTGATAAATGTTTATTATTCATGCTAGAATTGTATTAAACGGAAACTTAGTACATGTGTGAATACATAGACAAACAGAGTGTCCCTAGTATGCCTCTACTAGACTAGCTCGTTAATCAAAGATGGTTAAGTTTCCTAGCCATAGACATGTGTTGTCATTTGATGAACGGGATCACATCATTAGAGAATGATGTGATGGACAAGACCCATCTATTAGCTTCGCACTATGATCGTTTAGTTTATTTGCTATTGCTTTCTTCATGACTTATACATGCTCCTATGACTATGAGATTATGCAACTCCCGAATACTGGAGGAACACTTAGTGTGCTATCAAACGTCACAACATAACTTGTGATTATAAAGATGCTCTACACGTGTCTCCGATGGTGTTTGTTGAGTTGGCATAGATCGAGATTAGGATTTGTCACAACGATTGTCGGAGAGGTATCTCTGGGCCCTCTCGATAATGCACATCACTATAAGCCTTGCAAGCAATGCAACTAATGAGTTAGTTGCGGGATGATGCATTACGGAATGAGTAAAGAGACTTGCCGGTAACGAGATTGAACTAGGTATGATGATACCGACGATCGAATCTCGGGAAAGTAACATAACGATGACAAAGGGAACAACGTATGTTGTTGTGCGGTTTGACCGATAAAGATCTTCGTAGAATATGTAGGAGCCAATATGAGCATCCAGGTTTCACTATTGGTTATTGACCAGAGATGTGTCTCGGTAATGTCTACATAGTTCTCGAACCCATAGGGTCCGCACGCTTAACGTTCGATGATGATTCATATTATGAGATAGGGCTGGCCAGGACATGGCGTGCGCCCCCCTTGCTCCAATCCAAATTGGACAAGGGGAGGGGGTGGCGCCCCCTCCTTCCTTCTCTCCTCCTCCCCTTCCCCCTTCTCCTACTTGGACTAGGAAAGGGGGAAACCTACTCCTACTAGGAGTAGGAATCCCCCCTTGGGCGCGCCCCTTGAGGCGGGCCCTCCTCCTCCCCTCCTTTATATACGGGGGAGGGGGGCACCCCATAGACACACAACTTGATCTTTAGCCGTGTGCGGTGCCCGCCTCCACACTTTTCCAACTCGGTCATATTGTTGTAGTGCTTAGGCGAAGCCCTGCGTTGGTAACTTCATCATCAACGTCACCACGTCGTCATGCTGACGAAACTCTCCCTCGGCCTCACATGGATCTAGAGTTCAAGGGACGTCACCGATCTGAACGTGTGCAGATCGCGGAGGTGTCGTGCGTTCAGCACTTGATCGGCTGGATCGTGAAGATGTTCGACTATGTCAACCAAGTTACTAAATGCTTCCGCTTTCAGTCTACGAGGGTACGCAGACACACTCTCCCCTCTTGTTGTTCTGCATCTCCTAGATAGATCTTTCATGATCGTAGGTAATTTTTTTTAAATGCTGTGTTCCCCAACAAGAAGCACTGCGATTGTACTTCTAGCTCCGGCTACTTCTTGAGCTTGTGTTGATTTTTTCCTTGAAGAGGAAAGGGTGATGCAACAAATAGAGATAAGTATTTCCCTCAGTTAAGAACCAAGGTATCAATCCAGTAGGAGGCACAAGCAAGCCCCGATATATGCGCATGCACAAACTAACAAACAGTTGCACGCAACGCGAAAAAGGGGTTGTCAATCCCTTCACAGTCACTTGCAAGAGTGAGGTCTAACAGTGTAACACCCCCGATGTAACTTTCCATATTTGTAATTCCGACTCTTGCCATTTTCGGCTATGTGATATGATATTCCCTTCGTAGTTGGGTTTTGTCTTCGTTTTTCATTTTGTTCCTGTCATGCATTTCACCTCATGTCATCATGTGCATCTCATTTTCATTCGTGTTCGTCTCATGCATCCAGTCCTTTTCCCCGTTCTCCGTTTCGCAATCCGACGCTCCCATATGCACCCGTTGCACCCCTCTAATCTTGTTTCGGAGCGGGAGAAAAACGTTCTCGGAATGGGTCGAGATTTGCCGAGTGGCCTTGGAACATCACCGGTAGGCCGCCTGTCAAATTTCGTTCCATTTGGAGGTCGTTTGATGCCCCAACGGTTAACCGTGTAACCGTAAAAGCCTATCCTTCATTGCAGCCCAACACCCTCCAAAACAGCCCACTAACCCATCTAAACCCCCCTCCATGCTCTCCGTCATTGGATCACGATCGTGTGGGCGAAAACCGCACCTCATTTGGACAATCCTAGCTCCTCCTACCTATAAATATGTGATCACCTTCCAAATTCCGGGTTCAAAAACCCTAGCTCCTCTCCCTCCGCGCGCCTGACACGTCCGGAGGCGCCGGACACATCCGCGCCGCCGCCCGCATCCTCTCTCCGTGCACCATCTATCCCTGCACCGGCCTCCACCGCTGCGGACTGCGAGGACCACGGCAGGCCCGCCAGCGCTCGTGCCGGGCCCGAGCCGCGCCCCCGCGCCCGCGTCCCACCGGATCCCTGCGCCGCCGCCTCCTCGTCTCCCACCGCCGCCAAAGCGCCTCCGCCGCCCCGACGTCCCCTCGCCGGCGTCGCCACCTCCGCCCGCCGACCTCGCCGCTTCGCCCCTCCGCGCCGCGCGCCGCACCGGCGACGACCCCGCCAGACCCCGTCGCCCCAGAGCCGCGACGCCTCGCCGGAGGTAGTCGGCTTCGCCGGTGACCGCCCCCAAGCTCGCCGGAGTCTTCTTCTGGTGGATCTTGAGAAGGTGCACCAGATCCACGCATCCATCGAACCAAACGCCCGGCCGTCCCCGGATCTCGTCATCCCGCTCCATCCCGTCCACGTTCTCGGAGGGTATGTTTTTCTCCAAGTCCCGAAATCTGCATATTGTGATGCCCTCTTTAACATGCTATATCTTCGTGCTTGGTGCTACGATTCATGTATATGATATGTCAAAATATTCGTCTCGTGATTATCTTCATGTTATTGTCATTTGCATGAATATTATTGTCTATATTGATGCCATTGTCATCGTTTTAGAAGTGCTACATGATGTTAACTGTTGTCTGTTAATAGAACATGGTGATTTGTCATTTTCATTACATTTTGTGTGTGTATCCTATCTACGTCTCCGTCATATCTAATTTTACAAACACTTTTGCCCTTGTTTTGGACTCTAACTTGTATGATTTGAATGGAACTAACCTGGACTGACGCTATTTTCAGCAGAATTGCCATGATGTTGTTTTATGTGCAGAAAACAAAAGTTCTCAGAATGACCTGAAACTCCACGGAATATCTTACAATAAATAATAAAAAAATCCTAGCCAAAGATGAAGACCAGGGGGCCCACTACCTCGTGGGCCCCCTAGAGACTCCCCGACTCCAACTCCAACTCTATGTAACTGCTTTCGGGGAGAAAAAATAGGAGAGAGGAAATTATCGCGTTTTACGATACGGAGCCGCCGCCAAGCCCTAAAACCTCTCGGGAGGGCTGATCTGGAGTCCGTTCGGGACTCCGGAGAGGGGGATTCGTCGCCGTCATCATCAACCATCCTCCATCACCAATTTCATGATGCTCACCGTCGTGCGTGAGTAATTCCATCGTAGGCTTGCTGGACGGTGATGGGTTGGATGAGATTTACCATGTAATCGAGTTAGTTTTGTTAGGGTTTGATCCCTAGTATCCACTATGTTCTAAGATTGATGTTGCTATGACATTGTTATGCTTAATGCTTGTCACTAGGGCCCGAGTGCCATGATTTCAGATCTGAACCTATTATGTTTTCATCAATATATGAGAGTTCTTGATCCTATCTGGCAAGTCTATAGTTACCTATTATGTGTTATGATCCATTAACCCCGAAGTGACAATAATCGGGATACTTACCGGTGATGACCGTAGTTTGAGGAGTTCATGTATTCACTATGTGCTAATGCTTTGTTCTGGTTCTCTATTAAAAGGAGGCCTTAATATCCCTTAGTTTCCATTAGGACCCCACTGCCACAGGTGGGTAGGACAAAAGATGTCATGCAAGTTCTTTTCCATAAGCACGTATGACTATATTTGGAATACATGCCTACATTACATTGACAAATTGGAGCTAGTTCTGTGTCACCCTATGTTATGACTGTTACATGATGAATCGGATCCGGCATAATTATCCATCATTGATCTAATGCCTACAAGCTTTCCATATACTGTTTTACGCTTATTTACTTTCCCGTTGCTATTGTTACAATCACTACAAAATACCAAAAGCATTACTTTGCTTTCATTACTCTTTTGTTATCGTTACCATCACTATCATATTACTTTGCTACTAAACACTTTGCTGCAGATACTAAGTTTCCAGGTATTGTTGAATTGAAAAATCAGCTGCTAATACTTGAGAATATTCTTTGGCTCCCCTTGTGTCGAATCAATAAATTTGGGTTGAATACTCTACCCTCAAAAGCTGTTGCGATCCCCTATACTTGTGGGTTATCAAGACTAATTTCTGGCGCCGTTGTTGGGAGCATAGCTCTATTCTTTGAGTCACTTGGGATTTATATCTGCTTATCATTATGAAGAACTTGAGAGATCCAAAAACCAAGATCTATCCCTCAACTACGAGGGGAGGTAAGGAACTGCCATCTAGCTCTGCACTTGATTCACCTTCTATTATGAGTAAGCTTGCGACACCTAAACCTGCTTCTGCTATTCATTCTGATATGTCGCATGTTATTGATGATGCTACTTCTGCTATACATGATACTTATGATGAAACTACCTCTATGCTTGATACTGCTGTGCCACTTATTGATTTTCTCGAGGAACGACTTGCTAGGGCTAGAGAGATTGAAAATATTGAATCTGATTATGAAGATGAAAGTGATGATGAAGAATCACTTGTTATTCCTAAGGGTTATTTATTTGATCAAGATGCTTCTTTAGCTATTTTAGCTTGCAAAGATAGATATGAACTCAAAAGGTTATTAGCTAAATGGAATAAGCAATCTCTAAATGCTAGGATGAGATCTGACCCTACTTTTGCTACTTCACCTATATGTGTTACTGATAAGGATTATGAATCCTCTGTTGATCCTGATATAATTACTTTGGTTGAATCTAATCCTTTTCATGGCTATGAATCTGAAACTGTTGTGGCACATCTTACTAAATTAAATGATATAGCCATCCTATTCACTAATGATGAGAGATCTCGCTACTTTTATATCCTTAAAATATCTCCGTTCTCATTAAAGGGTGATGCTAAGATATGGTTTAATTCTCTTGATCCTGGTTGTGTGCGTAGCCCCCAGGATATGATTTACTACTTCTCTGCTAAATATTTCCCTACTCATAAGAAACAAGCAGCTTTAAAGGAAATATACAACTTTGTGCAAATTAAAGAAGAGAGTCTCCCACAAGCTTGGGGGAGGCTTCTCAAGTTACTTAATGCTTTGCCTGATCATCCTCTTAAGAAAAATGAAATACTTGATATCTTTTATAATGGACTAACCGATGCTTCCAGAGATTACCTGGATAGTTGTGCTGGTTCTCTTTTCAGGGAAAGAACACTGGATGAAGCTGAAATATTATTGAATAGTATGTTGACTAATGAAAATAATTGGGAACCTCCTGAGCCAGCTCCTGCTCCAATTAATGATCCTATTCCTAAACCAACTTTGAAGAAAAGGGGTATTCTATTCCTTAGTCCTGAAGATATGCAAGAGGCAAAGAAATCTATGAAAGAAAAAGGTATTAAAGCTGAAGATGTTAAGAATTTACCTCCTATTGAAGAAATACATGGTATTAATTTACCGCCTATTGAAGAAACATATGATCTTAATACTTTATTTATTGAAGAACCTCCAGACCTCGATAACCCAATACAGGTAGTAAAGGTAAATTCTCTCTATAGATGTGATAAAGCTGAAATCCCTCCTGCTAAAATTGCTAGCCAATGCTTGGATGAGTTTGATAATTTTATGTTTAAGCAAGAATACTTCAATGCTTATTTTGGTAGACAATTAAAACAAGATGCTGATATGATTAAATACTTGGGTGATTATATGGCTAATATTAGAGGTGAACTTAAACTTGTTAGCAAACATGCTTCTATGGTTACCACTCAAGTAGAATAAGTACTTAAAGCTCAAAAGGAATTGCTCAATGAGATGAATAGTAATAAAAATGATTATACTGTTAAAGTGGTCACTAGAACTGGTAGAATGACTCAGGAACCTTTGTATCCTAAAGGCCACCCTAAGAGAATTGAGCAAGATTCTCAGAGAAATAATATGGATGTACCTAGTTCTTCTAAAAAGAAGAAAAAGAAAAATGATAGAACTGTGCAAACTTCTAGTGAACCTATTGCTGAACAACCTGATAATCCAAATGGTAACGCCAGGGTTTTCCCAGTCACGACGTTGTAAAACGACGGCCAGTGAATTGTAATACGACTCACTATAGGGCGAATTCGAGCTCGGTACCCGGGGATCCTCTAGAGTCGACCTGCAGGCATGGATCTTGATAACCCACAATCAAAGAATCAACGTTATGATAAGAAAGACTTTGTTGCTAGCAAACATGGTAAAGAAAGAGAACCTTGGGTTCAGAAACCCATGCCTTTTCCTCCAAAACCATCCAAGAAAAAGGATGATGAGGATTTTGAGCGCTTTGCTGAAATGATTAGACCTATCTTTTTGTGTATGCGATTGACTGATATGCTCAAAATGAATCCTTATGCTAAGTACATGAAAGATATTGTTACAAATAAAAGAAAAATACCAGAAGCTGAAACTTCCACCATGCTTGCTAATTATGCTTTTAAGGGTGGAATACCAAAGAAACTTGGAGATCGAGGAGTACCCACTATACCATGCTCCATTAAAAGAAACTATGTTAAAACTGCTTTATGTGATCTTGGAGCCGGTGTTAGTGTTATGCCTCTCTCTTTATATCGTAGACTTGATTTGAATAAGTTGACACCTACTGAAATATCTTTGCAAATGGATGATAAATTAACTGCTATACCTGTCGGTATTTGTGAGGATGTGCCTGTTGTGGTTGCAAACGTTACTATTTTAACGGACTTTGTAATTCTTGATATTCCCGAGGACAATAGTATGTCTATTATTCTTGGAAGACCTTTTCTTAATACTGCAGGAGCTGTTATTGATTGCACTAAAGGCAATCAAACTTTTCATGTTAATGGTAATGAGCATACGGTACACTTTCCGAGGAAACAACCTCAAGTTCATAGTATCAATTCTATCGGAAAAATTCCATCGATTATATTTGGAGGTTTTGAATTTCCTCTTCCTACTGTCAAGAAGAAATATGATATACTTATTATTGGGGATGTGCATATCCCCGTTGAGGTAACCTAGTGTTATTCAAAATTTCTCTAGTAACCTAGTATTATTGGGAATGAGTTTGTTAACAAGACTTGATCAACCTTGTTAGTGGATTCTTTTTGACGAGCATGAGATGGATGAAACTAGAAACACAACCTTCTGTACCCTCTCTATACTTTCTGTTATTTAGTTGAAATAAAGTAAAAATAAATAATTTTCTGTCTGTTATTTGATTATCCATGCAATATAAAAATACGTCGAAAATAAAAGTTCTCCAAATGCCCTGAAAATTAAATATGATTTCTCATAGAATATTTGAGGATTTATGGAACAAAGAACACACCAGGGGGCCAACCACCTTGCCACGAGGGTGGAGGGTGCGCCCACCCCTCTAGAGCGCGCCCCTGCCTCGTGGGCCCACGGTGGCCGTCCTCCACTTATTCTTTCAGCCACACACTTCATCTTCCTCCCCCAAACACGAAAAACCAACTCAAGCACGAGTTCCAGCCCTCTTTGCTGCCATTTTTGATCTCCTTGCTCAAAGCACCTCTCACAAAACTGCTTGGGTAGATTGTTCCTTGGTATGTGACTCCTCCATTGGTCCAATTAGTTTTTGTTCTAGTGCTTTATTCATTGCAAATTTTTGCTGCTTAGGTGACCCTGTTCTTGAGCTTGCATGTCAAATTTATATGGTCAAAAGTAGTTTTGATGCATGATATAGGCTCTAGGCACTTGTAGGAGTAGTTGCTATCAATATTATTGAGTTTGGTTTACTTTTATTTTGAAGTTACTAAAAATTTCAGAATTTTTCAGAAAATGATGAGGAGATTATTGAGGGGCTCATCGAGCCAAAGCTCGAAGGAAAAGGCAGCGAAGCCTAAGTATAATTTGCCGCGCACCACGGGGGTTCGGGCGTGTGAATGGCCTTCCGAGGATTTCTTGAGAGCATCCAGGATTTATGAAGATTTTCATGAATTGGCTCATAATGCAGGCATTACCGCTTTCCACCACGACCAATGCGATCGGTATCTCTTACTCACAAATAGCTTTGTGCAAAACTTTCATTTTCATTCTAGGAACTCACCACCTACGGTGGAGTTTCATTTATATGATGAGCATAAGGAGATGTCACTTTATGATTTTTGTCGGATTTGTTTAGTCCGTTTTGGGGGCAAGACAGAAGAACCACATCATGATGATGTGGAGGGATTTATTAATACTATCACTGTAGGGGAAACTAGGAAGGTTTCCGATGCACGAATCACTAGCATAAATTTTCCCGTTTTACGTTAGTTTGCATTATTTGCTAGTCGTTGCTTAATTGGACGCGGAAACTATGGAAACCTTATTATCCCTGATATAATTATTATGCTCCAAGGTTTATACAGTGATGACACTTTTAGTATGGGCGGCATTATTGCTAGACGGTTAAGTACGAACCGTACTAAGGGTCCCATCTTTGGAGGCATCTATGCTACACGCCCAGCTGGACATTTTAACATACCTATTAGGCATGCTGAGAAGGGAGAAAAAGTGTTGCCTTGTGTTTATTTAGATTATAAAATTATGGTGGCACATGATTTTATTGTTAAGAATAGGGCAGGAGAGCTTAAATATCAATTGTTCTTTAATAAACATCATCCTGAGACTATCACCTTGCCTGCTCCTGCTTTGTTTGATTTGACTGTAGGCACGTACCTTGTTCCGTTGACGGCTATCCATGCCTACCGGAACCCTGCACCAGCCGAGGAGCCAGAACCGGAACCACAATTTGATCCTGCACGACAGTCTAACTATCAGTGGGATCCGGAGATGATTGCCAGCCAGTATGACCCCAACTATTGTTATGGATATCTTCTAGGCCAGCCGTGGCCATAAACCAACTTAGGCCAAAAGCCTAAGCTTGGGGTAGTACGTATTTCTCACCGACATTACATTTATGTTCACACACACTCATTGCTACATGTCGGTGCTCATACTTTTTCATTGTATCATCCATGCTAGTTTATTTCCTTTTATGCTTTCTTCTTGTGTGTTTAATAAACATTAAGAAAAACCAAAAAATTTAGTTGTAGCTTTTAATTAATTTACTTTCCATGCTTGTAGTAGTAATTAAAAAGAAAACCCAAAAATATTTCATGTTCTTCTTTTGCTTGTTGGGAGCTTTCCCGTGTAAATAGTTTTCTTTCTTTTCTTTCTTTGGGGGTCAGTAGGAGAAGACCATGATTAAATTGTTGAAATGGCTCTTATATGCATTATTGTTTATCTAACAAAAGAGCCCATATTGCTTTGTCTTCGTGTGTTTATTGAATGCTCGCAGATTCCAGCTTAGTCCAATGCACGTGCACTCTTATTATTATTCACATCGTTCGGTCGTGCAAGTGAAAGGCAATCATGATGATATATGATGGACTGACTGAGATGAGAAAAGCTGGTAATAACTCGACCTCTTTTGTTTTTGTAAATATGATGAGTTCATCGTTCTTGATTCAGCTTGTTATGAATAAACATGTTCACAATGATAATTAGAGATCATAGTTGCTTGTGCCATGCTTGATTAGCTATGAGTTATAATGGTTTACGTTCCGTGCCAACATGCTATTAAAATGGTTATGATGTGGTATGATAGGGTGGTATGCTCCTCTGAATGATATAAGTGACTTGACTTGGCACATGTTCACGCATGTAGTTGAAACAAATCAACATAGCCTTCACAATATTTATATTCATGGTGTATTATATCCTACTCATGCTTGCGTCTAATGTTTATTAATTTTAATGCATGTACATGGCTGTTGTCGCTCTCTAGTTGGTCGCTTCCCAGTCTTTTGCTAGCCTTCACCTGTACTAAGCGGGAATACTGCTTGTGCAGCCAAATTCCTTAAACCCCAAAGTTATTCCAGATGAGTCCACTATACCTTCCTATATGTGGTATCTACCTGCCGTTCCAAGTAAATTTGTATGTGCCAAACTCTAAACCTTCAAATAATCATCCTGTTTTTTATGCTCGAATAGCTCATGCATCAACTAGGGTTGTCTGTATCTTCCATGTTAGGCGGGTTATTCTCAAGAGGAGTGGACTCCGCTCCTCACTCACGAGATAAATGGCTGGTCACCGGGATGCCCAGTCCAATGCTTTATGCAAACTAAATTAAAATAATTGCAAACAAAACTCCCCCTGGGACCTGATGTATGTTGGAGGCACTCGTTGTTTCGAGCAAGCCATGGATTGATGTTTGTTGGTGGAGGGGGAGTATAAACTTTACCATTCTGTTTGGGAACCGCCTATAATGTGTGTAGCATGGAAGATATCGCCATCTCTTGGTTATTATGTTGACAATGAAAGTATACCACTAAAAATGTTATTCACCTCTATTTCAAAATCGAGCTCTGGCACCTCTACAAATCCCTGCTTCCCTCTGCGAAGGGCCTATCTATTTACTTTTATGTTGAGTCATCACCCTCTTATTAAAAAAGCACTAGCTAGAGAGCGCAGCTATCATTTGCATTCATTATTGTTAGTTTACATTGGGTGTGACTATGATTGGATCTCTTTTACCATGAATTACAATGTCTAGTCAGTCCTTGATCTTTAAAGGTGCTCTGCATTTATGTTTTGCGGTCTCAGAAAGGGCTAGCGAGATACCATCTTGTTATATCATATTATGATTGTTTTGAGGAAGTGTTGTCATCCGAGATTTATTATTATGGCTTGCTAGTTGATTATGCTACTGATATGGGTAATCATGAGACGTAAGAATTATTGCAAATGTGGTTAGTTATAATCTTTGCTGAAAACTTGAATGCTAGCTTGACATATTTAGAACAACAAGAGCAAACAGAGTTTGTAAAAGTTTTTCTTTATTTCTTTCAGTTTGTCAACTGAATTGCTTGAGAACAAGCAAGGGTTTAAGCTTGGGGGAGTTGATACGTCTCCGTTGTATCTACTTTTCCAAACACTTTTGCCCTTGTTTTGGACTCTAACTTGTATGATTTGAATGGCACTAACCCGGACTGACGCTGTTTTCAACAGAATTGCCATGATGTTGTTTTACGTGCAGAAAACAAAAGTTCTCAGAATGACCTGAAACTCCACGGAATATCTTACAATAAATAATAAAAAATCCTCGCCAAAGATGAAGACCAGGGGGCCCACACCCTTGCCACAAGGGTGGGGGGTGCCCCCCCTAGGGCGCGCCCCCCTACCTCGTGGGCCCCCTGGAGACCCCCCGACTCCAACTCCAACTCTATATAACTGCTTTCGGGAGAAAAAATAGGAGAGAAGAAATTATCGCGTTTTACGATACGGAGCCGCCGCCAAGCCCTAAAACCTCTCGGGAGGGCTGATCTGGAGTCCGTTCGGGGCTCCGGAGAGGGGGATTCGTCGCCGTCGTCATCATCAACCATCCTCCATCACCAATTTCATGATGCTCACCGCCGTGTGTGAGTAATTCCATCGTAGGCTTGCTGGAAAGTGATGGGTTGGATGAGATTTACCATGTAATCGAGTTAGTTTTGTTAGGGTTTGATCCCTAGCATCAACTATGTTCTGAGATTGATGTTGCTATGACTTTGCTATGCTTAATGCTTGTCACTAGGGCCCGAGTGCCATGATTTCAGATCTGAACCTATTATGTTTTCATCAATATATGAGAGTTCTTGATACTTTCTTGCAAGTCTATAGTCACCTATTTTGTGTTATGATCCGTTAACCCCGAAGTGACAATAATCGGGATACTTACCGGTGATGACCGTAGTTTGAGGAGTTCATGTATTCACTATGTGCTAATGCTTTGTTCCGGTTCTCTATTAAAAGGTGGCCTTAATATCCCTTAGTTTCCATTAGGACCCCGCTGCCACGGGAGGGTAGGACAAAAGATGTCATGCAAGTTCTTTTCCATAAGCACGTATGACTATATTCGGAATACATGCCTACATTACATTGACGAATTGGAGCTAGTTCTGTGTGACCCTATGTTATGACTGTTACATGATGAATCGCATCCGGCATAATTATCCATCATTGATCCAATGCCTACGAGCTTTCCATATACTGGTTTATGCTTATTTACTTCCCCGTTGCTATTGTTACAATCACTACAAAATACCAAAAACATTACTTTGCTTTCATTACTCTTTTGTTATCGTTACCATCACTATCATATTACTTTGCTACTAAACACTTTGCTGCAGATACTAAGTTTCCAGGTGTGGTTGAATTGACAACTCAGCTGCTAATACTTGAGAATATTCTTTGGCTCCCCTTGTGTCGAGTCAATAAATTTGGGTTGAATACTCTACCCTCAAAAGCTGTTGCGATCCCCTATACTTGTGGGTTATCAAATGTCTACATGGTTTTTGAGCTCCAACATGCCATATTTACAGGGGTTCAATTCTTGTATTTTTTTGATCTATGTGGTGACTAGCACAAGCATGCAAAGTAGGCTTCATAATGTTGTTGATTTCAGACAGTGGTTTTGCCAAGTCCTTTTCCTGTAACATTTGATGCTATGTAAACTTGTTGCTATCATGAGATCCATGCACATTTTGAGATAGTTCAGTAATCATGTTTTGAAGATGTGGTACCGCTCTATCCATTCATGCCTCTGGTTGTAATTATGGAGTAACCTAGCATCTCTTTTCCTTGCTCTACTTTTGCTAAATATTGTTCCTAGCAGATTATTAACATGATAATCAATATTGCCATGTGTTTTTCTAGTGATGCATTTACCCTATGAACTTGATCTTGCCATTCTTAGCTTCTTAAACATGTCTACTTACTGTTGGTTACCTTTCTGTGCCATGAAATGCTTTGTGGTGAGTGATTTGAGCTTGCAAGGTTACTATCATGAATTTGTTCCTGCCAGGTCTTGTTTTTCTACTAAGTCTGAAAATGTTCATATAACTTGCCATGTTTGCATGGGTGTCACATCATTTTCCATGCCTCTTGGGATAAAGTTCAGTAAGGGAGTTTTGTTCTATGTGTTTAGTACTAGCTTTGCATGCCTTTGTTTGCCATGATATATTCCTGTAGCATGTTGTTTTCTTGCTCTAAACATTGCTATATGCTGCTGTTTTGCCATGCTTGGTATTTTCTCAAAGTCTGTGAAGCTGATGTCATTTGCATTTTTGCCATGCTATTTTGAGCTTGTTCTAGTGTGGACTAGCAGGATCTTAGTGTTCATGATTTGTAGAGATTCATGTCTAATTTATAGTCAGAGGCTTTGTTGCTATGTTGGACTGTCGTAGCATAGTTTCTTGTTGCATTCTAAGTGCTATGATGCTGTTAATCGCAGATTTGCATCATTCTTGTGTTGCTTGTCATTTGCAAACCGTGCATCCGTTTCCGGTGATCCTTATATCGATTTTGACCGGAATCACCTCATCTTTCCAGCGGCATACTTGTTTTGACAAGGTGATGCATTGATCATCCTTTGCCATCCGAAGTACCCATATGCATTGCACATCATATCTTGCATTCCATGCCATGCCTTGCGTCATGTTGCTTGTGCATTGCATCGTGATTTATTGTTCTTCCATTGCTTGTGTTCTTGCTTTGGGTAGAGCCAGGATACGAGTACATGAATGAGGAACCTATTGAGTACGCTAACGAGGATCAATTTTTCGACAAATCAGAGAACTTTGTAGGCAAGATGACCATACCCTCGATATCACTTCTATGTTTGCTTGCTAGTTATTCGTTCTATCGCTATGTCGTGCTACCTACCACTTGTTATATCATGTCTCCCATATTGCCATGTCAAGCCTCTAACCCACCTTCCTAGCAAACCGTTGTTTGGCAAAGTTACCGCTTTTGCTCAGCCGCTCTTATAGCGTTGTTAGTTGCAGGTGAAGTTGAAGTTTTGCTCCATGTTGGAACATGGATATGTTGGGATATCACATTATCTCTTGTTTAATTAATGCATCTATATACTTAGCGAAGGGTGGATGGCTCGGCCTTATGCCTAGTGTTTTGTTCCACTCTTGCCGCCTTAGTTTCCGTCATACCGGTGTTATGTTCCTTGATTTTGTGTTCCTTATGCGGTTGGGGTTATGGGACCCCCTTGATAGTTCGCCTTGAAAAAAACTCCTCCAGCAAGGCCCAACCTTGGTTTTACATTTTCCTAACAACCTATAACTTTCCCTTGGGTTCTGTAGACCCGAGGGTCATCTTTATTTTAACCCCCGGGCTGGTTTTACTCATAGCTTGTCCAATACGTTGTGCCCTGAGAACGAGATATGTGCGACTCCTATCGGGATTTGTCGGCACATCGGGCGGTCTTGCTGGTCTTGTTTTACCATTGTCGAAACGTCTTGTAACCGGGATTCCGAGACTGATCAGGTCTTTCCGGGAGAAGGAATATCCTTCGTTGATCGTGAGAGCTTGTGATGGGCTAAGTTGGGACACCCCTGCAGGGTATAAACTTTCAAGAGTCGTGCCCATGGTTATGTGGCAGATGGGAATTTGTTAATATTTGGTTGTAGAGAAGTTGACACATGACTTAATTAAAATGAATCAACCGCGTCTGTAGCCGTGATGGTCTCTTTTCGGCGGAGTCGGGGAAGTGAACACGGTTTTTGGATTATTTTTGAAGGAAATAGTTTCAGGATCACTTCTTGATCACTTGTAGCTTCACGACCGTTGCGTAGCTTCTCATCTTAATCTTATTTACATATGTTAGCCACCATATTTGCTTAGCGTTTGCTGCAGCTCCACCTCATTACCATATCTTTCCCATAAGCTTAAATAGTCTTGATCCCACGGGTGTGAGATTGTTGAGTCCTTGTGACTCACGGATACTTCCAAAACAGTTGAAGGTGTTGATGATAGAAGTGCAAATGATGCGACCAAACTCAAGTGGGAGTTCGACGAGGACCATGGTCATTACTATGAGTCATTTCCTGATAATCAGTAGTGGAGCCCAGTTGGGATGATCGGGAATCTAGCATTTAGGGTTTATCTTCGTTTTCATTTGGTTGTCCATAGTCTGGCTATGATTGTACTTTGATGTTGTATGAATTATTTATGTATTGTGTGACATGGCGAGTGTAAGCCAACTCTATTTATCCCTGTCTTATTCATTCCATTGGATGTTTGTGAAGATGACCCTTCTTGCGACAAAACCACTATGCGGTTATGTCTCTAAGTCGTGCCTCGACACGTGGGAGCTATAGCCGCATCGTGGGCATTACAAGTTTGTAATAATAGCCATCCCCGACTTAGGACCCCCCTGCTTGATCGAATCGCTGACGTTGTTGAGTCTAGAACAAAATGTTTTGAGTCTTAGGATTATATATACCGGAGAGTAGGATTCTTTTTACTCCTCAGTCCCTTTGTCGCTCTGGTGAGGCCTCCTGACGTAGATGTTTTGACTTCCCTCTTCTCAAATTTCACGATTTTTTTAGGATCACGCAGGTATCTTGGGATTGTTCCGATATTCTTGTGACAAGAACATTGTTCTTGGTGCCTCCTGACAATTAGGGGTTGTGGCAGTGTCCCGGGGAGTTGAGCTCCGAGGTGTTGTCGTCAAAATTTTATCGTTGCAGTTCTGGAATACCTGAGTTCGCCGACATTGAAAATCTCTTTTATGAAGTTGTTGGTGAGATAACCTCGACGCCACCTAGTACTGGGGTGGGAGTTCGGGAGTATCGCCATAACTCGTATAACAGGTGCTTTTCGAAGGTTGAGGAAGGTTTCTTGGTTATGTGTTGACGGATGGATACAGTTGGAGCGTAGGGCTTGTTAGTTGTGTGATATATATTGTGCCTCCCTGTATCCCCAACACCAGATTGCATAACCAGAAAGTTTCAGGAGTTTATAGGTGGGAATTCAAGTAGCTCTAGTTATTCTTCCGGCAAATATTTGGTATGTGATTGGGTAATCCTTACCACTTATTTGTTCCATTCGTACCTTGTTGTTTTATTTATCAACCTTTGTCTAAGTGGCTTCTCACCTTAATGGATGTGTGATGTTAACTTTGGAATTCATTTGTTCATCCTTGTTTGAATGTTTATTGTGAATACTATATGTTGCAATTTCTATTTGTTGATTCAGCTTGTCTATCTATCTATCAAGATGCTAACGGATGTCACCCTGTTTAGGATGGCTCCTCCAACGCGTCTGAATCCGGAACGCAATGATGGGAGTCAAGCGAACCCTCCTCCACCACCACCACCACCTCCGGAGGCATGGCAAGCTGTCATGGCAGCCACCAACGCCCAGATGCTTTTGCAACTCTTGCAAGAGCGCAACCAAGGTCAAGGAAACCAAGGGTATCAAGGCTAAGGGAATTTCAACAATCAGCCTCAGTTTGCTACCCTCAACCAGTTCCTTGCAAATCAGCCAAAGTCTTTCAGCTACTGTGCCGAGGCCACGGACGCCGATGATTAGCTCGTGGACATCAACAAGCATTTTGAATGTAGCAATGTCAGGCCTGAGGACTATGTCAAGTTCGCTTCTTTTCAGCTGAAGGACCAAGCTGATGATTGGTATGAACAATACAAAGATTCTAGAGGCGGTCGTGTGATTTCCTGGGATGATTTCTGCCGAGACTTCAAAGCTCACCACATTCCAACAAGTGTTGCTGAGAGCAAGCATGAGGAGTGCCGAAATCTCAAGCAAGGCAGCATGTCCGTGTACCAATACAACATCTAGTTTCAGAAACTTGCTCGCTTCACAAGGCAGGATGTTCCTGATGAAAAGAGCATGATCTATCACTTTAGGGGTGGCCTCAAAGAAGATCTGCAGTTAGCTCTCGTTCTCGTGGAGCCTACTAAGTTCGGTCAATTCTATAACATGGCCCTCAAGCAAGAAGGTGCTCAGCTTAAGTGTGAGGCTTCTAAGAAGAGAATCAAGGATTTAGTTCAGTCTTCTTCTTCCTCACAAGTGGCAGCTAAGCAACAGAAGTTCTGGCTTCCTCCTCCTCCATTTCGTCAGCCCTACCAGCAGAAGAACAAAGGTGGCCATGGATCTTCCCACCCACCCAATCCAGGCTGTCAGTACAAGTCTCAGACTCAAGCTCCAAGGTCAAGTGCTCTTTATCATCGTCCACTCTCAGACTTGACTTGCAACAAGTGTCAGCAGAAAGGTCACTATGCGAACAAGTGCTTCAACCAAAGGCGCCTTCCACCTCCTCCTCCTCTGTGATCTTCAAGCAATGCAGTGGTCAATCATAATCCCAAGTATGCAAGGGTAAACATGATTAATGCAGCTCAAGCAGAGGATTCTTCTCAAGTGATCATGGGTAATATTCCAGTTAATGATATTCCTACAAAAGTCTTATTTGATTCTGGTGCATCACATTCTTTCATGTCATATCCATTTGCATCGAAGTGCAATTTTTACACCGAGGCATTACCTAAAGCATTCCAAGTTGTTTCTCCAGCTAAGCATGTGAGCTCTAAACTACAAAAAAAGACACATCCATGACATTTTGGGCCGAACGAAATTTTTTCTGTCATATATATGACACTTCTATGACGATAATTGTGACAAAACCCGGTATCATCATAGATGTGACGATAATTGGTTGAATAGTAGCCGGTGGAGTAGCGCACGGTGGAGGCTGGATGAAGAGGAGCCTGTGGATGCTGGAGGAGGTCGACGGTGGAGATGAACAGTATCCCGTGGAGCCCCGTTTTGCGGTATGCCACACCCCTCCCGATGAACAGGACCCCCTTTTCGACCATAGGAGGTCCGTTTCATCCGTTTTGCGGTACGCCACACCCTGCCCGATCAACAGGACTCCCGTTTCGACCGTAGGAGGTCCATTTCGTCTGTTTTGCGGTACGCCACACCCCTCCCGATCAACAGGACCCCCATTTCGACCGTAGGAGGTCCGTTTCCTCCGTTTTGCGGTACGCCACACCCCTCCCGATCAGCAGGACCCCGTTCCGAACGTAGGAGGTCCGTTTCCTCCGTTTTGCGGTACGCCAGGCCTCGTTTCCATCGCCTGTTCCGTCCAAGCCCTCCCGATTAACACGACCACGCATTCCGTTTCGACCCAACCGGTTGGCTCCCACGCGTTCTGTTGTCTCCTGATGAACACGACGCATTCCGTTGCCTCCCCATGAACACGAGCATTCCATTTCCTCCCCATGAGCACGACGACGACGCTGTTTCTCCGTTCCAACCCAGCCACGTACACGAGCCCTGGCCGTACATATGCGCGAGTAGGCGTTCGAGACCCCGCCCGTATGTACACATACGTGGCCGTATTTTCTTTCTTGCACCCTCGCCGCTGTACGTACGTGTACATGCTACGTGCGCGCCTCTACTACGACACGTACGCGCCTCTACTATGACACATGCGCGCCTCTACGTCTACCAGTATATATGTACGTACACGTTCGCAACCAGAATGACAACGCTACGTACGCTTAGACCAGGTGGGTCCTGACTGTCAGGCACTTCCTTGCCTGTGAAGATGTAGCTGGTGGGTCCCAGCAGTCAGGGGGGCGAATCATTTTTTTGCCCGGACGCACTTCCTTGCATGTGAAGATGTAGCTGGTGGGTCCCAACATTCAGAGGCAAACATTTTTTTGCGAAATACGGTGGCCCGTACGCTGGGTCCCCGCTGTCAGGTGGAGGAATAATTATTTTGCACGTAATAAGGAGGCACTTCCTTGCTGCGGCCGTGGACCCAGCTGTCAGCCTCTCCACGTACAGTCCACGTCCGATGGAAGCCGTTCCTTGAACACGTTGACCACGCCACACCGAGAGCACCAGGGCAGTGGACGACGGTGAGGCCTAAGAAGGGGATGACGCGGAGCTGGGGAAGGTGCGGCAGTGGATGCCCACGCGTAGAGGTGTACGAGGGTTCACTAGTTCGCTGCGGTGTGAGGCTGCCATCACCGTAGAATAACAGGGGGTGTGGGTGAGTAGAGGGATGGCCTGGCCAGCGGTGGGGGTAGTAGGGGGCGGTGAGGCCTCCGCCGCATCGCAGCCGGCCACGGGAGGCAGGAGCACGAGGCACGACCGGCGCTGGTTTGGGCGGCTGGAGCAAGAAGACCAGAGGTTGAAGAAGCACTACGGCCGTTGGATGGACATCGTACGGTCACTGGTGCTAGAATCGTGCATATTGACTAAGTTGACAAAGCCCTCCATCCCCGTCAACTTAGTAGGCCCACAAGTCAGCCTGCCACTATACTGGGTCCCAGCTAACAGGGGGAGTATTCATTTTTTGTGCGTAATAAGGAGGCACTTCCTTTCGTGCGAAGATATTGCTGGTGGGTCTGAGCTGTCAACGGCGGCAACGTTTTTTTGCGAAATACAGAGGCCCTTTCGGTGGGTCCCTGATGTCAGGTGGAGGCATCATTATTTTGCGCATAATAAGGAGGCATTTCCTTGCGTGCGGTCGTGGAACCAGCTGTCGGCCTCTCCACATATAGTCCACTTCAGATGCATGTCAGTCGTTGACCACATTGACCAGGCCGCGCCGAGAGCACCAGGGCGGTGGACGACGGCGAGGCCTAGGAAGGGAACGACACGGAGGCAAGGAAGACTCGGCTGTTGTTTCCCACTTGGAGGGGAGTACGACTGTATGAGGGTTTACTAGTTCGTCTGCCGTCGCCGGAGAATAACAGCAGGTGTGGGTGAGTAGAGGGATGGCTAGGCCAGCAATGGGAGTACGGTGGGGCGGTGACGCCTGCATGGCAGCACAGCCGGCCACAGGGAGGAGGGAGCAGGCAGTCCCACTGGAGCTTGTTTGAGCGGCTGGAGCAGGAAGAGCAGAGATTGAAGAAGCACGACGGCCGTTCGATGGATATCCAACAGTCACTGCTTGTGCGTCAACCTTTTTTTTAGGAAATCCTCAAATCTGTGGAAAAAAGCATACAACCCATCTGCCATTATTTCTAATAATTTACAGCCCATTTGCTAATTCTTAAGGTTTTTTTGGAGCCCATATTCTTTTTGTTAGCATTATAGTCCATATTGTGGCCACAGTTAAAAAATTATACGAAATTTTGCATATTTTGGTGCGGTCCGAACTGTTTTTAATCCCGAAATTTCGACTCACATTCAAACTGATTTTAAAAATAAATGTATATCAATATAAAATCCAACAAATTCTCCAGGCATAAAAGTAATTAATTTAAAATATCGAAATGAAAAAAGATATTTGAAACTAATTGCCAGTTTGATGTGTTTTAAAAATGTACAGCCCATTTCTCATTACTGATAGGCCATTTTCTCGGCCAGCCGAATGAAGCTCTCCTCGTCTTCAAAGATTTGCAGCCCAACAGGCCTGACAAAGCGACTTACTTGGCAAATCACAAAAAGACTGGGCTATGGCCGTGGACCCAGCTGTCAGCCTCTCCACGTACAGTACTCTTCCGATGGAAGTCGGTCGTTGACCTCATTGACCACGCCGCGCCGAGAGCACCAAGGCGGTGGACGACGGCGAGGCCTAGGAAGGGGATGACGCGGAGCCGGGGAAGACGCGGCAGTGGATGCCCACGCGGAGAGGAGTACGAGGGTTCACTGGTTCGTCTGCGGCGTGAGGCTACCGTCGCCGCAGAATAACAGGGGGTGTGGGTGAGTAGAGGGATACCCTGGGCCAGTGGTGGGAGTAGTAGGGGGCGGTGAGGCCTCCGCGGCATCATAGCCAGCCACGAGAGGCAGGAGCACGTGACACGACCGGCGCTGCTTTGGGCGGCTGGAGCAAGAAGACTAGAGGTTGAAGAAGCACTATGGCCACTGGATGTACATCGTACGGTCACTGGAGCTAGAATCGTTCATATTAACTAAGTTGACAAAGCCCTCCGTCCTCGTCAACTTAGTAGGCCCACAAGTCAACCACCCACTATGGTGGTTCCGGCAGCGCTGGGGGAAGAAGACAAGAGATTGAAGAAGAATGCCGGCCGTTGGATGTAAATCCAATGCCTTCTTAGGCTTCGACCTACTGGCACACATGTCAGCCAGTCCATTTGTTTTTTTAGTCCAAATTGGTGGGCTGGGTGAAACAATGATGTAGCATCTATGCAGCCCGATTAAATCCCATTTGCATTTTTCTCGAAATCCGCGGACTTGCTGGGCTGGGTGAAAATATCATGTTGGTCTAGACGTAGAAATGTTATAAAAACATAAACACATGATTGCACGTTAGTAAAATCTTTGCAATCTTATGTACGCAATCACTAGGAGTTAACTTGCCAAGTTATATATAAACAATTATTATTATTTTTTTAAGAAATTTCGACTTACGAAATAAAATATCATTTTAATTTGATGAGTTAATAGTACGTGGGGTATTATTATTTTTTAGGCTAGACGTGGGACAATTGAGTTGGTTCTAGGGGAAAGTACTGGGAGAAAACTCAGTTTACATTGAAAAAGAAAGTGGGAGAAAATTCAGAGACCTGCTGGGTCCACCTGAGGAGGGGAATATGTTGGGAGGAAGGAGATTCAAAGCACGGCAGCCGAGTGAACTAGTTTTTTTACGGACATGTGAACTAGTTTACATACATAAGCAAATAGCCACTAAAAAAAGCAATCAGGTTAATGGGTTCTTAAAAGAAATATTTCGGACAAAACAGATAATTTCGACACATAGGCTAATGCATGAAACACTGAGATGATAAAGGTGCTTATAAATAGATAAAGTACAACATCTAGACCTTCCGGGCACGCTTGATCATGACGCTGCGGTTGTTCGTGTACTCGTCAGTTAAGGGAAGCAGACACGCCCTCATGTCCAAGATCTACCTGTACATGTCGTAGCATGCGTATGCGTCCTTGGCCGCATAGGTTATGTAGGCTAGATTCAGAGGTACCTCCCACGTGTTCAGGTCGTCTTCTTTCATGTTGGCGTATCAAGGGTCGATGATGGTCTCAGCGAGGTCAACCATGGAGTCCTTCTCCTGCCTATTGTTGATGATCTTGTATTGCTTCTGGATGTCGACAAGCTTGTTGCACCAGATGGCTGAATCATCGCGTTCTTCCTTCTCTCCACCGTAGCGAAGGTGCAGTCGGCGCTGCCGATGAAACGGGCGAATGCTCTAGAACCTGGTGCAGCCATAGGACTGAGGCGAGGCAGAGCTTCACCGAGTCCGTATCGTTGGTGTACATCACATTCAACTTGATGCAGCCATATGATTGAACGGCAAACTCAAAGGGGAACTCCTTGCTGAAGTCCATATCTAGAAGGTCACCCCTCGGATCACCATTGGAGTCTCTTCGAGTGAACGAGTGTGTAGGCGGCGGCAGCAGTTCCTTTTTCATCTCTAGGGGAACTAGATTCAACAGTAAGCTGAGTGTGTACAGGCAACAACAGTTACTACCCCTCCCTCGTCCGCTGCACGCCCGGTAGAAGATGCACCCTCGGCCACACGTCGGTTCACGAGCGGGTCTGTATTGGTACTTTAATAACAGGAGTTAGTGGTCACTCTACTTAAATTTAATCAGATTTGATAGAAATTTATACTTAAAACAAGCAATGCATTAGCTCGTTCTATCAGTGCCACAGGATCAACATGCACAACAATTAGAATTATTATTCTAAGGACGCACACGATCAGCACATTTGTCGCACTTTCACAAAGATAATACTATCAAGTTTGAACTGTTTTTTATGGTTGTTGTCCTCTGCATCATCATGACGTGTTTCCCAGCTTGCAAGATTCAGAACCAACAAATAAGATCCAGATAATAAGTACAACAAAGATGCCTACACATCTCATTGATTCCCAGCTTGCAAGATTCAGAACCAACAAATAAGATCCAAATAATAAGTACAACAAAGATGCCTACACATCTCATTGGTTCCCACCATGCAAGATTCAGAACCAACAAATAAGATTCAAATAATAAGTACAACAAAGATACCTACACATCTCATTGATTCCTAGCTTGCAAGATTCAGAACCAACCCATTAGAGCCTTTTGATAAAGTGAATATCGGGATTAAATCCATCTTGACTAGCCATGTCATACAATCGAAGAACTTGGCGAATTCTCTTGACCGTCACAACATCTGTAGTTGAGTATTCCTGTTTGCGCAGCATGTTTGCACAGCATGCTTGCACAACACAAACAAGGAGACAGGAGAGCATGATTTCGCTTTAACAGCGGCCTCCTTGAACTCAACCTCCAGCTCCACTTGGATGAGGTCTGCCTGGAGTTCCATGATTCAATTCATGCGCCTTTTTCTGCAGTTCACCTGAAAAGAAGCAAAGATTGCATCATTCAGCTAGCAAGAAGTACTTGCTCTTGTGAGCTGGCAGGTTCTTCTTTAGTAGTTGCACTAAAATTGAGGAACGTTAAGGTTGGCTGTCCGGCTCATGTAAGGTGCAACTATAATTTTCTTATCCTTTTGTGCAGTTCCACTAAAATAAAGTGCCATTGTGGTGACAGTGACGGCTCCATCTTGCAAAGGCTAATAAAATGTTGCACGAGATTGCCAGCAGAACTTGACAGAGATTTTGGAAACTCCAATCACCATTTTGTGCAGTTCCACCAAAATTGAGAGATGTTGCCCACGTGACATTTTAGTTGAACTGCACAAGACACTCATTCCAAAAAGAAGTGTTTTGTGCAGTTCACCAAAAGGTCACAATAGCAACAAGGTGAAATGGTCATCCCTATCTGCACAAAAAGATAGAAAGTAAATAGTTGCTGGTCAATAAGAATATACGGAACATATACAAAATTAAAAGAAGCATCTTAGTTATGTTCATGGCAATCACGCAAGGACAGTAGAAATTTTAAAACGTAAGCAATGCTTCTTGTTACCAGAAGCATTACGATCAACAATGAGATTCCTAAAATATGGGATTACTTTAATGGTGGCATTGCTTGTTTACCAGACACAGTAAATCAAAAGTAGCTAAAGAGTTGGTTTAAGGGCATGGGACAGTGGGGACACCAGGACACTCAATAGCGTAAAGGACCAACTTACTTATCATGCTGGGGAAAACATCAGGAGTGCCATTGTACTATGTGAGGGCAGCAAATCTAATACTAGAGACCTTGTACTATGTGAGGGAAGCAAATCTAATCCTGGAGACCTTTTACTATGTGAGGGCAACAAATCTAATCCTGGAGACCTTTTACTATGTCAGGGCAGCAAATCTAATCTTGAGACCTTTTACTATGTGAGGGCAGCAAATCTAAACCTGGAGACCTTTTACTATGTGATGGCAGCAAATCTAATCCTGGACATACTTTGTTGACTTGTCCACCAGCCTCCACTTTCTATCCTTTTTTCAACCAATAATAGATCTATTCCTTATCCAGTTTGTACTACGTTTTCCCATTATTTCCCTTTTCAACCAAGAGACATGTTGGGTATCCGGTCTCTACTACTTTCACCATATTATTTCCTCTTTGAATCAAGTCCAAGATTCATGCTACAACTTTCCCCCTTTCTTTGTTGTTTGAACAAAGCCCTAGATTGGAATGCATGAAGTAGCTCTACCTCTAATAATACTAAAAATTTAGGTGGCTTTGGAAGAGCTGATGGGAGTGGAAAAAGATGCACATGCAGACACGTGGGGAGTTGGGGCAGTAGAGCAAGGCCGCTTTCGAAGAACTTATACTTGAGGGTTGCCGCGATGTCGGCGGCGGCAGGTTGGATCTGCGGACAATATGGCAGGGAGGAAGAAGGGTCGGAGGACCTCCCGAGCCGGCCATGTGTCGGAGAGAACTGCACGGGAAGAGGATCGGGCCCCTCCGATAGCTGTGGGTTTCCTCCCTCGACGGCGATGACCGCGTGAACGATGCACCTTTTAGTCCTCTACACACACCAGCCGAAGGGATCCGGCCGGATCTGTGACCAGTGGTGAGCAGAGAGAAAATGTCACTACCGCTGTCTTGTTTATATCTGGAGAGGATGAGAGAATGAAGAGAGCAACCCTAGTAAAGCAAGCGCTCTGGAGTGATTATCCTTTTTTCTCCACAACAAGTGTTTCAATTTGTGTACGTGGCATTAAAGAAAAGAAACTCTCTATTTAAGGTGACTACTGTACGACTCCTACTTACTACTAGTAGTACTATAGTATTGTTCACTTGTGCTCCCCGACCCTCCATTCATTGAACAACCCCACGGGTGAATAAACATACAATAAGTACTGTATTTATATAGAACGAACAAGCTCAAACTATTTTCGCGTAGTTAAAAGTTGAGGGCGGGGCTTTTCCCGGGCAGTACGCATGGCAGTTTTCGGGTAGGGCTAGAAGACTATTTTAATATATTTTTTAAACTTCGAGACGGCCACATAGCATGGAGCCGACCCCAATGATTTTAAGCTTACAGGCATGGTACACGCTATCCTAGACTACTCTACACATGAAACTGCCACACGAGCGTCTGGGCTGCGCTTGGCTCTTCGCCTCTTCGGGAAGTCGAACAATGATGGAATACTGCTGCACTGGAGGAGTACCACCATACGCTTCTAGCCATCTGACACCGATTGAACTGCTACATGTCCACCGCGTGCGGGAGGGAGAGCGTGTAGAAAAAGCTTCTCCTAGTCTTGCCAGCCACCACGCTCATGGGCGAGGGAGGGACGCTCTTGCCTTTGCGTGTATGATAGGTGGGCCCGATAGGTGTGTGGCCAACCTGTCATACAGCCAAAGTCAGGTGCAGTTAAGTCCGCGAGGGAGAGGATAATCAAACTTCTTGTTGATGTACGAGTTGACGCGACACATCAAAGCACCACACTTGATATATTTCAATAATTTGCGTGTGTGACTCCCAGATGCAGAGGCCGGGGGTCATCATCCTCCTTTTCGAGAAAAAACAAACGCGTGTGTGAGAGGACGAGTGCGTGCGTGCACCTCCTCTCTTCCTGTATAACATACTACTAAACTCAGAGTACACGTTTTTGTGGGTGGCACGATGGTGCGTATGAGAAGTCCCGAGAGATAGGTTTAATGCTCTGAAAAAGACTGGCCTAGAGCTCGCCGTGCGGCTATTCCTGTCGAACGCCCCATTAACTGTAAGATATGTATACGACGGTGCCAGTTATTGCACGTACACAGCAGTACTCCCTCCTTTCCGGTTTATAGGGCTTAATTAAAAAATCTCACCAACCAAGATGGTGAGTGGTGGAATATTTTTTGTAGTTTGCAAAAGCACCTAATTAATGCTCTTGTTTTTCTCAAAAAATATGTTTATCAATGCATTAATTGCAATGCATGCATGCATAAAGTACATGCATTGGTCAATTTTCTCTTAATACTTGCATGCAATGATTCACCTTGGAATCTGAACATGTGTTGGGGAACAACCAAATTGAGCCTTATTAAATGGAAACACTAAAATTTTGAGATAAGCCCTATAAAACCAGAAAGGAGGGAGTAGAAAAAGAAGTACTCCATCCGGGAATAGTGCCGCACTTTGAAACTAGAACCGTCAATAATTTTTGAGCTTGCGTCTCGTCACATTGCAAATTACTCCACGCTATATTGAATTCCAAACCTGTTCACACCGATCACAACCTAAACGGTTTCCCACTTAGGAGCGTATTAGTACTCGGTTATAAATACTAGTATGCCAAGATGACTGCACATTCCTCCTCAACTCCTGATCCACAAAAACAAACAAGTCATTCAACATCCTTCACTTGCGTCTGCCATGGCCAGCGTGAGTTCTGGGTCGAGAGATTGCCACCAGGGAGAGGCGAGCATGGAAGCGGAAGCACGAGAGATGTCCCGCCTCGCTGCGAGAGCAACCAACATCTCCCGCCGCGTGGAAGTAGCAGCACAGAGGTCCCACCATGCCGCTGAAGCAGCACAGAGGTCCCACCATGCCGTCGATGCAGCAGACTGGTCCGGTCGCACCACGGAACCAGCAGAGATGTCCCGCCGCGCCACGAATGCAGCAGAGATGTCCCGCTGCACCGCGGCGGCCTGGGAAAATTTCTCGTGGGCAGGCGACGACTGTTACAGGCGCATGCATGCGATCGTCCATAGCCAGATGGATCAGATGTCCGGCTAGGCGAGGTTGCAGGACGACATGAAAGCCTCGTTTGAACAGGCTACCGACATCATCCAGCAACTAAGCGAGGGCAATGAGAGGCTCCGGGCCGAGCGTGACCTGCTGAGGGAGAAGATCGTCCAAAGTGCAGACCAGCAGGAGGAGACCAGTGCCTTGTTGAAGAGGACCAGCGTGATCGTCAAGAAACTTATGGACGAGAATGACATGCTCCGCAACGAGCGCCAAAGGCTACTGGAGGAATCCGTGGATGTTCTCAAGCAGCGTCTTGAGGAAACGAAAGAGCTCATCACCGCTCGCCGCGGAGACTAGTTTCCTGGTTTCTTTTGATGTAATAATCGGTTTAGGATGTGGATTGTGTCGTCGGTTGTGAAATGTTGGGTTCTAGCGCAGATGTTTGGCCTTTGTTGGCCTCTTGGGATGTTACGATTTCAATCTGGTAGCTTTTAGTCCTTCGTGTTAGGCTGGAGTTGTGCTGAACTTCTTGTGAATTGTGGTGGTTTTCAGTAATGAAAATCGGGAGGGGCAAGCCCTTCTTTGATCAAAAAAAATTAATCGTCCTTATAAATTCATCAGTCTTGCTATAAGTCGCAGTAGATGCTATATAGGTCCATCGGATCTTACATCAAGATCCGTGCTTTTAGATTTTCTTTTTTCTCTCTTAAATCTCAGTCGAGTGAGACATAGCCACGCCATTAAACAGAGGCTCGGGCGCCATTAATAGAGACCTTGGGAGAGAGGTGGACGACAGATGGAGGTCAAAGGGCTCTCCTCCCGATGAGCACGCGCAGGGGTCTGATCGCACGCCTCTCGTACTCAAATAGCTACCCTGCATGGTGCCTCCTAGATAATAAAAAATGGGGACGTGTGGCGGCACGTAAATGGTACTAGTAAGTAGAACGCCCACAGTTTCAATAATACTTGTGTTTCCGATTGTAACGTGACAGCAGTTGTTCCAAAATGACTTTGTTGATTGTTAATGTGTGCGCCTTCGCAAATCGGACTGCAAATTTACCCCAGCATGTTGGTACCATGTCATGGCACCAACCCGAGTTTCATTATTTTCATGTGTGTTTTGGATTTACAAGAATTTAAAACCTAAGTTTCTCAATGTTTCCAACCCAGTCACGACGCACAGAATTTTGAATTTCATTCCCATTTCTTGCATGGAACCTAGAAATTTACCCGAGGACACACATGTGATTTTTCAACCAACTTTGGTGCACTAGAACATATGCTTGTATTTCAAATTTGAATTATGCACACAAAGGTGACACGTTCCCTCCCAGAACCACGAGCCTTATTGAGAGAAGCTCTGATTTGCAAGAAGCTTATACCAAAATTTGTTCCTATTCAGCCAATTTTTTTACCACGGCATGGTACTACCATGACATGACACCATGCCAAGTTTCATGATTTTAAAACCAAGTTTCTCAATGTTCTCGACCGAGCCACGATGCCCGGATGTTTGAATTTTATTCTCATTTTTTGCATGGGACCTACTCCCTCCTTCCATCTATATAGAGCCTAATGTGTTTTTCAAGACAACCTTTGACTATTGACAAGATTAATAGCACATGAGATGTATACTATGAAAATTATATTATTGGAAGCTCCTTTGATATTTAAAATTGAAGGTATTCTTTGTGTAAGTTGCATGCCATATATTATTGCTCTAACATTTGGTCAAAGTTAGCCTCAAAAAACACATTAGGACCTATATAGATAGAAGGAGGGAGTAGAAATTCACCCGAGGACACAAATGTGATTTCTCAACCAACTTTGGTGCACGGGAGCATGTGCTTGTAGTTCAAATTTGAATTATGCACATTAAATGACCAAAAACTCAATTAATGTGTAAATAAGGCCAAACGAAGCCGGAATAATTCCAAAATTTAACAGGGCACTCATGTAGCTCTATGTTGCCTTTGTAAATAAACTCAAGGCGGACAACGTATATCGTTTCGCACACAAAGGTGGCACCTTCCCTCTCAGAACCACGAGACTTCTTGAGAGAAGCTTCGGTTTGCAAAAGCTTATACCAAAATCTGTTCCTATTCGGCCAATTTTTTTTACAACAACATGGTAGTACCATGACATGACATCCATGGCAAGTTTCATGATTTTCAGACGTGTTTTGGATTTACAAGTATTTTAAAACCAAGTTTCTCAATGTTCTTGGCCGAGCCACGATGCCCAGATGTTTTAATTTTATTCTCATTTCTTGCATGGGACCTAGAAATTCACCCAAGGACACAAATGTGATTTTTCAACCAACTTTGGTGCACGAGAGCATGTGCTTGTGGTTCAAATTTGACTTATGCACATTAAATGACCAGAAACTCAATTAATGTATAAAAAACGTCAAACGAACTCGGAATAATTCCAAAATTTAGTAGGGCACTAATGTAGTTCTATGTTGCCTTTGTTAAGAAACTCAAGGGGGCAGCGTATCGTTTCACACTCAAAGGTGGCACGTTCCCTCTTAGAACCACGAGCTTCCAAATCGTCCCAATTTTTTTTACCACAACATGTTAGTGCCATGACATGAAACCATGCCAAGTTTCATGATTTCCTAACGAGTTTTGGATTTACATGAATTTAAAATCAAAGTTTCTCGATGTTCTGGCCGAGTCATGACGCCCAGATGTTTGAATTTCATTCTCATTTCTACCATGGGACCTAAAAATTCAACCAAAGACACACATGTGATTTTTCAACCCACGTTGGTGCACCGGAGCATGTGCATGCAATTCATATTAAGATTATGCACATTAAAAGTCCAGAAACTCAATTAATGTATAAAAAGGCCAAATGAACCCGAAATAATTCCAAAATTTAACAGGGCACTCATATAGTTCTATGTTGCCTCTGTAAATAAAATCAGGGGGAGGCAGCGTATATCGTTTCACACACAAAGGTGACATGTTCCCTCTCGGAACCACGAGGCTTGTTGAGAGAATCTTCGGTTTGCAAGAGGCTTATACCAAAACTTGTACCGATTCAGCCAAAAATTATACGTATGAAAACCAGGTTTAGATTATCCCAAACATCTCGCTACCTAGACCAATAATGTACTATGATTTGAATTCAACATAAAATGGATACAAATATTTGAATTGGAGAGCATATGGTACATGTAGTTCATAGTGAAATATGATTACTGCTATATGTATGTTTTTTGTTATCAAGATAATATTTAAATTATTGTATAACTTGACAACAATCGTATTCAAATAAGGAAAATTGATTCAAATTTAGTCCATATGGTAGACGACAATATATATGTTCACATGGTGGAGTAAAATGTTCATATATGATGTAAGATCAAAATGTACGACTACATCAATTATAAACCACAAGGTCACCTAACGATATATCCGAATTCAACATAACGTGGATTCAAAAATTGAAATTTGAGATCATGGCATCTGTAATCATATAAAAAGGGACATTACTCTTTCTTTGGTGGGAATTGATTTGTTTTTTGTTGTTGTTGAGGGAAGTGCGAATCGATTTGGTACTGTGCAGGGTAATCTTGTTCTCCCGATTTTTTTTACATTTTTCTTGTAGTTTTTTCAATGGCATCTATAGAAATATAGTAAAAGGGGACATGACTCTCTTGTGTCTTGTATGAATTGTTTTTTTACTCGTTAAGTTTGTTCTGCCGAACAAGGAATCCGCACCTTGTTATCCCAAAATTTTCAAGCTCGAGTATCTTTTGTCTCACCTGCTTTGAAACTCTCACTTCTTCAACCTGCGCCGCACCTTGTTATCCCGAAATTTGGACGCGCGCAAGAACTCCCTCCTCATCCAAAATCACTCCCGCAGCACAGACACGCGAAATCCCCCTTCTACCCCTCAGGCGGAAATGAAGCTCCACGTCACAGTGTCAAAACCGGTGGGGGTACGCTGCTAACTTACCCTACATTTCGGACAAGCGCGTCCCTAAGCTTGGCTCCCCCTCCCCCTTCGCCCCCCATTCGTACACCGAGGCCACCAAAACCCGCGAAACCCCACGCTCCTCTGTCGGCCTCCCGACCGCCGCCCAGCCGGAGACTCTTCCCCGACTACGTCGTCCACCGCAACAGCTCGCCGTCCCTCATCCACCACACCGGATGAGGATCCGTTGTCGATCTCGTCGTCCCTCTGGATCAGCCGCCCCGTCCCCCACCTCCAAGGAGCTGCCCCGATGTTCGCCTCGTCTATCGTGCCACCTCAATCCTCACAGCACCGTCTTGACCTGCCCCACCGGAACCGCATCATCCTCACCAATTCCTCCGATGAAGCCGAGGCCAACTCGGCGCCACCAAGGAGGTTCTGCACTCACCGCTGCATTTTATCTTTTATTCAGTCTCACAGGGCTGCCGGTGCTCGATACCAAGCAGACATGGCGTGTCTCCATCGACGGCACCATCACCGGCAACATCATCCATGGCGTCTCTCCCCCATGTCGTTGCTTGCTCGGCGGCGACTCCCAGAACGGCACTAGCTACAGCTGCTCCGGCTCTCGCTCGCGCTGCGGCTCTGTTCTTGCTGTCGGTCGCGCTGCTGCACTGCTCCTGCTTTCGTTTGTGCTGCCACTCTGCTCTTGCTCTCGCTTGCGCTGCTGCTGCTGTTGCACGACCTCCGGCAGCTACAGGATTGCTGCTTTAGCACTTGTTCGCGGTGCTACTGCACGACTTGCTCTCTACTAGTGTGTTCCCTGCTCGAGCGTCTGCTGATTTAGATCACTGCTTCTCTGCTACTAGTGCTCGAACGCCCTAAACATCTATTGCAATGCTCTATTACTAGTTCAATCAGTTTCGACAGTAAAATTCAGTTTCGACTGTGAAGTTCATTTTCTTCAGTTAAGTTTAGAGTGAACAGTACTTACAACATCTGTCAGAGTGGCCGTGGCGCGGCTGATGCATTTTACATCTAGCACTTTTTGGTGATGTATTTTACATCATCTATTGCAGATGATATTAGGGTCCCACTTCAGATTAACGTTGTCTGTCTTTTCATGCTTCAGCCTCGTTGCCGTACACCTTAGCGGAGCTGCTCCAACGACGGAACCGTCCATCACAGCAGAGCAGTACCCTCGGCATTGTTTCCAGAGGCCTCGGATCTTCTTCCCCGCCTCCACAGTCACACCAGCATCATCACCATCCTCCACGTCCAACCCATGTGAGCCAAACACAAGGCTATGCCAAAGAGGTTGTACACTCGTCGCATCACTTTGTTTCTCCATTCTTCTGTTCTTCCAATTCATGTGAGCCAAACACCCAAGTTGACTGAAATCCTATGTTTCCAAATGCTCTGTTTTGCACATGCATTCCTATCCTATTCCTGTGTTTTTCCTGTCCCTGCGTTTATAGAATCCTCCAATTCTAAGGAGCCCTTACAGATTTACTTTATTTTCAGATAAGCGTCAAAGAAAACTCTGTGTGTTATGTCCTGCTCCTGCCGTGCCATCATCCACCCCACGAGAGGTGCACCATCGACAGAAGCGTTCACTGCAGCAGAGATCCCCCCTGCAGACTTCCTTTCGCTGCCTCAGATCATCTTCCCCATTGCCGGCAGCCACGCCAACTGCAATACCATCATCGACTGAGCAGATGAACCTGAGGACTACACAGTTCCGGAAGAGAGGTCGCAGTCTTCCGTGTTTGCTTACGTTATACATCGGTTATTATTACTTGCTACTTTATCGTTCAATCTTGAGTTTTGAATTGCCCATGGGTCTCATATCGAGCCAGCAACGAATAGTATCTGTCTACTATCTGGTTCATCTGGGGTCTTCTATGTGGTTCATGTTGGGTGGGCAACAAACAATAGATGATCCATTGTCTATCTTTTTAAACTAAAGCTATAATCTACCTGCTATCATTAGTTTTGGATCCATCCACTCGTTTGCTACCATCAGTCTTGATTTTTGCATGCACCCCTTAGGCCTTACAAAATCTAACTATTTTTTTATTATGCATGTCAGATATTGTACACAATCGTATTGAACATGTAGAGAAAAACAGAAGACCGTTGCGTGCAAATATAATGTCATGCAGACGCCGCTCCATGGTGGGCGAAGTGCCCCCCCTCCTGCATTTCCAGATTGTATTCCAGAGGAAGATAACTGTTCAGATGGAGATTCAAAAGGAGCCGACCACGCCTTTTTACCACCTGAGGTGTTTGCTCTAACCTGGCATGCTGATGTTGGTCATATCATGCATATGGCGCCTTGCATTGCTTACATTATACATCTTATATGTCATCAGCTTAGTTTAGATTTGCTTTGTGTGAATGGCACCTGTTTGGTTTCTATATCATACTCCCACCATTCCTAAATATTTGTCTTTTTAGAGATTTCAACAAGTGACTACATACGGAACAAAATGAGTGAATCTACACTCTAAAATATGTCTATATACATCCGTATGTGGTAGTCCATTTGAAATCTCTAAAAAGACAAATATTTAGGAACGGAGGGAGTATATGGGAATTATGCAATGTCAACTTCTTTAGCCAGGCATCATATACGTGAATCATACAATGCCATCCTGTTTACCCAGTCATAGTATATGTGAATTGTATCATGCCATATTTTTTCCATAATGTATTCCATTTGTCAACAATGTTTATACGTTCATCTACTCTTCCTGTGCATCAGCCATTTGAGTCGGTCATGGGAAAAATCTGGAGTGAAAGCAAGGTCTTTTGAGCAGTCAATGCTACCTTTCGATGCAGATTTCTTGCTGGTTACAGATAGCTCCTCAAAGGAGGATTCAGAGAGAGATGATCAGTCGTATTCCCCCCCCCCCCGAGGTGCATGCTCTAACTTGGTTGGGTTATATTGCTCATATCATGCATATGGTGTCTTGCATTGCCATGCCATCTGCTTAGATTAGACATGCTTTGTGTGAATGCCTCCTGTTTGCTTTCTATATCAGATATGTGAATTATGCAATGCCATGTTTTTCAGTCAGTTATCATATATGTGAATTATGCACCACCATGGAGCCAGGCATCATATATGTGAATTATCTCATGCCATCTTTTTTTTCATTACGTATTCCATTTGTCGATAATCTGTGTATATTGAACTACTCTTCATGTGTATCAGCCATTTGAGCCGGTTATGGAAAAATCTGTAGTGAAAACAAGGTCTTCAGAGCAGGTAATGGTACCTGTTGAAGCATATATTTCGATGGTTAGAAGGAGCTCCTCAGAGGAGGATTCAGAGATAGATGACTAGTCCTATATCCCACCTGAGGTGTATGCTCTAAGTTGCAATGTTTATATTTCTCATATGATGCATATGGTGTCTTGCATTGCTTAGTTTAGACATCATATGCACAATATTGAATTCTATCTGCTTAGTTTAGAGATCATACATGCGAGTGCCAGCTGCTTAGTATATGAATCAATTATGTCAATTATATCATGCCATCCTGTATAATTAGACAACATGTATGTGAATTATTTCATCCCAACCTATTAGAAAGACATCATATAGTTTTTTCATGTCATCCTGTTTAGGTACTCATCATATGTTGAATTATGCCATTATATCCTGTTAAGTTATCCATCATATATCTGAAACTGTGTCATGCTATCATGTTTAGTTAGGCATCATATATGTGAAATTGTGTCATGTTTGGTTAGACAACATGTATGCAAATTACCACATCTGTCTATCATACAATGTCTGTACGTTCAATATCTTTTCTTGTTTATCAGCCATTTGAATTGGAGGGGGTGATGGCAGTATCTAAGGAGCAAAAACCCGTTCTTCACAAAAGACAGTGCTACCCGTCGATGCAGATAGAACCATGGTTGTACTGGCCCACAAACTAGCCCCACCACACATAATCGAGACTCTTCCAGATTGCACACTTACACCGTTGGGCAGAGAACCAACTACAACCCATCTAACCACAACCCCAGCGGATAGTAACCCACTTATAGTTGACAAAGCACCATGTCCACCACAGAGTACCCCCACACGAGCAGTTTGTAAAGCTACTGCAGTGCCCAAAGCACGAAGACCACCACAGCTAACCCAAACTCCAGGTTTAAAGCAGAAGAGCAACTATTCTCAGGTCAGATTCCGTAGCTATGGTCCATACTCCTTTGCTGTTGCATCACTATATTTACTCATACCAACTAGTTTCGAATTTGAAGGATCCAATTGAAACTCCAATGGCGCAACAGGTATGTTTTAAACCTATTTCTTTAACTGGATCGTTGTTCTAACTTCTTGCTCTATGTTGATTCAGTTTAAGTTGTATAAACAGTTATGTTCTAATGTGATGCACATTACAAGTGCTGCCAATGCTGTGTAGTTTCTCACACTTATATTCTGTCTATGCTGCTGTGTCTTAAAAATATATGAGTTGAACTGTGTCTCTATATTCATTACGGAACATAAACTAGAATGATATGGACAATACAGTGACCATAGTACATAGATATATGTTTGTTTCATGTTGTTATCCTGTCCACCTTACTACTGAACCGGTTTACCAAAATGAGTTTCATATACTACAAGCTAAACCTGTGATGTGTCTCCTTGTTTCTCTTGTAGTATGCAAACAGAATATTGGACAAGAGCACCCCACTATGCAATGGTAGAGAAAGTAATGCAGATAAGGTTCAAGATAGTGAGACAACCCTGTTGGTCTCCAAGAAAGGTGATAAAAACGATCTTGTAGACAGTGAGAAAACCCCACAGTCCTGCGTTGATGTAGTGTTCGAGTTACTGGCTAGTACCGTTGGCACAAGCTCTTCAAACTCGCTGCCTCAATCACTTCGGCTTCTTTAGTCTCAGCTACAAGCTGAAAGGCATCAGTCAGCTGTGCTGCGGCAAGAAGCCGAAGGACTGAGGAAGTTCCTGCAGAATTCAGATGCGTACTTTCTTGTGCAACAACAAGCGCTGGAGGATTTAAGCGCCAAACAAGAGAAAGTTAATAAGCTTGCTAAGCATCTTGCCAGCATTATGGGTACCCAGGATATTTTTTCTTGAACTCTTCTGAAGTGGTTTCAGTTCTAGACTTGTTTTGCTACGGCGTTTATATGCTGCTTTGTTCCCTATATTTGCACTGGTGGCGAACTTTGATGCCCAGTGGATGTAATATGTGTAATAGCGGTGATAGCCTAGCATAAGTTGCTTGCTTATTTATTTATTTGTTGTCTTGTTTATTTGTTTGCTTGTAGTCAGTGCAGTTCTTTTTCTGCGGTTTGCTAGTGGCTGCAATAACCTATTTTTAAAACTAGGCCACAATAACCATGGGCTAATATTTACTGTAGTGACACTGGGCCTCCTACGGGCCGTAGAAACAGTGGGCCTTCTACGGGCCGTAGAAACAGTAGGCCTTCTACGGGCCGTAGAAACAATGGGCCTTCTACGGGTCGTATCATCAATGGGCCTTATACGGGCCGTATGATCGATTGGCCAAACATGGGCCAATAACAGGCCGCATTATGGCCGTAAACGGGCTAGAGTTGGAATCGTCCGTTCATGGGCCGACCATAACGGGCCATCGTTAATAGGCCGTATTTGATGACGCTATGAAAACGGCCCCAACGTATTAACGGACCACAAACGGGCCGACTGTAACCACGGGCTGAATTTGGCCCACAAGCAGAAAATGACAGTAACGGGCCGTAAGTAAACGAATGCTGGAAATAAGCCCAAGAATAAATTTGCTCTAAGAATGCCAAAAGATAACATGGGCTGGAAACGGCCCAACGGAATAACGGACCATTAATGGGTATAAAGTGATACACTGTTCATTACAGGCCAGTTTCACCACGGGCCATTAATGGGTGTAAAGTGATACATTGTTCATTATGGGCCAGTTTCACCACGGTCCGTTAATAGGCCAAGAGTTACATAGGGCCTCATATGAGTCAAAAGACGTCATGGGCCATACATGGGCCAGAAGTGAAAATGGGCTAGAATCATATTGGATGGCCCAGATGACGCTACTGGGCCTAATTTGGATAGGGCGTAATGGTCCTTGGGTTAGCGGGCTGTAAATGGGCTATATGCGAACAGGCCATTAATAGGCTTTCCATGGGCCGTCCCACCACCTTTTGACCAAGTCAAACGGGCCGGCCTTTTCACAGGAATGGGCCTCTGTTGGGCCATGCCACGTGTCGACGTATCATAGGCGCCTTCTGTCCAATGAGTGGATGACATCTGTCCCAACGATGAGCCGACACGTGTTTCCTCCAGCCAATGATGATTTTACACGTGGAAAATCCCCATTGGTCCGGGTTGTTAACGGTTTATCGGATCCAAAACACAACCCGATAGCTTAACGGCGTTTCGTTATGGTGGATGCCACGTGTCGGTCACCCTTGACGAAAGCACTTCTGTGACGCGCGATTTATCGTCATGGAAGTGCACACTTCCGTGATAATAATTTTGGTAATGTCATGGAACACTTCTACGACAGCATATGTATGACTATCTTGATTCTGTCATAAAATCGTCATGGATGTACATGCATGAAAAAAACGCGACCTACTGTGACAAACACGTATCATCACGGAAGTGTATTTTTTATATTGTGCTAGCATGTTGGTTCTGAATGTCGGTATCAAGATGGGCAACTATAAATTTCTGTCTAAACCAATTGTTCTTGGTGACTCGGATATTGATCTAATTCTCGGAATTGACTGGCTTTTTAAGCACAAGGCTCAACATGATTGTGGTGGCCAAGGAGGTTATGTTGACACACTCATCTGACGATGTGATCATTTATGCCACTCAAGATGAAACCATTCGACTATTTTTTTCTCAATGAGAAGGGCGAGTTAGATGCCATCTCTCAGATTCCAGTCATTTGTGAATACCAAGACGTCTTTCCAGAAGAGCTTCCGGGAATGCCTCCTCACCGGCCAATTGAATTCGTTATCGATCTTGAGCCTGGTACACCCGTTTGAAAGCGTCCTTACAACCTTGGACCAGAGGAGTTGAAGGAATTTAAGAAACAACTCGATGAACAAGAGCATCTGGGTTTGATAAGACCGAGTTCATCTCCGTGGGGTTGTGGTGTTCTTTTTGTCCAGAAGAAGGATGGCAAGGACCGACATTGTGTCGACTACCGTCCATTGAACAAGAAGACAATTAAGAACATTATCCATTTCCCAATATCAATGAGCTATTCGAGCAACTTAAAGGTGCTAAAGTATTCTCCAAGCTTGACCTTCATATGGGTTATCATCAGATTCGCATTCGTGAACAAGATATTCCCAAGACAGCATTCAGAACAAGCTTTGGTTCTTATGAATATATTGTCATGTCTTTCGGCCTTGTCAATGCTCCTCCAACATTCTCTCGCATGATGAACTTCATCTTCAACCCTTACACAAATGAATTCGTCCTGGTGTATCTCGATGATATCTTGGTCTTCTCAAAGAATAATAAGGATCATGCCAAGCATTTGAGATTGGTGCTCAACAAGCTTAGAGAGTATCAATTCTATGCGAAGTTTTCCAAATGTGAGTTTTGGCTTGATGAAGTTCTTTATCTTGGTCATATCATCTCCTCCAAGGGCATTGCTGTTAATCCGGAGAAGGTATCTGCAATTGTGAACTGGGAACCTCCTCAGAATGTCAAGAAGCGCTGTAGTTTTCTTGGACTTGCGAGCTATTGCCGAAGATTCATTGAGAATTTCTCTAAGATTGCAAAGCCACTTTCCAACCTCCTCCAGAAGCATGTCAAGTATGTCTGGACTCCTGAGTGTGACGTTGCTTTCAACACACTAAAAGAGAAGCTAGCCTCAGCTCTTGTCTTGACTCCTCCTGACAAATCCAAGCCATTTGAAGTTTTCTGTGATGCCTCTTTGCAAGGTCTCAGCGCTGTCTTAATGCAAGAGAAGAAAGTTGTTGCTTATACCTCGCGTCAGTTCAAGCCCAATGAAAGGAACTACCCCACTCATGATCTTGAGTTGGCCGCAGTTGTCCATGCATTAATGACATGGAGATATCTCTTGTTGGGAAGGAAAGTGGATATCTTCACAGATCACAAGAGCCTCAAGTATATCTTAACTTAACCCAACCTCAACCTCAGGAAAACTCGTTGGGTCAAAATGATTCAAGAGTACAATCCAAGTATTGAATATACTCCATGCAAGGTCAATGTGATTGCAGATGCTTTGAGCAGGAAGGCTTACTGCAATATCTTAATTCTCAAGCCATTCCTACCGGATCTTTGTGAAGCTTTCCGCATACTCAATCTCCAAGTTGTTCATCAAGGTTTTCTTGCCAACCTTCAAGTCACTCCAACTTTGGAAGACCAAATTCATGAGGTACAACTCCTTGATACCATGGTGAAGAAGGTGAAACACGGTATTGCCAAGGGCCTATCCAAATACAAGCACTATCGCATTGATGAGAAAGACACTTTATTCTTCAAGGACTGGATTATGGTACCTGAAGGTGATCTAAGGAAGGTCATAATGAATGACGCACACAATTCTCTGTTATCCATTCATCCTGGCAGTTCAAAGATGTACCATGACCTCAAGCAGTCATATTGGTGGACTCGAATGAAGCAAGAAATTGCTCAATTCATGAATGAATGTGATGTCTGCTGAAGAGTGAAAGCAGAACACCAACGACCAGCTGGTCTCCTCCAACCTCTTGCTATTCTAGAATGGAAGTTTGACCATATTGAAATGGACTTCGTTACTGGATTTCCCAAGTCCAAGCGTGGGAATGATGCTATTTTCGTTGTCATTGACAAGCTTACAAAAGTGGCTCATTTCCTTCCCATCAAAGAATATATCACAGCAGCTCAGTTGGCAGAGCTATACACCTCCAGAATTGTATCCTTGCATGGTATTCCACAATTGATCTCTTCAGACCGCGGAAGCATTTTCACTTCTAAGTTCTGGGACTCCTTCCAAAAGGCCATGGGCACCAACATTCGCTTCAGCACAACTTTCCATCCTTAAACAAGTAGGCAAGTCGAGCGAGTCAATCTAATTCTCGAAGACATGCTCAGGGCTTGTGTCATCTCTTTCGGTATGAAGTGGGAAGATTGTCTTCCATATGCCGAGTTCTCCTACAACAACAGCTTCCAAGCGAGTTCGGGCAAGGTCCCATTCGAAATTCTCTATGGCAAAAAGTGCCGTACTCCTCTCAATTGGTCAGAGACTGGTGAACGCCAACTTCTTGGCAACGACTTGATCACAGAAGCTGAAGAAATGTGTAGTCATCCGTGAAAATCTCAAATCCGCGTAATCGCACCAGAAGAGTTACTATGATAGCAAGCACCATGACTTGGCTTTCGAGATCGGAGACCATGTCTACCTCTGCGTCTCTCCAATGAAAGGCACTCGTCGCTTTGGTATCAAAGGGAAGCTTGTCGCGAGATACGTGTGTCCTTTCAATATCATTGGCAAAAGAGGCGACCTCGCCTATGAATTTGAGCTTCCGTCCAACTTCGCAAACATGCACGATGTGTTTCACGTGTCACAGCTTCGCAAGTGCCTCAAGACCCCCGAGTGCACTATCAACTTCGAAGAGATTGATCTCCAGGGAGATTTGTCTTATCATGAGCATCCTGTTGCTATTCTTGAAGAAACCGAGCACAAGACTCGCAACAAGTCAATCAAATTCATGAAAGTGAACTGGTCACACCATTCCGACCGAGAAGCCACCTGGGAACACGAGGATCACTTCCGTTACGAATATCCAGAGTTCTTTCAGTCCTAGATCTCGGGACGAGATCCTCTTCTAGTGGTGGAGTGTTGTAACACCCCGGATGTAACTTTCCATATTTGTAACCCCGACTCTTGGTATTTTCGGCTATGTGATATGATATTCCCTTCGTGGTTGGGTTTTTGTCTTCAATTTGCATTTTGTTCATGTCATGCATTTCATCTCATGTCATGTCATCATGTGCATCTCATTTGCATTCATGTTCGTCTCATGCATCCGGTCCTTTTCCCTGTTGTCCGTTTCACAATCCAACGCTCCCAAATGCACCCGTTGCACCCCTCTAATCTTGTTTCATGAGCGGGGAAAACATTCTCTGAATGGGTCGATATTTTCTGAGTGACATTGGTACATCACCAATAGACTATTTGTCAAATTTCGTTCCATTCGGAGGTCCTTTGATGCCCCAACGGTTAACCGGGTTACCGTAAAAGCCTCTCTTTCATTGCAGACCAACACCCTCCAAAACAGCCCACTAACCCATCTAAACTCCCCTCCATGCTCTCCGCCGTTGTATCATGATCGTGTGGGCGAGAACCGCACCTCATTTGGACACTCCTAGCTCCTCCTACCTATAAATATGTGATCCCCTTCCAAATTCTTGGTCCAAAACCCTAGCTCCTCGCCCTCCGTGCGCCGGACGCATCCGCGCCACCGCCCGCAGCCTCTCTCTGTGTGCCACCTGTCCCTGCACCGCCCCAGCCGCCATGGCCCGCGAGGCCCATGGTCGGCATGCACACGCTCGTGCCGGGCCCGAGCAGCGCCCCCGCGCCCGCGTCCTGCCGGATCGTCGTGCCGCCGCCTCCTCTCCTCCCACCGCCGCCAAGCGCCTCTGCCGCCCAGCTCCGCGTCGCACTGCTCCGAGCTCCTCCTGCCGGCGCCGCCACCTCCGCCCACCGACCTCGCCGCTTAGGCGCTCCGTGCTGTGCGCCACGCCGGCGACGACTCCATTGGACCGCGTCGCCCCGAGATCCGTGCCGCCTCGCCGGAGGTAGTCAGCTTCACCGGCTACCGCCCCCAAGCTCGCCGGAGTCTTCTCTCCAGTGGATCTGGAAAAGGTGGACCAGATCCACCCATCCATCGAACCAAACGCCCGGTCGTCCCCGGATGTCGTCATCCCGCTCCATCCCGTCCACGTTCTCGGAGGGTATATTTTGCTCCAAGTCCCGAAATCTTCATATTGTGATGCCCTAGTCAACATGCTACATCTTCTCGCTCGGTGCTCCGATTCATGCATATTATATGTCAAAGTGTTTGTCTCATGATGTTCTTCATGTTAGTGTCATTTGCATGCATGTTACTGTCCATATTGATGCCATTGTCATCATTTCAGAAGTGCTATATGATGTTAACTGCTGTCTGTTAACAGAACATGGTGATTTGTCATTTTCATTACATTTTGCGTGTGCATCCTATGAGCATGATGTCTACATGGTTTTTGAGTTCCAACATGCCATATTTATAGGGGTTCAATTCTTGTAATTTTTTGACCTATGTGGTGACTAGCACAAGCATGCAAAGTAGGCTTCATAATGTTGCTGATTTCAGACCGTGGTTTTGCTAAGTCATTTTCCTGTAACATTTTGATGCTATGTAAACTTATTTCTACCATGTGATCCATGCACATTTTGAGATAGTTCAGTAATCATGTTTTGAACATGTGGTATTTATCTATCCATTCATATCTCTAGTTGCAATTATGGAGTACTCTAGCATGTCTATTCCTTGCTCTACTTTTGCTAAATATTGTTCCTGGCAGATTGCTAACATTATAATCAATATTGCCATGTGTTTTGCTAGTGACGCGTGTACCCTATGAACATGCTCTTGCCATGCTTAGCTTCTTGAACATGTATAGTTACTTTTGGTTACCTTTCTATGCCATGAAATACTTCGTCTTGAGTGATTTGAGCATGCAAAGTTGCTATCATGAATCTGTTCCTGCCATGTATAATTTTTCTACTAAGTTTGAAACTGTTCATATAACTTGTCATGTTTACAAGGGTGCCACATCATTTTCCGTGCCTCTTGGGATAAAGTTCAGTAAGGGAGTTTTGTTCTATGTGTTTAGTACTAACATTCCAATGCTTTGTTTGCCATGATATCCTCCTGTAGCATGTTGTTTCCTTGCTCTATATATTGCTATATGCTGCTGTTTTGCCATGCTTAGTATTTTCTCCAAGTCTGTGAAGCTGATATCATTTGCAATTTTGCCATGCTATTTTGAGCTTGTTCTAGTGTGAACTAGCAGGAGCTTAGTGTCGGTGTCAAAACCGGAGGATCTCGGGTAGGGGGTCCCGAACTGTGCATCTAAGGCTGATGGTAACATGAGGCGAGGGACACAATGTTTACCCAGGTTTGGGCCCTCTTGATGGAGGTAATACCCTACTTCCTTCTTGATTGATCTTGATGATATGAGTATTACAAGAGTTGATCTACCACGAGATCGTAGAGGCAAAACCTTAGAAGCTAGCATATGATTATGATTGTTGTTGTCCTACGGACTAAACCCTCCGGTTTATATAGAAACCGGAGGGGCTAGGGTTACACAGAGTCGGTTACAGAGAAGGAGATCTACATATTCGAATCGCCAAGCTTGCCATCCACGCAAAGGAGAGTCCCACCCGAACACGGGACAAAGCCTTCAATCTTGTATCTTCATAGTCGAACAGTCTGGCCAAAGTATATAGTCCGGCTGTCCGAGGACCCCCTAATCCAGGACTCCCTCAGTAGCCCCTGAACCAGGCTTCAATGACGATGAGTCCGGCGCGTAGATTTTCTTCGTCATTGCAAGGCAGGTTCCTTCTCCGAATACTCCATAGAAGATTTTGAACACAAGAATTGTGTCTGGCTCTGTAAAAAAATTTCCATATACCACCGTAGAGAGTATGATATTCCACAAATCTAATCTGCTGACAACTTTTCATAACGTGACATCCTACCGTGGTCTGGTCATTACGAACCGTTTTTCCCAGCCTGCCACTGCACGTGTTGCGAGGCAGTTTTATTGGCACGTCTTGTCGAAGCAGAGATCGTGTTCCCCTTATCACGGGATTCTCATCAATACGGGTGTGGGTAACCCAACCGTGCCATCAATCGCGGCACTTGGGGCATAAGTGATTTTATGGGGCAAGTGGGGAGGCGCACAGTTTCTACCGCCTTTATAAAGGGACAAGGATTCCTCTTTTTCGCCCACGCCTCCTTCTTCCCCTGCCCATCCATTCTCGCGCACTCGAGCTCCAGCACCCATGTTCTCATCTTCTCCGCAAAGCCATTCCAAACATGTCCGGAGTGGTAGTCAAGTGGATGGTCTCGTCCATTACGGAGGAGGACATTACGAAGCTCCGGGAAGCCGGATACCTGGCCGCAAACATCGCGCACCGGCTCCCAGACGCGGGGCAGATCATCCCTACTCCAGAACCCCATGAGAGGGTTATATTCTTCGCCCACTTCGTCCGCGGACTAGGATTTCCCCTCCACCCATTTCTCCGCGGGCTCATGTTCTACTACGGGCTGGACTTCCATGATCTGGCCCTGAATTTCATCCTCAACATCTCGGCGTTTATCGTCATGTGCGAGGCCTTCCTCCGCATCAAGCCCCACTTCGGCCTGTGGCTGAAGGCCTTCAATGTGAAACCAAAAGTGGTGGTCGGCCAGCAAGCGGAGTGCGGAGGCGCCATGGTGGGAAAAATTCCCAACATCACCAGGCTCGAAGGATCCTATGTGGAGATCGTGTGAAGGGGTGGCAATCGGGGTGGTTCTACATCACCGAGCCGCGCGACACCAACTGGGTGGCGGCCCTTGAATTTCGATCCAGCATCCCCATGCGGCTCACCTCCTGGAAAGAGAAGGGCCTATTGTAACGCCCATGATGCGGCTATATCTCCCACGTGTCGAAGCATGACTTAGAGGCATAACCGCATTGTAAGCAATGTCGCAAGTGGGGTAATCTTCACACAACCCATGTACTGAATAAAGGGAAAGAGATAGGTAGTTGGCTTCCAATCGCCACGTCACACAATAGCATAAATATAGCATTAAAATCATCCAGATACAATCAAGGTCCGACTACGGAACCAAAATAAAGACAACTCCAAATGCATAATGTCCCCGATCGCCCCAACTGGGCTCCACTACTGATCGTCTGGAAAAGAAACATAGTATCGTCCTGAGTCCTCATCGAACTCCCACTTGAGCTCAGTTGAATCTCCTGGAGCAGTATCATCGGTCCCCGCATCTGGTTTTGGAAGTAATCTGTGAGTCACGGGGACTCAGCAATCTCACACCCTCGCGATCAAGACTATTTAAGCTTATAGGTAGGGTAAAAAATAAGAGGTGGAGCTGCAGCAAGCACTAGCATATATGGTGGCTAACATACGCAAAAGAGAGCGAGAAGAGAAGGCAAAGGCACGATCGATAAACTATGATCAATATGTGATCCTAGAACAACCTACATTCAAGCATAACACGAGACCGTGTTCTCTTCCCGGACTCCGCCAAAAAGAGACCATCACAGCCACACACTCTGTTGATTCATTTTATTTAAGTTAAGTTTCAGGTTTTCTACAACCAGACATTAACAAATTCCCATCTGCCCATAACCATGGGCACGACTTTCGGAAGATCAAATCCCTGTAGGGGTTCCAACTTAGCCCATCACAAGCTCTCACGGCCAACGAAGGATATTCCTTCTCCCAAGACAATCCGATCAGACTCGGAATCCCGGTTACAAGACATCTCGACAATGGTAAAACAAGACCAGCAAGACCACCCGCTGTGCCGACATATCCTGATAGGAGCTGCACATATCTCGTTCTCAGGGCACACTGGATGAACACTACGTACAACTAAAACCAACCCTCAAGTTGCCCCGAGGTGGCATTGCAAGTGGCTCTATTTTGGACCAACACTCAGAGGAGCACTGGCCCGGGGGTTTAAAATAAAGATGACCCTTGAGTCCGCGGATCCCAAGGGAAAAAGAGGCTAGGTGGAAAATGGTAAAACCAAGGTTGGGCCTTGCTGGAGGAGTTTTATTCAAGGCGAACTGTCAAGGGGTTCCCATTATAACCCAATCGTGTAAGGAACGCAAAATCAAGGAACATAACACCGGAATGACGGAAACTAGGGCGGCAAGAGTGGAACAAAACACCAGGCACAAGGCCGAGCCTTCCACCCTTTACCAAGTATAGATGCATTAAAGTAAACAAGATATAATAATGATATCCCAACAATAAACATGTTCCAACAAGGAACAAACTCAAATCTTCACCTGCAACTAGCAACGCTATAAGAGGGGCTGAGCAAAGCGGTAACATAGCCAAACAATGGTTTGCTAGGACAAGGTGGGTTAGAGGTTTGACATGGCAATATGGGAGGCATGATAAGCATCTGGTAGGTATCGTAGCATAGGCATAGCAATAGAGCAAGCATCTAGCAAGCAAAGATAGAAGTGATTTCAAGGGTATGGTCATCTTGCCTGCAAAGTTCTCCGAGTTGACGTTAGCTTGATCCTCATAAGCGTACTCAATGGGTTCCTCGATCACGTACTCGTCTCCGGCTCTACCCAAAGCAAGAACAAAGCAAAGGGAGACACAATCAACCACGGTGCAATGCACAAGCAACATGATGCAAAACATGGCACGATATGCGGGACGTGATATGCGATGCATATGCATGTTTCGGAAAGGAAAGATAGAACCTGGCCTCAACTTGGAAAACCAAGAGTGCCACTGGAAAGAGGAGTTGATTTTGGTCGAAATCAATATAAATATCACCGGAATCGGATGCACTGTTTGCAAATGACAAGCAAAACAAATATGGCACCGATCTGCGATTAACAGCACGAGGCCATCTAAATGCATCAAGAACAACAAGCTACTACACTCTAACATGACAACAAAGCACATGGCAGGGATCCACTCAAGATGCTTGACAAAAGAGGAACACTGAGCTACGGCTAATTCACTCAATAGCAGGTTAAAACAAGCATGGCAAAAGTGCAAAAGATATCAAGTTACAGACTTTGTGAAAATAACATGTCAGGAATTTAACATCAGGAAGCAATGTTTAGAGCAAGATAATAACATGCTACGGGAACATATCATGGCAAAGAAAGGCATGGCATGAAGCTACTCAGAGCATCCAACAAAAGTCCCTTACTGACCATAAGCCAAAAGGGATCAGAAAATACAATGGCAACCATGTGAACATAGCAAGTTTCGTTAACAGATTCAGACTTAGTAGAAAACTGGAACATGGCAAAAACAGATTCACGTAGGCATGTTTACGAGCTCGATGCACTCACCACAAGGCATTGCATGACAAACTAAGCATACACCCAGCAAGTAGACATGGCATAGAAGCTAAACATGGCAAGAACACTCTCATATCATGCATCGATCAACTACAACAACCTCGGCAAAATTGCTTAACACGTAAACAATCTGCCAGGAACATTTTATAGCAAAAGTAGAGATCAATTTAGTCAAGCTAGGGTGCTCCATAATTGCAAACAAGGACATGGATGCATAGAGCATAACATTATCTCAACATCATCCTTACTGATCATGCTCAAAAGAGGCATGGATCACTCTCTAGCAACATGAATACATGGCATAAAACTATTGACAGGGCAAAGACTTAGAAGATTTCTAAGTCCCTGAAAGCAACAACATTACGAGAGATACTTTGCATTCTTGTGCTAGTCACCACAAAGATCACAAAAATACATGGCATACACCCCTGTAAAGATGGCATGTCATACTTCAAAACACATGTAGGGCTCAAGTTCATAGGAGTCACACATCAATCATGGAAAAAATGACAAATGTCCAATTACTGATAAGAATCTGAAACTAACATTGCATAGCACTCTTGCAACAGCATTTAGTGCATCAAGATGAGCTCAAATGAACATGGTGCAATCAAATGAAATGAAGTACTCATCGAGACGAACAATTTGATATGCTACACGCCCAAAACGGAGCCACAGATGCAGAGTTATGATGCGATGAAGAATGCAAAAAATACTGGAACTAGGGCAAAAAGTCAACCGGCTAAGGTTTTCTAGATCTGGATCGCACGTAATCCGAGGATGGCCGGGGCTTCGCCGGAGACGGGGCGACGGCGGCCGGAGTCGTTGACGTGGTGGCCGGACTTGGGGATGGCCGGATCCGGCCGGGAGGTGGAGGACGGAGAGGCCGACGAGGTCGGGCGGCGGTGAGGCGATGTTGCGGCGAGGTGCGTGCGGCGGCCGCCGGCGACGAGGCGGAGCGGGGCGGCGCGGGGCGGCGGTCGCCGACGCCGGCGAGGAGGAGGCGGGCGGCGCGGCGAGGGAGGAAGGCGCGGGCGGCGCGCGGGCTCGGAGGGCCGGACGCGGGCTCTCCGGGCCATGGCGGGTGGCGGCGGCGCTTGACATGTGTCAGCGTAGGAGTGGGCGCGCGGCGGCGGCGGACATGTCCGTCGGCGGGTTTTCGTCCGGCGGCGGAGAGGGAGCAGGGCTAGGGTTAGGGATCCAGAATTTTGGGGAGGAGATGCCTTTTTATAGGTAGAGGGAGCTAGGAGGCTCCAAATTGAGCATGATTTTTGTCCATGCGATCATGATCGAACGACCGAGACGATCGATGGGGTTTAGGTGGGTTTTGGGCCACTTTGGAGAGGTGTTGGGCTGGAACACACAGGAGGCCTTCTCGGTTCCTCGGTTAATCGTTGGAGTATCAAACGAAGTCCAAATGGCACGAAACTTGACAGGAGGTCTACCGGTAGTGAACCAAGGCCGCTTGGCAAGTCTCGGTCCAATCCGAGAACGTTTAACACCCACACACGAAAAGAGGTAGAAAGGGACACCGGAGGACATAGGAGCGCCAGAATGCAAAACGAACAACGGGGAAAATGCTCGGATATATGAGACGAACACGTATGCAAATGCGATGCACATGATGACATGATATGAGATGCATGACAAAGACAAAAGCAACAACGAAGACAAAACCCAACAACAAGGTAAAATCATACCTTAGTGCCGGAAATGGCAAGAGTTGGAATACAAATATGGCAGGTTACATATGGGGTGTTACACCTATCCTGGGGTTCATCAGTGGAGCTGACCGGACTCCAGAGCTGTGTTAAAAATATGATAAGCAACAAAATCAAGCTTGTCAACATGGTCTAGGTCATGCTCTTCCGACGGATCCTTCCGTGTCAAAGACGGGCATTCAATATGTGGGACTTCGACCCGGCCAAGCACCAGAAGCTGCGAGAGCTTTTCGACACGACGCACAAAGACGTCTGGAAGGTGCTGTTAAAGGCCGCCGAGGTACCTCCTCCCCTTACCGAGGATCGCGGACTCAGCGCAAAGCGCCCTGCCAATCCAGTAAGCTCTTTATATCTCACAAGATGTTTCTTTCCCTAGTATAATCATGTGAGGGATCTGAGCCTCCATGCCATTTTAACAGGACTGGGTAGCGACAGCGGAGCGGATCGATTTTCCGGCCCCACTGCCCGAAGATCCAGCAAAGGCTCTCTTAATGAAGATGCTGGTTTTGGCGCCCTATGAGGCACCGGAGAAGAAGGCCAAGAAGAAGGCAGCGGGGACCGGGAACGGTCTCCGGACGCAATGTTGTATCAGACTCATCGTCCGGAAACACCGAGGTGCACTCCTCCCACGAAAATGAGGAGGTGGAAGAGGAAAGTTCTCCCCACCCCAACCGGGGGGGGGGGGACAAGAAAAGGAAGGCCACCCCATCTAGGGAGGCCGAAGGGTCCAAGAAGGGAAGGACCCTCCTTCTGGACCACTCCACAACAGCCGCTTACAGCGACGAGGAGTGGTTGCTAAGAGACAAGCCCCTGGCGAAGTTGTAAGTATCCGGATACTATAATAGTTCTGGTATGTTTTGTTTTATGGCTTCTTATCATGTCAAACATGATCATGCAGTCCATCCAAATCCCACATCGACGGATCCTCTTCGGACGGGTATTTGGGCCAGTCGGCGATGAACAACGATTCACTCCCGATAGCCACCTCCCCCCCGGCCCACGGACGACATCAAGGTGTTGTCTCAAAGGGCACCGAAGCAAGGGGAGATAATTCTGGAGGCACCCCAAGGCGACATCCCAGATGCCGAGCGCATGGGGGTAAGACCCCCATGCGAAGTTGTAAGTATCCGGATACTATAATAGTTCTGGTATGTTTTGTTTTATGGCTTCTTATCATGTCAAACATGATCATGCAGTCCATCCAAATCCCACATCGACGGATCCTCTTCGGACGGGTATTTGGGCCAGTCGGCGATGAACAACGATTCACTCCCGATAGCCACCTCCCCCCCGGCCCACGGACGACATCAAGGTGTTGTCTCAAAGGGCACCGAAGCAAGGGGAGATAATTCTGGAGGCACCCCAAGGCGACATCCCAGATGCCGAGCGCATGGGGGTAAGACCCCCATGGGTTCTAATGACGGGGGCCGCAGCAAGTTTGGCCCCCAGCCGGATACTGTGCCGGAACCTCCAGTGGTTCCAGATTCTTTTAGGCGACCCCTCTCTAAGGGGGGGGGGAACAGCCGTCAGTGCCGATGGCCTTTGTCCATCCAGCGGCATCGGACAACTTGCTGGCAGCGCTTCGCGGTGCTTCCATTGACGAAGAGCACCACACCATCATGAGTGCGGTGGTCGAGAAGGTTTGGTCCGCCAAAAGCGGATTAACCGAAGCCTGTGCCAGCGTCCTAACAGGCTTTGAGGTAAGTAATCAAATTATGAGAAAACATCACAGCATAGATAGTAGCCCCTGATGCTCTGTTTGGTGTTCGCAAAGAAAGGTCGAACAGAGGATCAAATAACAATCACAGGAGTCTAATCAGAATATGTCTATGTGAATAAGCTGGCTTCGCTGCTGGCCGTTGCCGCTCATACTGCGGAGGTCTCCGAACTGAAGCGGGACCTTGAGTGGTTCGAGGAAGAGCTCTTCCTTACCAAGAGGCAGCTCGAAGAGAACAAAGGTAAGTGATACCCCGTCTGTATATTGATAAAGGAAAAAGTGGTCATTAGACTATATGATCATCATGAATTTTGCTAGGGGCCACGACCGAAGTGGCAGCCCTGAAGAAGGCGCTGTCCGAGGCCGAAGACAGACCGGCCAAGGTGCGCATGAAGCGCGAGAAGCAAGAGGGCCGAGTCGGTGAGGTTCAGCAAGAGCTCCAGGATTTCGTCAAGAAATACGAGTCCTTGGAGCGTGACTCTCAGACGCAGGGGTTCGAGCTTGCGAAGGCCCTCGAGAATGCACAAAATGCCAAGGCCGAAGCCCAAAAGGCCCTCCAGGAGATTAAAGCGGTCAAGAAGATAGCGGCGGGTAAGGCCTTCATTATGCAAAGCAAGCATGTGAAGGAGACTTTCCTTTTACTTACCCGAATTCGGAGCACTCCAGGAGCGTTCACAGATCTACCACGCAGCGTATTGGATGCCGCGGAGTTCTACCAGGCCGAGGAAGGGAGCTCGAGGGAAAAGTTGTTCTGGTCTCAATATGCTAGGAACAAACATCCGATGCCCTTGAGCAACCAGCTGAAGCAAATGGTCGAGCTTCACAAGGCAGCCGAACTGGCTATGAAGGGTCTCATAGTCCAGATGTGGCCTGGCAAGCCCCTGCCTGGCAGCTACTTCGGCATGGTAAAGCGGCTTGTGAATGCCTGCCCACGGTTTGAAGTCATAAAGCGGTCCGTCTGCATTGAAGGTGCGCGCAGGGCCTTTGGCCGTGCGAAAGTGCACTGAGCTAAGATGGATGCCGAAAAGCTAATGAAGGAGGGGCCACCGGAGGGCAAGGAGCATCGCCACCCCGAAAAGTATTATGACAGTGTCCTGAAGGGTGCCCGCCTTGTGGCAGAGGAATGTGCTAAGGATGTAATATTTGAATGAATGTACTCATGTGATCCTTTAATATGAAAACGAGTTCATATGCGCTATATAACGCTTGTCGATTTAAAATATTACCTTCTGCGTGGTTGTTTATAAAATCTGAGAGTTGGCCAGTCGTCGGCTTCTGCCCCCATGTAACTAGTACTGAGGTGTTCGGGATAAATCTTGAACACTCTTTATCCATAAAAAATGGTCCTTTAAGGAGGTGTTTAGCGCAGCGAACAAGGCAATCGAACTATACAACTTTATCGCTCTCACTTAGCCATAGAAGTCAACAATTTTAAATTTTGGCGAAGCCCCTAGTATTCGGAAGGCCGGACTTGGGGCGCTATATACGCCTAAATCGGACAAGGCCGATTCATCGCCCGAAGCGAAAAAAATCTTTAAGAATTTGAGACCTCTCGAACAGCGACCAGCTCTCGCCGCATCATGACAGTCAGTTTTCGGCTTTCTCTACTGAGGTGCTCGTCCGGAAGAACCGAGACACAATTGCAGTAGTTCTCCCAATGCTACCTTAGCCGATATAGCGGAACGTAAGGTACCAAAACATGGGAGCCAGGCAAACCCAACTATTGACCCAAGACATGATTCGGAGCTGATGCATATAATGCTATAAGTTCGGGGTGCCACACTGTCGAAAGTGTTCAGACTTTTCTTGCCTTGTTATGGGGTACACTGAAGCCCCTGGCGCAATGGACGTACCAGAATGTACGGGTGCGATTTGTCGTAAATAAGAAGACAGGGAAAAAAGATGAAGAAATGCAATAATAAGCTAACACTGTACATTGTTATTTAAATGTACATCCAAGCGTATGTATAGAAATAGTGCAATAAGCAAAAATAGGACTATTTGACATGTCCTATCCAAGGGCAAGTTGCGTGTGGGTATGTAAAACAGGTATAGCGATCGTTATCAGAGACCACCTGGGGATTCCCTTGTACGTCAAAGATTCTTGCTTCCTTGGTGTTTCCTCCCCGTGATAGGTCCGATAATCAGGCTATCGGACAGGGCCTTCAGAGAATAGGGTCCTGAAAGGAAGACAATGGTAAAGATATACGGGTCCTGAGGCAGTTGAGCCGGATTGTGGGCCATGCCATAGCCGTGCCTCCGCCTATGCCCATGGTATCTTTAGTGCGTAATTATGTACGCACGGCACAAATTTCGCCGCTTGACTAGGACTAGGACGGAGGCTGAATTGCTAGGCGAGCTCTAAATGTGCCGGGCGATCCTTTTGCAGGGTACTCCGGACTCGCTTGAAGGTGTCCGGGGGCTTTAACGCCGAATTGGCGGTTTGCCTTAGAAGGCTGCTTTGTACTTCTGCTCCGAGGGCCGCAGTGTGCTCTTCCGTACGAAGCGAGTGTTCTGTGTTTCCATTAACTGTTATAACCCCGCAAGGTCCTGTCATTTTGAGCTTGAGGTATGCATAATGTGGTACAACATTGAATCTGGCGAATGCGGTTCGTCCGAGCAGTCCGTGATATCCACTGCGGAAGGGGACGATATCGAAGATCGACTCCTCGCTTCAGAAGTTGTCCGGAGATCTGAAGACCACTTCTAGTGTGATTGAGCCCGTGCTACAGGCCTCTACACCTGGTATGACACCTTTAAAGGTGGTTTTTGTGGGTTTGATCATCGAGGGATCGATACCCATTTTGCGCATTGTATCTTGATAGAGCAGGTTCAGGCTGCTGCCACCATCCATAAGGACTCGAGTGAGGTGAAATCCGTCAATGATGGGGTCAAGGACCAATGCGGCAGAACTGCCGTGATGGATACTGGTAGGGTGGTCCCTGCGATCGAAAGTGATCGGACAATAAGACCATGGGTTGAACTTTGGGGCGACTGGCTCCATTGCATAGACGTCCCTTAGTGCACGCTTCCGTTCCCACATGGGAATATGGGTTGCGTATATCATGTTCATCGTTTTCACTTGGGGAGGAAATTTCTTCTGTCCTCCTATGTTTGGCGGCCGGGGCTCCTCATCGTCGTCGCTATGCAGCCCCTTTTCCTTGTTTTCGGCATTCAACTTGCCGGCCTATTTGAACACCTAGCATTCTCTATTGGTGTGGTTGGCCAGTTTATCGGGGGTGCCGTGAATTTGACACGAGCGATCGAGTATGCGATCCAATCTGGACGGGCCCGGATTGCTTCTTTTGAACGGCTTTTTCCGCTGATCGGACTTAGAGCCACTGAATCCGGCATTGACTGTCGTGTCTATTACGATGTGGCTTGCCATTGCTATCTCTGGCATCTGAAATGCCAGGATTTCTTGATGTGTTGTTGCTGCAAGCCAGCCAGCTATCCTCGCCTGCACAAAAGCGGGTCATGAGTGTCATGAGGGCTGCCATGGACTTCGGCTTCTCTTGGCCGAGGTGTCGGGCGAGCCACTCGTCGCGGATGTTATGCTTAAATGCCGTTAAGGCCTCGGCATCCGAACAGTCGACTATTTGGTTCTTTTTAGTTAGGAACCGAGTCTAGAATTTCTTGGCTAACTCCCGGGGCTATGGGGTTATGTGACTCAAGTCATCAGCATCTGGTGGTCGCACATAAGTGCCCTGGAAGTTGTCAAGGATTACGTCTTCGAAGTTCTCCCAAATGCCAATGGAGTTTGTCGGCAGGCTATTCAGCCAGTGTCGAGCCGGCCCTTTGAGTTTTAGTGGGAGGTACTTGATGGCATGTAGATCGTCACCGCGGGCCATGTGGATGCGGAGGAGGTCTGTTGTACCATCATATGATTCAATGTTCACGGGTTTAAACCCTTCTAGGAATTCGTGATCCATTACTTCGTCGGTGAAGCATAGGTGGTGTGTGGCGCCTCTGTGCCGGGCTATATCACGACGCAATTCATATGAGTCTTGTCTGCTATATTCGGCCCGGCCGGATTTGCTTTTAGTATATCCGGCGTGACGGTCGTCGTCACGCGTTGGGGCGCGCCCCCATGATCTGTAGATCAATCTTGTATGTCCTACTTTGTTTTCTAATAGGTCTCGCAGGTCCTGCATGTAGCCCCGGGCCTTGGTGTTTTTGTTTGACTGGCGACGGGGTGCGGGGTGGACTTCGGGCTGATATGCCCCTTTGTCTCGCCACGAGGTGGTCGGTCAGCCGCATCATACGCTCATAGTGTAGGCTTTAATTCTTCCTCCTCGATTTGGGGTAGCAACCTGCGCTTTGGGTACCTTTTGGTTGGGCACTCGAGTTCGTATTCCTCGGCTGCGAGGACCTCAGTCCATCTATCCGCTAGAAGATCTTGATCAGCTTGAAGCTGTTGCTGCTTTTTCTTCAGGCTTTTTGTTGGGGATATAGCAATCATTTATGACCTGCCCAGGAGGGGCCGGGTCAGCCCCAATGGCGGGTTACAAAGGAAGCCCCGTAAACATTAAGATGATATATTATCAAATCTTATAAAAGGCCTAAAAGTCCTAGAGGCAGCTTAAGGCCCATTATTGTAAACCGCCGTATGTAAGGAAAGACTTGTAAAGAAAGGCAGGTAAAAGAAGTCACCGAGCCGGACACGATTTATGAGCCGGCCGGGACTCTGTAGGCCACCAGGCGTCAACCTATGTATATAAGGGGATGACCCGGTGGAGGCTTAGGGCAAGAAACAAGAGATCGATAACCAAGCCGGCGAGTTAGCCTCTTGGTGATCGAAACCCCAGCAATACCAAACACAACTAGACATAGGGTTCTACCTTCAACCTAAGGGGCCGAACTAGTATAAAACCTCTCGTGTCCTTTGTCCCGATTAACCCCTTTAAGCTTCCTAGTTGCGATGGCCCTATGACTAAGTTCTTCCACTAGGACATATGCCGTGATAATTCACGACAGTTGGCGCCCACCGTGGGGCCAGCGCATGGTGGATTTGAGTTCTTGAAGGGCAACTTCGAAGGGCTCAAGGGATACGCTGTGGGCTGGATGACCAAGAGTCGTCGCGGCAAGCTCTACATCGATGAAGAAGGCTGGGGCCCCGAGGCCGGCTCAATTGAGTACGGGTACCGGGTCGGCGAGTCAGCGCGCGAGTCATCATCGGCCGGATCGGTGAGTCAGGCCCTGAGGCGGACGTCCACACCAACCTCGTTGAAACGGCTCAGCGCGCGAGGACCACCCGTGTTCAATCTGTCATGAAGCATGCTTTCGTAGGCTGCGCCCACGGCGGTGAATACTCTGAATGATCGGTGGATGGCGGTGAGATGGCCATCTATTCCGACACTGCATCATCAACGGACGAGACGAACTCTTTGTATCGACTGCAAGATGGCATGCTCGGGGGCTATTCCGATGGCAACAGTATTTCGGACCCCCTTGAGCCACCGAATTGGGCCGGAGTCTTCATGGCAGGAACACAGCCTGGGCAGAACTGCACAGCAGCAGCGGCAACAACTACTGGGTCGGCCGCAGCCGGGTCAGGAGACCCTGCGCACCCCTGGCTCAGATTCTAATGGACCTCATGGATAAACTGATGACTCTGTTGACTGCCGTGGTAGAGCCGGCGGATAAGGCCTAGCATGATGCAGAGGTGGCACGCGTACGTGAGGAAATGGTACAAGCTAAGGAAAATCTAGCAACTAAGGAGGTTAGGATGGCAGCAGAGCGGGCGGCTTTGGATGTTCGTGCTCAACAACTTCAAGCGGAGACCTTCCGGCTCTCGGTGGATCTGAATGCATCAAACGAATTCATGAGAAGAAGGCATCAAAAAACTCAGTCACGTCTACCTCTGACGCTCGATCCTAGGAAACTTTTTCATACACCCGGAGTTGGGACAAGCAACCCGCTGGAAGCAAATCGGATCACGACACCTGGCGCACCAGTCCAACCGCCCGCCATGGAACCACCTCGTGTACATACCGCTCCACCTCAGTATGTACCAACGCCGCCGAGTCACTTCTCCAATCCCTTGGAAAACCTCATTGGAACGTTAGCTCGTTTGGCGGCTCTCCCGATGGAAGGTGACTCGCCGGCGGCGGTCAAAATGCAAAGAGTGAGAGAACTTCTTCAAACAGCTCTGGCACAACAGGATGCGTACTCCTACAGTCGAGACAGGATCCATTCAACTCCTCGCCCGAGCCGGAGCCCAAGCTATAGTAGGCATATGGATTCGGCTGACATGTCAAGCAATGCTCAACGCCGCAACCGGCCACACAGGTATGAGCCGGTGCAAGCTAGAGCCCTTAACTTGGCGGATCAGGAGAGGATCCGACAAGAGGCTGAGCGAGCGGTTCAACTGGCAGCAGAGCAGGCGGCTCATCAGACTTTTCCGGCTTATCCAGCAACCTCGGTCGAGGCAGGAGTGGCCACAAGAACCGGAGGTGTCCCTTTCCTGGTGCCGACCATACGTAATGAGAGTTTGCCAAAAGACTTCGAGGGGCCTCATAAGGTGCCTAATTATACGGCCGACTTGCAGCCTGGGGCTTGGATTGAGAGTTATGAGATGGCTATGGAGTTGTTGGAGGTCACCGACGCAGCAATGGCTAAGTATTTCACTATGATGTTGGATGGAACAACTCATACTTGGTTGAAGGGGTTGCCACCCAATTCTATTGGCTCATGGGAAGGGTTGAAGACCCGGTTCATCCAGAACTTCAAAGACACATGTAAATAGCCTATGTCAATTGTGGACCTGACTAATTGTAAGCAAGACAACGGTGAATCTACAACCCATTGGGTGCGCCGGGTTAAGGAGATAATACATTCGTCTGATAAGATGGATGTCGTCTCAGCAGTCTTGATGTTGGAGAAAAATTGCCATTTTGAGCCTCTAGAGCATAAGTTGGGGCGGCTCAAGCGTGACTGCAATGACATGGGCCATTTGATGGCAGCTCTCATCAAGTATGCTGATTCTGATAGTACCAAGGACCCGGTGTCTGATGAAGAAAAGACAACGAAGGGAAAGAAGAACGGCAACGGCAAGGTTCACCAGCATAACCCGGCAAATCAAGGAGGTAATAAACGTAAGCCTGATGAATTTTTCGCTAACACCAATACGCAGGGCGGCAATCAACGGCGCAAGGGCAGGCAACCCCCTCGGTCAGGCGGGTCAGGTCCTACCCTTGAGCAACTATTGAATGAACCTTGTCCAAGACACGACACCCGGGAGAAGCCAGCCACCCACCCGTGGAAGGATTGTACAATCATGAAAGCATTTGAAAATTCAAATGCATTTGATGGAGGTCATGGCCCAGGCAGCTTTTCAGGTGGGGGCGGTTTTCATGGCCCAGGCGCCGGTTCAGGTAGAGGAGGATTCCAAGGTCAGGGCCATCCTGGTAACCAAGGAGGATATAATCCACAACCCGGCCAAAGTAATCAGCAGCAACTATCCGGATATCAGAGCAACCCTAAACAGCTAAATAGTGGGTAATATCATGTGTTCACCACTAGTTTATGTAAGAGGGATCAGAAGCTTCACAAGAGGGCCGTTAATGCCGTTGAGACGGCGATTCCATGTTACTTACGTTGGTCAGAGCAACCTATTGTGTGGAGCAGAGAGGATCACCCACCCCGGGTTGGTAATCCGGGTCACTTGGCCATGGTAGCGGCGCCTTAGGTTGGTGGATATAAATTCACTAAGGTACTCATGGATGGAGGCAGCAGCATCAACATCCTCTGCTATGAGACGTTTCGTCGGATGGGGTTGACTGATAAGAGTCTTAAGCAATCCAACACTGTTTTTCACGGTGTGGTACCTGGCAAGTCGGCATACCCAGTTGGTAAGATTGAACTGGAAGTAGCCTTTGGGGATGAGTATGACTCTAGAGCAGAAAAATTAACCTTTGAGGTGGTTAAGATCAAAAGCCCATATCATGCTCTGTTTGGACGGCCGGCTTATGCCAAGTTCATGGCTCGGCCGTGTTATGTGTATTTGCAGCTCAAGATGCCGGGTTATAAGGGCACCATTATAGTACATGGAAGCCGGAAAATAGCCTTGGAGTGTGAAGAAGGTGATGTTGCCTATGAGGAGTTAAAGTTTTATAAGGATCATGTTGACCTGGCAGACATGACGTCTTTAAGGAAACCAACAACAGAGCATGAGCCGGTGTTGAAGTTCAAATCAGCTGTGACACCAAGATGGTTGACTTCTTGCCTGGCGACTCATCCAAGCAGTTCATCATCAGTGCAAATTTGGATCCGAAATAGGAAAGCGCGCTCATCGAGTTCATCCGTGAGAACCGGGAAATCTTTGCATGGAAACCTTCCGACATGCCGGGTGTCCCTAGGGAACTCGCTGAGCACACTCTCAATATTGATCCAAGTTTAAACCTGTTAGACAGTTTCTTCGACGGTTCAATGAAGAAAGGCGCAAGGCCATTGGAGAAGAGGTGGCCCGGCTCTTGGCGGCCGGGTTCATTATGGAAGTCTTTCATCCAGAGTGGTTAGCCAACCCGGTGCTTGTACTCAAAAAGAACGACACCTAGCGTATGTGTGTGGATTACACCGATTTAAACAAGGCTTGTCCGGCTAACCCTTTTGCCCTCCCCCGTATTGATCAGATCATCATTGCTACGGCGGGTTGCGCATGTTTGAGTTTCTTGGACACTTATTCAGGTTATCATCAGATCAAGATGGCAGTCAAAGATCAGGAGAAGACAGCTTTTATCACTCCATTTGGAGCTTTCTGCTATGTGTCTATGCCTTTTGGGCTTAAGAGTGCCTAGGCGACTTACCAACGGTGTGTGCAGAATTGTCTTCACAATCAGATTGGGCGTAATGTTCATGCTTATGTGGATGATATAGTGGTAAAATCCAGGAAAGAGGAACCTTGGTCGCAGATCTGAAAGAGACCTTCGATAACCTCCGGGTCTGCAAAATGATGCTTAACCCGGCTAAATGTGTTTTTGGAGTCCCAGCCAGCAAGATTTTGGGTTTTTTGGTGTCCAACCGAGGTATTGAAGCTAACCCGGAGAAGATTAAGGCAATCACATCCCTGGCCAAACCAACATGCATCAATGACGTTCAACGGCTGGCGGGTCGTGTTGCTGCTTTGAGCCGGTTCATAAGCCGGTTAGGGGAGAAGGCGATGCCTTTGTATCAGATGATGAAGAAAACAGATGATTTTGTTTGGAGCGATGCTGCAAACTCTGCTTTTGAGGATCTGAAGACACAGCTTGCTGAGCCGCCGGTCCTTGCTGCTCCGGTTGAGAAAGAGTCGCTGTTGTTATACGTAGCCGCCAACTCATGAGCTGTTAGTGTGGAAATTGTGGTGGAGCGCAAGGAGGTTGGCAAGGAACATCCATGTTCAACGGTCGGTTTACTACGTCAGTGAGGTGTTAACTGAATCCAAACAACGATATCCACATTGGCAGAAGCTCGTATATGGGGTGTTCATGGCGAGCCGGAAGCTTAACCATTATTTTCAGGGTCACCCAATTATTGTGGTTAGCTCTGCTCCTTTGGGAGACATCATTCAAAACAAAGAAGCCACTAGACGAGTCACCAAGTGGGCCATTGAGCTTGGGTCTCATGGGTTGAAGTATGTACCACGTACTGCGATCAACTCTCAAGCACTAGTTCAATGCAGCGGAATATGAAGCCTTGCTCCATGGTCTTCGAGTGGCCAAAGAGATGAGCCTGAGCCGGGTCCGGTGTCTTGGCGACTCATATTTAGTGGCTCAACAAGTATCAGGCAAGTGGGATTCCAAAGATCCTCTCATGGTGGCTTATCGCCGTGAAGTTGATGCTATTGCAGGGCATTTTAAAGGTTATTAGGTGGAGCACATTGACCGTAGGAAGAACGAAGCGGGTGATGCTTTAAGCCGGTTGGGATCTCAGAGTAAGCCGGTGCCACCTAACACCTTTTTGGATGTTTTGCATAACCCGTTTGTTAAGTTACCCACAAAATAAGATCTAGCCGTTCCTGACCCGGGGGCACAGTTGGTGGTGGCTCTTCATATCATCGCGGATTGGACAGTGCCGTTCTTGGATTACATGAGCCTGGGAGAGTTGCTAGCGGATGAGACCCTGGCTCGACAGATAACCCGGCGGTCTAAGTCAATGACGATTTTTGATGGAGAACTATACCATTGCAGCGTCTCTTGAGTGTTTCAGCGATGTGTTTCCCGTGAAGAAGGCCAAGAAATACTTCATGAGATCCATGAAGGCGATTGTGGTCATCACGCTGGGTCAAAATCTCTGGTGGCCAAGGCTTTTCGTCACGGTTTTTACTGGTTGATGGCTCACGCTGATGCAGAGGATCTAGTCAGTAGATGTGATGGATGTCAAAACTTCGCACGATGAGCACATGTGCCGGCTCAAGAGCTCCGGATGATTCCAATCACTTGGCCGTTTGTGGTCTGGGGGCTTGACATGGTTGGACCTTTCAAAAGGTCTAAGGATAAAAAGACACATCTTTTAGTGGCAGTTGATAAATTCACAATGTGGGTTGAGGCAGAGCCGGTGAGTAAGTGTGATGCGGCCACAGCGGTTCAGTTCATGAAAAAGGTGATCTTCTGTTTTGGTTTTCCACACAACATTATCACTTGCAATGGCACTAATCTATGCCAAGGGGCTATGGAGGAGTTTTGTCAACGTGAGCATATTCGGCTTGATGTTTCTTCTGTCGCTCATCCTCAATCCAATGGTCAAGCTGAGAGAGCAAATTAGGAAATTTTAAAAGGTCTCAAACCCCGGCTTATGGTTCCCTTACAGCGAACGCCGGGTTATTGGGTAGAGGAATTACCCTCGGTGCTGTGGAGTATCAACACCACACCTAATAGGTATACAGGTTACACACCTTTCTTCATGGTGTATGGAGCAGAAGCAGTGTTGCCTAGTGACATCCGTCATGACTCGCCCCGTGTGGTGGCTTATGTTGAAGCTAATAATGAACAAGCCAGACAGGATGCACTTGACTTGTTAGATGAGGAAAGAGACTTAGCAGCGGCTCGATCAGCAATTTATCAACAGGACCTGCGCCGTTATCACAACCGTCGGGTTAAGTCCATGACTTTTCAGGAAGGCGACCTGGTGCTCTGGCTCATCCAGGATCTGTCAGATGCACATAAGTTATCCCCACCTTGGGAAGGACCCTTTGTGGTCATCAAGAACTTAAACAATGGGTCATATTACCTCATTGACGTTCGAGAACACAAAGAGTCACGTAAGTCGGAAGAGGAGACCCGCAGGCCATGGAACATTGCTCAGCTTCGGCCATACTACACCTGAGCCACCGGCTCTCGTCATGTACATACTTTAACATTGTATATACTATGATATGGAATAAAGCAGGACCATTGGTCTCTTTTCTTTTCAAAGATTACACATATTTGTTGTTTCTTATTTTCAAATGACTATTAAGGAGCTGATCATATTTGAATCAAGTCTAAACCTTTTTGGTCTGGCTTAGGATCGTATTCGAATCTAGCTGCAACTCTCATGGTCACTTGGGGGCTTCCTGTTCAAACATAGGTCGTATTCGAACCAAAGAGAACATAGCTGTCGTAACCCTCTTGATCGACTCAAAGCCAAACTCACTAGGGGGCTTCTTGATCGTATCTGAATCACAGCTTAACCCCTTTTGGGTCCGACTTGGATCGTATTCGAATCAGGGTCGTTAAAAACCTCTCAAGGTCATTTTGGGGCTTCCTCTTCAAACATAGGTCGTATTCGAACCAAAGAGAACATAGCTGTCGGTACCCTCTTGATCGGCGCAACGCCAAAGCCACTGGGGGCTATATGGTCGTATTCGAACCTTAGCTTAACCCCTTTGGTCCGGTTTACTGATCATATTCGAATTAGAAACCCCCAACCTTTAGTTACAAGGTTAATTTTATTTACCACCTATTATTTGCCTTCTAGTTTTTTGTTGTCTCAATTTCATAAATATTCAGCGTGGTCCTTTTCGCCAGCTGGACTATTTGACAACAAGCCATAAAGGTATGATAATCATTAAGTATTCAAAAGCATTGACTTCTCAAAAAAGATTGGATTATCAACTTCATCATCCGGGTTATGTAAACCGGTGATCCGGAGATTAAATGTACAAATATGGCTATTGTTTATGCGCAATTGCCTCATGTATTAATCAATGGGTTATTTCAGCCTTGTTCTTTTTTTATGTCTGTTTCTGTTTTCTACTATGGTCGAAATATTGGCTATAAGCCGGGTGTTCTAACCCGTTCAGTACTAAGCCGCCAAGCCAGTTTTTTCTCTCATCTAGAGGAATAGAGCTGAAGTATTGCAGGGACATCCATAAATATGATGCATATATTGACATCAAGGAAACACAAAATCACACACAAGTGTTTTATGCGCGATGGCATAGGCAAAGCATGCAGTGTTTTCACAGCTAATCTATTACAAGGCTTTTATAAGCCGATGAAGATGGTTATTACTCCTCCCTCGCCGGTTCACCGACCTCTGCTGGTTGGAAGCTGGGTTTTGACCAATCAAAACCGTTCACGGCGACAAATTCTGCTTCTTCGTCAGTCAGGCCGGTCGGATCAACTTCTGGAGCAAATGTATTTTCACGAACAGGCGGGATTAAATCTGTCACCTTCTACGAGGGAGTTGCCATCTTCTTATTTTCCACATCAAAACCCGGCTGATACTTGTCGATATTGGTTTCATCTCCTAGAATAGTCACCTGAGGTTAGACTCCGCGCATGCAAGCCATGAAGTCATCTTGTTCAAAGGGAGATCCGTCTTCCTTCACGGTAGGATACCCTCTGGCTACGTCCGCCGGGTCTAGATCTGGCACCCAAGCCTTGGAGCGGCTCATGGTAGTCAAAGCTCTGGCTCTGGCACAGGAGCGCTTCACTTCTTGGAACCTGGCGGGTAGGATTGACAGCTTCTTTAAGACATCGCTGAGCCGGTTGGGTCCTTGATTGGAAGGAGAGATAGCGGCAAGTGCCCGTTGTGCGCCAATATACAATTGCTCCACTAAGGTATACACTGCCTTCAGTTTAATCACAGGGTCTTGGCTTAGATTCTTGCTTCATGGGCCTGTACATATTTTGTACACAAAGAGTCAGCTGGCGGCTTATATTCCGGATCAGTAAAAAGTACACAAGATCACAAATAGATGGCTTACTAAAGATGGCGGCCACCATTTGAGACACCCGGCCCTTTAAACCGGTCAGCTCCGTTGAAAACTCTTCAAGGGCTGCTTCGGCCTTCTCGGCGCGTCGTGTCAGAAGTGTTTTTTCGTCCGCCCAGGTTTTCTTCTTGGCAATAAAGCTGGTTTTTAATTTTTCCATCTCAGAGAGACTTACTTGCAATTTGGAGTTAGCAGACTTGATTTCTGCCTCCTGATCCGCCAGCCGGGTCCTTGCATCAGTCAATTGCGAGCTCAGTTCAGATAAGGCATTCTGCAAAAAAACGTACCCATATGAGTCAAGATTTCAATTAAGGTTCAAAAGTCAAGATTCAAGTCTCAAGTACTTTATAAAACCACTTGACACTTGGGGGCTAATGTATGCCAAACAATTTCTTATGACTCTAAAGACATACTTTAAGTCACAAGTACTTTACAAAGTAACAGTTGTTCGTACACGAACACGTCACCGTGTACCCTCGACGCCGGGGGTGATGCACCGCAGCTCGCGTCGAAGGAGATCTGACTGGCAGCGCGATACGCATGACAGCCGACAGATGCTTTTGTAGACCCGAAGCCCCGTTTGCCCGGGAGGGACCCCGTCAGGGCTCGCGGCGGCTATGGGCTGCTCCAGGTCGATTCGCTCGCCCCTAGAGCCTCGTGGATCCGCAACCCTCCAGCATGAAGAACTAGCGACGAACGAGAAGAAAGGTACAAAGGAGAGATAAAAAGTAGATGAACACGAAAAAGTAGTAGATGTGTTTGTTCGATTGGTGTTGTTCAATCGGCCGTCACCCCTTAGGTATATAAGAGGCGGCTGGACTTCCCGTGCAAGAAAAAGGCCTGGATTCACGTCCAAAACCCTAGTCAAATTCGGATTGGTTTTATCCGAACTTTCCAAAACTGTTCGGTTTAAACTGGCTGCACTTTGCGGGTCATTTTTGTGGTGGTAAATGACTTGGGATGGAAACGAGTCCAAAAGCATTCTTGACCATTTCGACAAGACGAACAACTTTCATGTTGAACATTTTTTCATCAGAGGTTATCTTGAATGTCAAATCGCTCGCGCAAAACAGCTAATTATTCACGCAGCTCATCAGACATACCCACGTATGTGTCTGGTTCCGGGCGTCATATTTTGCTCACTGGAGGGTCACGCTGTGCGGGCTCTAACTTTTGCATACAACCTCGGATTGGGACGATCTTTATATTAAAATCAATCGTTTCGACGAGACGCACAACTTACATGTAGAACATTTTTCCATCCGAGATCATCTGGATAACCTTTTGAGCCCATCTTCAACTTCTTGTCCGATTGACTATCACAGCCTCCAACCCGGCAAGTTTTCCATCCGAGTAAGCTTTCCACACCGGCAATGTTTCTACCCGGCAAGCTTTCACACCGGCAAGGTTTCACTCCGGCAAGGTTTGTACTCTGGCAAGGGTTCCTCCCTGACAAGGTTTCTCCCCCGGCAAGATTTCACACCGGCAGGCTTCCACACCGGCGATCTTTCTGTGCCGGCAAGCTTTCCACACCGGCAAGCCTTCACACCGGCAAGCTTTCACACCGGCAAGATTTTATCCCGGCAAGGTTTTCACCCCGGCATGCTGCTTTATGATCGTGCCACTTTTGAGCGTCAACAACAGTACTCGGCACTTGGGGGCTAATGTATGTTATTCAGCAAGTTTCTCAAGGATAAGCCAGATTACAAAGTTCTTTGGATACGGTACAAGAAATTTATGAAAATTTAAAGTACTGGCTCATTTATGATCAAATGAACCATCCCTTAGGGACTACAGGTGAAGCTTCCCTCTATTTTATTGAACACAAGAAAAGTTTCAAAGGTAAAAATCTTAGCCTATATCATAAAGTCTACAGATCAGTCCGGTTCTCTCATAATCTGAAGACTTGGGGGCTGGCGGAATATAAATAAGCCGGTAGAACATACCTCATATTTCAGCTGCAACTGTTTGACCATTTCGATCTCTGAGTCACGGCTGGAGTGCACATGGCTGAGATAGCCAGATAAAATGTCGTTGGCATTCAGATGGTCATAATGTGAAACATCAAAGCGTACTTTCTGTCTCTCCAATGCCTCTTGTTTCGCCGTGTGACGAGCCAACACGGTGGGATTTCCTGGCTCAACAAAGCGGCTCCTGATGATCAAAATGTCTTGTGTAGACGGTGATGGTGGGTTGGCCGAGCTTGATGGTCCAGTTGTGGAAGGATTCACGGTGGTATCATCAACCGACGGCTCAGGAGGATTTGCTTCTGCATTGACAGGCAGGTTTTCTGAAGTTTCAATTAGATGGAGGAGAAGGTGGTCTTGCCGGTTCAGGTGCAATGACTGGCGGGTCTTCCACCGGCTTAGTTACTTTGGCCTTCTTAGACTTAGCTTGACCACTAAGAGAAATATTATAGGACTGTCAGTATAAGGATACAGTTTGAAAAACACGGAGGAAAGAGGATTTTTTCCTTACCCAGGGGCAGTCTTGAAGGCCGGAAACTGGGTCTGAGACGAGTCACCAGAAGAGCGAGATACCTCCTCTAAAAATAAGACAAAGTAAGTAATGCAAGGGAGGAGATCCATTAACAGAAAGTCAAAGACAAAGAAATAAACCTCATTCTGGCGTTTATGAGGAGTTCGTTGAAGAACAACAGCCGGTTCGTCTTCGGTCCGGGCTTGACGGCGGCTCTCATGTTGCTTCTTTTTCAAAAGAAAGTGAGGGTCCAGATAAGCCAAAGGGTGTGAAAACCTTACTTTCTGGGTTACGCCTCGAAGTTTCTGTCTTGGCAAATGGGCTGAGTCGGAGGAAATAGTTACCTCTTCTTCCACGGCCTGACTGGCCCCAGTGTCATCCTAGTAATGATCAGTGTTAATAAGATTATCAAAAAGTTGGCCAAGGGAGTCAAGGGCTACCTCCGACTCAGAAGTATCGTCAAGCTTCATCAAATCTTCAGCAGTGCTCTTCTTCTTCTTTTTCGACCTCCGGGTCGTTTTCTTGGCGTTTATGGCGGCGACTCTCGCTTTCTTGGCAGCTTCGTGGTCATATTTAACTTTCCAAAAATCAGATTTGTCCTGCAGACAGGTAAAAACAAGACGAAAGGTCAGGCAAGTATTAAACAATACGGCTGGGAAAAATACAAAGGAGAGAGATCAGTGTCCTTTACTTCTGGCACCGGGTTAAGCTTGCAGAAGGGGTTTAACCCGACGATACTGGAGTATTCGTATTTTCCGTTCACCAGAAGGGTTGACATTGAAACAATATCTTCTTCCGTTAATCGAACGAAGCTATGACGAAGAGAGTCATCTGGGCCTCCACCATACTCGTACATCAATTTTGATCGACGGCTTAGAGGGATAACCCGCCAGGAGATCCAGCAGCGGGTCAGATCAACTCTGGTTAAGCCGTTCCCTAATAAGGCGTTAATCCTTTTTATTGATGGAATCAGCTTCTTGCGTTCGGCAGTAGTAAGTTTTTCAGGGAGCGCGAATTTGGAGTCAAGACGCTCGGCACGATAACCCGGCAGTGGCTTCTCGTCTGCTGGTGAAGTGTCTTGACAATAGAACCAAGTTTGATTCCAGTCTTTTGGATGACTCGGCAAGACTATGAGGGGGAAGACAGCGCCCTGCCTACGCTGAATTGAGATGCCTCCAAGCTCCAAACTAGGGCCGTTGGTGCAGTCGTTTTGCTGGTTCAGATAAAAATATTCTCTAAACAGTTCCACGGTTGACTCTTCCTGAAGGTACACTTCAAGTAGCACTTGGAAGTTGCAGATATTAGATATGAAATTGGGCCCGATATCTTGAGGGTGGAGTTGAAAAAGTGGAGGACATCTCTGAAGAACTTTGAGACGGGCGGTGAAAAGCCACGGTTCATATGGTCAGTAAAAACAATCACTTCACCGTCTCTTGGATTGGGCCGTTCTTCGTCCGGGCCAGGGGCACGGTAAGACATGACGTCTTTTCCTGGCAAAAATCCTATGGAAAAGAACTCCTTAAACGTTCCTCACTTACAGTTGAGGGAACCCAGTTGCAGACGGTCGGCGCTTTGGACGGCATGATGTTCAAAAACGAACTGAAAGAAAGGCAACATGCCGGTTCAATTCAATGGTGAAACTAACAGTTAAATGATGATGGTGCAAATAGGTTATGGCAGCTTAAGTAAGGGCTAATGTCATATAAGGGAAAAGTAAGCCGGCGTCGTAAGCCGCCATGACTACAGACATTTGAAGGAAATTCAAAGACAGAATTGGCTAAGTGTTGAAGCAAACAAGTTTCCTACTTTCTTGATATTATTCTGGATCAAAGGGTCGTTCAAAATGGAAAATATCCTAGAATTAAAAATCTAGTTCAGACGAGTTCATGGGCTCTAATGAGGCCTTTGAACCAGAGAAAGGGATTTTGTTGGTATCGAGAATGGGCACAAAACAACTACCGCATGAACACATGTTCTCTTTGGATCAAGAAGAAGTCGTAGTAGAAGAACTACAAGGAAACCGTGATGAACTGTGAAGAACACGTAGAAACCCTAATGCGGATCTGAGGAGCAGGAAGGTGAGCACTTACAACCACAGATCTTCTGCAGAGGTCGCCGCCGTTCTCTGGACCGATTCGGGTTGATGGAGCGGCCGAGGTCGACGGAGACGGAGGTGAAGCGCGACGGCAGCGAAGCTCGAGTAGCAGGAGGGTTGCTAAAGGAAGAAGACGGAGAGAGAGAGAGAAGAATGAGGAAGGCTGGGGCGTGCCTATTTATAAGGGAAAAGGTGATCGAACGGGCGCAAAAATCAAGGAAGAGCCGAATAATGGTTATCTAACTAGATGGACGCCTCGATCCTAGGAAGGCATTAAAGATGAAGATCCGTTGTGATATGACATCATAAAAGATTTTTGCATTTTCAAGAGATGACATCATGGTGGGTTACAAAAACTTCTGCGAGGATAAGAAGATGGATTTTGTCTAAGTGTTGAAGATTGACAAAGAACAAAGTTCAAAGTCAACCTGGGGCCTAATGTCGGGGATATAGCTATCAGTTATGACCCGCCCAGGAGGGTCCGGGTCAGCCCCAATGGGGGGTTACAAAGGAAGCCCAGTAAACATTAAGATGATAGTTTATCAAATATTATAGAAGGCCTAAAAGGCCTAGAGGCGGCTTAAGGCCCAGTATTGTAAACCGCCCTATGTAAGGAAAGACTTGTAAAGAAAGGCATGTAAAAGAAGTCACCGAGCCGGACACGATTTATGAGCCGGCCAGGACTCTTTAGGCCACCAGGTGTCAACCTATGTATATAAGGGGACGATCCGGTGGCGGCTTAGGGCAAGAAACAAGAGATCGATAACCAAGCCGGCAAGTTAGCCTCTTGGTGATCGAAACCCCAACAATACCAAACACAACTAGACATAGGCTTTTACCTTCATCGTAAGGGGCCGAACTAGTATAAAACCTCTCGTGTCCTTTGTCCTGATTAACCCCTTTAAGCTTCCTAGTTGCGATGGCCCTACGACTAAGTCCTTCCACTAGGACATCTGCCGTGACAATTCCACGATAGGTACCTTTTGGTTGGGCGCTCGAGTTCGTATTCCTCGTCTGCCAGGACCTCGGTCCTTCTATCCGCTAGCAGATCTTGTTCATCTTGAAGTTGTTGCTGCTTTTTCTTCAGGCTTTTTGTTGTGGCTATAAGCCGGCGCTTGAAGTGGTCCTGCTTGAGGGGATCCTCAGGCACGATGAATTCTTCGTCGCCGAGGCTCACCTCATGTTCGGAGAGGGGCATGTAATTGTCATCCTCTGATTCTCCGTTTGTCGCCTGTTCCTTAGGGTTGGCTTGCCCATCCTCCCACTCGAAGCCTGACTGGAGGAGATTGTCTTCATCTTCGGCACTATCTGCAGCGTTATTGTCTCTTGTGCCGGTATTGCTACTTTTGCTATGGCGGGGCTTAGAGCGGTGCCGATGACGTCGGTGCTTAGATTGCTTCTCGAGGAGATTATCCTTCGTTGCCTTATCGCCATCGCTTTCTTTGGGGGTGTCCACCATATATATATATATATATATATATCATATGATAAGGTGGCTGTCCAACGCCCTGTGGGGCGGTGGTTCCTGTTCTTCTCCTGCATCGCCGTCCATACTGTCGATGTCTTCGAAGCCGAAATCAAGCATGTCGGTTAAGTCATCGACAGTGGCTATTAAGTGGGTGGTGGGTGGGGAACGAATTTCGTCATCCGCTTCCCACTCAAGCCGGACATAGTTCGGCCAAGGGTCTCCTGACAAAGAGAGAGACCTCAATGAATTTCGCACGTCGCCCAAGGGCGAGTGCTGAAACATATCCGCGGAGGTAAACTCCATGATCGGTGCCCAATCAGAATCGATAGGCACGGATGCAAGCGGATCGGAGCCTGTGGCCGGGGATGAATCCAAGGGTCCGATGACACAGGTCTCATAGGAGGTGAAGTCAGTATTCGGCTCTATCGCCGCTGAGTGTGCGGCCTCCGTGGCAGGGTCCATCCACCAGTCGTCAGATGGCACGATCTGCTCCGGATTAAGGGCCGGAGTAGCCGCAGGTGTGATCTCCCAAACACCTTCTGACAGCAGGGCTAAGTCATGCTCGTCGTGACTGTGCGGCGCACCTGACATGGGCTCGAATCCGTCGAAGATCAAGTCTCCGCGGATGTCGGCAGTATAGTTCAAGCTTCCAAACCTGACCTGATGGACAGGGGCGTAGCTCTCGATCTGCTCCAGATGGCCAAACGAGTTGGCCCGCAGTACGAAGCCTCTAAATACGAAGATCTGTCCGGGGAGAAAAACCTCACCCTGGATCGTGTCGTTGCCGATGATCGAAGGATCCATCAAGCCTTTATTGTGATGGCACAGTGGAACTCTCAATGAAATCACCAATGTCGGTGTCAAAACCAGCGGATCTCGGGTAGGGGGTCCCGAACTGTGCGTCTAAGGCTGATGGTAACATGAGGCGAGGGACACAATGTTTACCCAGGTTCCGGCCCTCTCGATGGAGGTAATACCCTACTTCCAGCTTGATTTATCTTGATGATATGAGTACTACAATAGTTGATCTACCACGAGATCGTAGAGGCTAAACCCTAGAAGCTAGCCTATGATTATGATTGTTGTTGTCCTACGGACTAAACCCTCCGGTTTATATAGACACCGGAGGGGGCTAGGGTTACACAGAGTCGGTTACAGAGAAGGAGATCTACATATCCCAATCTCCAAGCTCTCCTTCCACGCAAAGGAGAGTCCCACCCGAACACGGGACGAAGCCTTCAATCTTATATCTTCATAGTCCAACAGTCCGGCCAAAGTATATAGTCCGGCTATCCGAGGACACCCTAATCCAGGACTCCCTCACTTAGTTTTCATGATTTGTAGAGCTTCATGTGTGCTTTATGGTCATAGGCTTTGTTGCTATGTTAGAGTGTTGTAGCATAACTTCTTGTTGCATTCTAAGTGCTATGATGCTGTTAATCGCAGATTTGCATCATTCTTCTGTTGGTTGTCATTTGCAAACCGTGCATCCATTTCCGGTGATCCTTATATCGATTTCGACCGAAGTCACCTCATCTTTCCAGCAGCATACTTGTTTTGACAAGTTGATGCCTTGATCATCCTTTCCCTTATGGAGTACCCACATGCATTGCACATCATATCTTGCATTTCATGTCATGTCTTGCATCATGTTGCCTGTGCATTGCACCGTGATTGATTGTTGTTCCATTGCTTGTGTTCTTGATTTGGATAGAGCCAGGAGACGAGTACATGAAAGAGGAACCTGTTGGGTACGCTAACGAGGATCAAGCTTTTGACAACTCAGAGAACTTTGTAGGCAAGATGACCATACCCTCGATATCACTTCTATCTTTGCTTGCTAGTTGTGCGTTCTATCGCAATGTCGTGCTACCTACCACTTGTTATATCATATCTCCCATATTGCCATGTCAAGCCTCTAACACACCTTCCTAGCAAACCATTGTTTGGCAAAGTTACCGCTTTTGCTCAGCCCCTCTTATAGTGTTGTTAGTTGCAGGTGAAGTTGATGTTTTTCTCCATGTTGGAACATGGATATGTTGGGATATCACATTATCATCTCTTATTTAATATTGCATCTATATACTTGGTAAAGGGTGGAAGGCTTGGCCTTATTCCTGGTGTTTTGTTCCACTCTTATCGCCTTAGTTTCCGTCATACCGGTGTTATGTTCCTTGATTTTGCATTCCTTATGCGGTTGGGGTTATTGGACACCCTTGACAGTTCACCTTGAATAAAACTCCTCCAGCAAGGCCCAACCTTGGTTTTACATTTGCCTAACAACCTATAACTTTCCCTTGGGTTCTGAAGACCTGAGGGTCATCTTTATTTTAACCCCCCCAGGCCAGTGCTCCTCTGAGTGTTGGTCCGAAACAGGTAGCCTACGGGGCCACCTCGGGGAAACTTGAAGGCTGGTTTTACTCGTAGCTTGTCTCATCCGGTGTGCCCTGAGAACGAGATACGTGCGACTCCTATTGGGATTTGTCGGCACATCGGGCGGTCTTGGTGGTCTTGTTTTACCATTGTCAAAATGTCTTGTAACCGGGATTCCAAGACTGATCGGGTCTTTCTGAGAGAAGGAATATCCTTCATTGATTGTGAGAGCTTGTGATGGGCTAAGTTGGGACACCCCTGGAGGGTATAAAATTTCAAGAGCCATGCCCGCAGTTATGTGGCAGATGGGAATTTGTTAATATCTGGTTGTAGAGAAATTAAAATGAATCAACCGCGTGTGTAGCCGTGATGGTCTCTTTTCGGCGGAGTCCGGGCAGGGAACACGGTTTTTGGGTTATGTTTGAACATAAGTAGTTTCAGGATCACTTCTTGATCACTTGTAGCTTCATGACCGTTGCGTAGCTTCTCATCTTACTCTTATTTGCGTATGTTAGCCACCATATTTGCTTAGCGCTTGCTGCAGCTCCACCTCATTACCATATCCTTCCCATATGCTTAAATAGTCTTGATCTCGCGGGTGTGAGATTGTTGAGTCCTTGTGACTCACGGATACTTCCAAAACAGTTGCAGGTGCCGATGATACCAGTGCAGATGATGCTACCGAACTCAAGTGGGAGTTCGACGAGGACCTTGGTCATTACTATGTGTCGTTTCCTGATGATCAGTAGTGGAGCCCAGTTGGGACGATTGGGGATCTAGCATTTGAGGTTTATCTTCCATTTCATTTGGTTATCCGTAGTCGGGCTATGATTGTACTATGATGTTATATGAATTATTTATGTATTCTGTGATGTGGCGAGTGTAAGCCTACTCTATTTATCCCTGTCTTATTCATTCCATGGGATGTTTGTGAAGATGACCCTTCTTGCGACAAAACCACTATGCGGTTATGTCTCTAAGTCATGCCTCGACACGTGGGAACTATAGCCGCATCGTGGGCATTACAAATAGAGATTTAGATAGAAAAGATAAGTAAAAGGCAAAATAAAGTAAATATAATTAAATTGCAGCAAGGTATTTTTGGGTTTTTGGTTTTATAGATCTGAAAATATATGATGGAAAATATACCCTAGGGCCATAGGTTTCACTAGAGGCTTCTCTCTTGAAGAAAGCATACAGTGGGTAAACAAATTACTATAGAGCAATTGATAGAAAAGCGCAAAGTTATGACGATATCTAAGGCAATGATCATGAATATAGGCATCACGTCTGTGACAAGTAGACCAACTCCTACTTGCATCTACTACTATTACTCCACACATCGACCGACTCCTGCCTACATCTAGAGTATTAAGTTCATAACAACAGAGTAACACCTAAAGCAAGATGACATGATGTAGAGGCATAAACTCAAGCAATATGATATAAACCCCTTCTTTTTATCCTTAATGGCAACAATACAATACATGCCTCACTACCCCTACTATCACTGGGTGAGGACACCGCAAGATTGAACCCATCACAAAGCTCCTCTTCCATTGCAAGAAAGACCAATCTAGTTGGCTAAGCCAAATTGATAGATCAGAGAGAAATACAAAGCTATCTTAATCATGCATAAAAGACTTCTGAAAAGACTCAAATAATATTCATAGATAATCTGATCATAAATCCACAATTCATTAGATCTCAACAAACGCATCGTAAAAGAAGATTACATTGAATAGAACTCCAAGAACATCGAGGAGAACATTGTATAAGATCAAAGAGAGACAAGAAGCCATCTAGCTACTAGCTATGGACCCTTAGGTCCGTGGTAAACTACTGAAACATCATCGGAAGGGAAACATGGTTTGTGTTGAGGCCCTCCGTGATCGAATCCCCCTCCGGTTGAATGCCGTAAAAGGCCCCAACATGGTATCTCACAATAACAGAAGCTTGGGGCGGCGAAAAAGTATTTTTGGTGTGCCATCTGATGTAAGGAGAATATTTGGGAATTTGTAGTATTGGAGTTAGGGATAGGAGAGCCATGAGGGGCCCACAAGCCTAGTGGCGCGCCCCCCTGGGGCGTGCCCCTAGGGCTTGTGGCCTCCTCCCGAAGCTTCCTAGGTGTCTTGTTATCCAAGAAAAATCGTTAAAACGTTTCGTTCCGTTTGCTATTGATTTTCTGTAGAAGAAAAAAACAAGGAAAAACAGCAACTGGCACTAGGCACTAGATTAATAGGTTAGTCCCAAAAATAATATAAAATAACATATTAATGCATATAAAACATCCAAAACATATAATATAATAGCATGGAACGATATAAAATTATAGATACATTGGAGACATATCAAGCGTCCCCAAGCTTAAGTCATGCTTGCCCTCGAGTAGGTAAATGATTAAAACATAATTTTTGATGTGTAATGCTACCTAACATATTTATCAATGCAATTCTTCTTATTGTGGCATGAATTTTCAGATCCATAAGATTCAAAATAAAAGTTTAATATTGACATAAAAATAATAATACTTCAAGCGTACTAATAAAGCAATCATGTCTTCTCAAAATATCATGGCTAAAGAAAGTTATCCCTACAAAATCATAATGTCTTATCATGCTCTATCTTCATCACACAAAGTATTTATCATGCACAACCCCGATGACAAGCCAAGCAATTGTTTCATACTTTTAATGTTCTCAAGCTTTTTCAACTTTCATGCAATACATGAGCGTGAGCCATGGATATAACACTATAGGTGGAATAGAATATGGTGGAGGTTGCGAGGAGAAGACAAAAGGGAGAAAGTACCACATCAACTAGGAAAATTAATGGACTACGGAGATGCCCATAAATTGATATCTATGCAAGTGAGTAGGGATTGCCATGCAACGGATGCACTAGATCTATAAGTGTATGAAAGCTCAAAAGAAAACTAAGTGGGTGTGCATCCAACTTGCTTGCTCACAAAGACCTAGGGCAATTTGAGGAAGCTCATCATTGGAATATGCAAGCCAAGTTCTATAATGAAAAATTTCCACTAGTATATGAAAGTGACATAATAGGAGACTCTCTAGCATGAAGAACGTGGTGCTATTTTTGAATCACAAGTGCGGAAAAGGATAGTAACATTGTCCCTTCTCTCTTTTTCTCTCATGTTTTCTCATTTCCTTTGTTTTTTGTTTTGGGCTCTTTGGTCTCTTTATTTTATTTTTATTGACTCTTTGGCCTCTCTTTTATTTTAAGTCCGGAGACTCATCTCAACTTGTGGGAGAATCATAGCCTCCATCATCCTTTCCTCACATGGGACATTGCTCCAATAATGGTGATCATCACACTTTTATTTTCTTACAACTCAAAGAATTACAACTCGATACTAGAAAAAAGATACGACTCCATATGAATGCCTCCAGCGGTGTACTAGGATGTGCGATGATGTCGCGGGAAACCATGGCCACCTATGGGGCCGGGAGGTCCCTTGCTGGTTAGGCAGGGGGCGACGCGTTGCACAAAGAGCAGACGAGCGTGGGGCAGCGCAACAGAGATCACACATGCAATTTACCCAGGTTCGGGCCACCGTGAGGTGTAAAACCCTACTCCTGCTTTGATGGATTGATGGTTGAAAAGATGGTATTGGTGCGCAGTACACTTGCCTGGTAGGGGTTGCCTCAAGCAGTAGTGGCTATGCGCGTATGGGGGGTGTGAGTTATCCAATATTCTAACCCTTTCTACGGTTTCCATGGGCCTCCTTTCATAGATCAAGGGGTAACCACAGTGGCAAAGTAGTCATTATGCATTGATAAGATAGCAAACAGTGCTATCATACCTAACTCCGTGGGCTGACAGGGCGCATTAAATGCACCGCTTAACGTCACATCGTTGGTTTCCCGGAAAGGCTTGCCGGGCTATCTTGCTAGCTCCATGCCTGCTCGCTTGACACGTTGCAGGATGGGTGTCATCTGTGGGTTTCTCCTGTAGGAAATGGCTGCCATGTGGCGAATGGTACCACTTAATCACTTGGCGGCTTGACACCTCACTGATTGGCGACGTGGGTTGTGTTGGAGCGGTTGGTGAGGTAGTTTTGCCTCCATGAGCCTCGGCATGCCCTGTCGGGGCGCCTTGGTCGTCTGCTTCTCGGGGTGGCCTCGCCCCTTGCTGGGCTCGTGTCACACCCCTCGATGCGACTATAGCTCCCACGTGTCGAGGCATGACTTAGAGACATAATCGCATTGAAGGCATATGTCGCAAGTTAGGCGATCTTCACTACATCCCATGTAATATGAATAATAAGGGGAGATAACATAGTTGGCTTACCACTCGCCACGTCAATCAAGTACATAAATAGGCATTACACATTCAAACCACTCATGGGCCCCCGGACTACAGCCACAATAAAAGGACAACCCAACATGGCACGTCCCGATCACCCCAACTTAGGCACCACTACTGATCGTCAGGAAAGAATAGTAACGTTGAGAGTCCTCCGTCGAAACTCCACTTGAGCTCGGAGCGCGTCCCCTGGAGTGAATCATCAGGCCCTGCATCTGGTATAGTTCTGTGGCCACAGGACTCAGCAATCTCGCACCCTCGCGATCAAGACTATTTAAGCTCAATAGGTAAGGTAAGGTGGAAATATGTGGAGCTGCGGCAAGCGACTGGCATATGTGGTGGCTAACCTGTTCGCAAAAAAAGCGAGAAGAGGAGGCAAAGCACGAGCGAAAATCTAGATAACAACCTGCGCAAGCATTACTCCAACACCGTGTCCACTTCCCGGACTCCGCCGAGAAGAGACCATCACGGTAACTCACACTGCTGATTCATTTTAATTAAGTTTAGGTTCAAGTTATGTACAACCGGACATTAACAAATTCCCATCTGCCCATAACCGCGGGCACGGCTTTTGAAAGTTCAAATCCCTGCAGGGGAGTCCCAACTTAGCCCATGACAAGCTCTCACGGTCAACGAAGGAATAGACCTCCTCCTGAGACGTTCCTATCAGACTCGCTACCTCGGTTCTTCAAGACACTTCGACAAGTTAAAAAAAGACCAGCAACACCGCCCGAATGTGACGACAAATCCCGATAGGAGCTGCACATATCTCTTTCTCAGGGCACACTCAGATTGTCTTATGTACGGGTAGGCCAGCCCAGAGTTGCCCCTGGTGGCCACCGGCAGCTGACAGGTGGACCAACACTCAGAGGAGCACTGGCCCGGGGGGGTTAAAATAAGATGACCCTTGAGTCTGCAGAACCCAAGGGAAAGAAAAGGCTAGGTGGCAAATGGTAAAACCAAGGTTGGGCATTGCTGGAAAAGCTTTAATCAAGGCGAACTATCAAGGGGTTCCCATTATAACCCAACCGCGTAAGGAACGCAAAATCCGGGAACATAACACCGATATGACGGAAACTAGGGCGGCAAGAGTGGAACAAAACACTAGGCGAGAGGCCGAGCCTTCCACCCTTTACCAAGTATATAGATGCATTAAGATAACATGGCAATATAATGATATCCCAACAAGTAAATAAATGTTCCAACAAGGAACGGTCTCCAATCTTCACCTGCAACTAGCAACGCTATAAGAGGGGCTGAGCAAAGCAGTAACATAGCCAATCAACGATTTGCTAGGACATGGTGGGTTAGAGGTTTGACATGGCAATTTGGGAGGCTTGAAAGCAAGTGGTAGGCATCGTAGCATTGGCATAGCAAAAGAGCGAGCATCTAGCATAGCAAAGATAGTAGTGATTTCGAGGGTATGATCATCTTGCCTGCAAAGTTGTCAGAGTTGACTGGATCCTCGAAAGCAAACTCAACGGGCTCCTCATTAGCGATCTCGTCTCCCGGCTCTACCCAAATAAGACAAACAAACAAACGGAACACAATCAACCATGTGCAAAGCTCAAACAATATGATTCAAAGATGGTATGCTATGCGGGATGCAATGCGGGATGCATATGCAAGATTTGACAAAGGATGCATGAACCTGGCCTCAACTTGGAAATCCAAGTGTGCCACTGAAAAGATGAGATGAAATCTCTTGAAAACGATATAAAGAACACCGGAATCGGAGTTACGGTTTGGAAATGGCAAGCGATTCAAATATGACCACGGTCTGCGATTTACAGCAAGTAGCCATCTAAATGCAATGAGATGAACATACTACAGCACTCAAACATGACAAAAAAAATACATGGCAGGGATGCATTCAAGATGCTTAACAAAAGTCTAGCACTGAGCTACGGCCAAATCATCCATTAACAGGTTCAAACAAGCATGGCAAAAATGCATATGGTAAACAGATTTCAGACTTAGTGAAATTAACACTTGTCTGAAATCTTAGATCAGGTAGCACTATTTGGAGCAACAAAACTACATGCTATAGGACCTTAACATGGCAAAGTAAAACATGGCATGGAGTTACTCAAAAAGCTTAACAAAAGTCCCTTAGTGACCTTGAGCCAAAAGGGATCAGGAAACATATTAGCAAGCATGTGAACATAGCAAAAGCATAATCAGTTTTCAGACTTGGTGAAAACTGGCACATGCTAAAACATATCTCAAGTAGGCATGTTTACGAGCTTGATGCACTCACTACGGAGCAAGTCATGAAAAGCTAAGCATACATCTATCAAGAACACACAAAGTGCAAGATAGGCATGGCAAGAACAATAGCATAGCATGCACGGATCAACTCAACATCATCGTCAAAATTGCTAACAAGTAGACAATCTGCCCGGAATCACGAAGTAGCAAAAGTAGAGCTCGATTGACTTAAGCTAGGGTGCTCCATAATTGCAAACAAAGACATGGATGGATAGAGCACTACAAGATTAATAAAACACCCTTACTGATCATCCTCAAAAGAGGCACGGATCACTAGGAAACAACATGAACATATGGCAACATGAGATAAACAGGTCAAGGACTTAGTGGAAATGCTAAGTCCCTGAAACAGAATTACCAAGTGCCTCACTTTTCAAGCTTGTACTAGTCACCACACCCATCACAAATATACATGGGTTGCACCTCTGGAAATATGGCAAAACCCTTAACAAAACATATGTAGAGCACCCGGGCATATCATGCACACAATAATCATGGCAAAAATGACAAATATCTAAATGGAGCAGCAGATCTGACAATTATCTCAAGTAGCACTCTTCCAACAGCATTTCGGGCATCAAGATGAACTCAAATGAAAATGATGCAATGGAATGAAATGATGTACACTCTGAGGCGAACATTTTGATATGCAATATGCCCAAAACGGAGTTAGGGATGAGGAGTTACGATGCCATGAACAGGAGCATATGGATCTGGGAAAACGGGGACTTGGGAAAAAATATACCCTCTGAAAACAAATCTAGGGTTTTGCACGGAAACCGAGGTGGCAGCGGATCTGAGCTCACCGGAGCTGTAGACGCCGAAGGGGGGGTCGCCGGAGTGGCGCGGAAGCTGAGGGGGGTCGTCAGACGGCGGCGGGTGGCGCGGCGCCGGACTTGGCGGCGCCGGCAAGAGGCGAGGTGGCGACGTGGCGTCTCGCGGCACCGGCCGGCGAGGTCGCCGGAGCGGTGGCTGAGGTGGCCCAGCGACGAGGTGGTAGCCGGCGCGGGTCGGCGCCGGAGACGGGTGGAGGTGGCGGCGCGGCGAGGGGCATCGGGGAGGAGAAGGGCGCAGGCGGCGGCGGCTCCTCTAGGCCGCGGGGGCTCACGGCGGGCCGCGCGGGCCGGCGTGGCTGCGGGTGGCAGCGCGCCATGTGGCAGCCCCTGGTTGGCTGCGGGCGGCGGCGGCGATGTGTCCGATTTAGGCGGCGGACATGTCCGTCGGCGGCGGGGAGATTTTAGGGTTTCGGGGGAGAAGGACATCCGGATTTCGGGGGGGGTCTATTTATAGCCATAGAAGGAGCTAGGAGAGGCCAAATGAGGTGCGGTTTTCAGCCACGCGATCGTGATCGAACGCTCTAGATGATGGAGAAGGTTTAGGTGGGTTTTGGGCCAAATTGGAAGGGTGTTGGGCTGCAACACACACGAGGCCTTTTCGGTCCCTCGGTTAACCGTTGGAGTATCATACGAAGTCCAAATGGTACGAAACTTGACAGGCGGTCTACCGGTAGTAAACCAAGGCCGCTTGGCAAGTCTCGGTCCAATCCGGAAATGTTTAATCCCCACACACGAAAGAAAGGTAGAAATGACCATCAGAGGAGAACGAAGCCCTGGAATGCAAAACAGACAATGGGGAAAATGCTCGAATGCATGAGATGAACACGTATGCAAATGCAATGCACATGATGACATGATATGAGATGCATGACAACGATAACAACACACGGAGACAAAGACCCGAACCCGAGAAAATAAAATAACTTAAGGCCGGAAACGGCAAGAGTTGGATTAGAAATTGGGTAAGTCATATCCGGGGTGTTACAACACTCCACCACTATGAAAGGATCTCGTCCCGAGATCTAGGACTGAAAGAACGCCGGGTACTCAGAACGGAGGTGATCCTCGCATTCCCAGGTAGCTTCATGGTCGGAATGGTGTGACCACTTGACTTTGAGAAATTTGATTGACTTGATTGCGAGTCTTGCGTTCAGTCTCTTCAAATATAGCAACTGGGTGCTCACGATAGAGAGATCTTCTTGGAGCTCAATGTCCTCGAAGTTTGACGGTGCGGTCGGGATCTTGAAGCACTTTCAGAAGCTGAGAGACATGGAACACGTCATGAACATTTGCAAAGTTTGAAGGAAGCTCGAGTTGATAGGCGAGATCGCCTCTCTTGATGACAATCTTGAAAGGTCCCACGTATCTGGGGGCAAGCTTCCCTTTGATACCGAAGCGATGGAGTACCTTCCATAGCAGAGACGCGGTAGGTAAACATGATCTCCGATCTCGAAAGCCAAATCACGGTGCTTACTATCATAGTAGTTTCTTGGGCGTGATTGGGCTACTTTGAGGTTATCTCGAATGACTTTGCACATTTCCTCTGCCTCTGTGATTAAGTCATTACCCAAAAGCTGACGTTCACCGGTTTCAGACCAGTTGAGAGGGGTACGGCACTTCCTGCCATACAGAATTTCAAATGGGGCCTTGCCCGAACTTGCTTGAAAACTGTTGTTGTAGGAGAATTCAGCATAAGGAAGACAATCCTCCCACTTCATGCCGAAGGAGATCACACAAGCCCTGAGCATATCTTCAAGAATCTGGTTGACACGCTCGACTTGACCGCTAGTTTGAGGATGGAAGCTGTGCTGAAGCGGATGTTGGTGCCCATGGCCTTCTGAAAAGAATCCCAAAACTTGGAGGTAAAGATGCTTGCCACGGTCTGAAGAGATCACTTGGGAATACCGTGCAGAGAGACAATTCGAGAGGTATAGAGTTCCGCCAATTGAGCTGCAGTGATTGACTCTTTGATAGGCAGAAAAGTGAGCCACTTTAGTGAGTTTGTCGATGACAACGAATATAGCATCATTGCCACGCTTGGACTTTGGAAACCCAGTCACGAAGTCCATCTCAATGTGGTCAAACTTCCATTCTGGAATGGCAAGAGGTTGGAGGAGACCAGCTGGCCTTTGGTGTTCTGCCTTCACTCTTCACATGGAAATCCAAATGTGCCGCTGGAAAGATGAGATGAAATCGCTTGAAAACGATATAAATAACGCTGGAATCGGAGTTACGGTTTGGAAATGGCAAGCGATTCAAATATGACCACGGTCTGCGATTTACAGCAAGTAGCCATCTAAATGCAATGAGATGAACATGCTACAGCACTCAAATATGACAACAAAATACATGGCAGGGATGCATTCAAGATGCTTAACAAAAGTCTAGCACTGAGCTACGGCAAAATCATCCATTAACAGGTTCAAACAAGCATGGCAAAAATGCATATGGTAAACAGATTTCAGACTTAGTGAAATTAACACTTGTCTGAAATCTCAGATCAGGTAGCACTCTTTGGAGCAACAAAACTACATGCTACAGGACCTGAACATGGCAAGGTAAAACATGGCATGGAGCTACTCAAAAAGCTTAACAAAAGTCCCTTAGTGACCTTGAGCCAAAACGGATCAGAAAACATATTAGCAAGCATGTGAACATAGCAAAAGCATAATCAGTTTTCAGACTTGGTGAAAACTGGCACATGCTGAAAAATATCTCAAGTAGGCATGTTTACGAGCTCGATGCACTCACTATGGAGCAAGTCATCAAAATCTAATTATACATCTATCAAGAACACGCAAAGTGCAAGCTAGGCATGGCAAGAACAATAGCATAGCATGCACGGATCAACTACAACATCATCGGCAAAATTGCTAACAAGTAGACAATCTGCCCGGAATCATGAAGTAGCAAAAGTAGAGCTCGATTGACTCAAGCTAGGGTGCTCAATAATTGCAAACAAAGACATGGATGGATAGAGCACTACAATATTAATAAAACACCCTTACTGATCATCCTCAAAAGAGGCACGGATCACTAGGAAACAACATGAACATATGGCAACATGAGATAAACAGGTCAAGGACTTAGTGCAAATGCTAAGTCCCTGAAAATAGAATTACCAAGTGCCTCACTTTGCAAGCTTGTACTAGTCACCACACCCATCAAAAAACTACATGGGTTGCACCTCTGGAAGAGATGGCAAAACCCTTAACAAAACATATGTAGAGCACCCGGGCATATCATGCACACAATAATCATGGCAAAAATGACAAATATCTAAATGGAGCAGCAGATCTGACAATTATCTCAAGTAGCACTCTTCCAACAGCACTTCGGGCATCAAGATGAACTCAAATGAAAATGATGCAATGGAATGAAACGATGTACTCTCTGAGGCGAACATTTTGATATGCTATATGCCCAAAACGGAGTTATGGATGAGGAGTGACGATGCCATGAATAGGAGCATATGGATCTGGGAAAACGGGGACTTAGGAAAAAATATACCCTCTGAAAACAGATCTAGGGTTTTGCACGAAAACCGAGGTGGCGGCGGATCTGAGCTCGCCGGAGCTGTAGAAGCCGGAGGGGGGGTCGCCGGAGTGGCGCGGAAGCCGAGGGGGGTCGCCGGACGGGTGCGGGTGGCGCGGCGCCGGACTTGGCGGCGCCGGCAATAGGCGAGGTGGCGGCGCGACGTCTCGCGGCACCGGCCGGCGAGGTCGCCCGAGCGGTGGCTGAGGTGGCCTGGCAACGAGGTGGTAGCCGGCGCGGGTCGGCGGCGGAGACGGGTGGAGGCAGCGGCGCGACGAGGGGCATCGGGGAGGAGAAGGGCGCGGGCGGCGGCGGCTCCTCTGGGCCGCGGGGGCTCGCGGTGGGCCGCGCGGGCCGGCGTGGCTGCGGGTGGCGGCACGCCACGTGGCAGCCCCGGTTGGCTGCGGGCGGCGGCGGCGATGTGTCCGATTTAGGCGGCGGACATGTCCGTCGGCGGTGGGGCGATTTTAGGGTTTCGGGGGAGAAGGAGATCCGGAGTTCAGGGGGGTTCTATTTATAGCCATAGAGGGAGCTAGGAGAGTCCAAATGAGGTGCAGTTTTCGGCCATGCGATCGTGATCAAACGCTCTAGATGATGGAGAAGGTTTAGGTGGGTTTTGGGCCAAATTTTAAGGGTGTTGGGCTGCAACACACACGAGGCCTTTTCGGTCCCTCGGTTAACCGTTGGAGTATCAAACGAAGTCCAAATGGTACGAAACTTGACAGGCGGTCTACCGGTAGTAAACCAAGGCCGCTTGGCAAGTCTCGGTCCAATCCGGAAATGTTTAATCCCCACACACGAAAGAAAGGTAGAAATGACCACCGGAGGAGAACGAAGCGCCGGAATGCAAAACGGACAACAGGGAAAATGCTTGAATGCATGAGATGAACACGTATGCAAATGCAATGCACATGATGACATGATATGAGATGCATGACAACGATAACAACACACGGAGACAAAGACCCGAACCCGAGAAAATAAAATAACTTAAGGCCGGAAACGGCAAGAGTTGGATTACAAATTGGGTAAGTCATATCCGGGGTGTTACAACTCGCCTGCCCATCAAGGGAGGCTTTTCTCTTGCCGATATCCTGCTTCCTTGGCTCGTACTCGGTCCCTCTGATCTGCATGTTGGTCCTTCGAAACTTTTGGTTTCTTTGTATTCTAACTTGGGCGGGTGCTCCAACCATGCTCCCGTGCCTGTGCACAGTCTGGGCAACAGAACCAGGGTTTGTTGCACCGACAGAAGCCCCTGGGCGTGCCCCGAACGTGCTGCCGGGCGACGTCGGGGTAGGGCCTAATAAGTGCACATGCGAGGGTTGCTGAAGAGGCTGGTCTCTCGAATCCTTCTTTGCTTCTTCATTAGCCTTGATTCCGGGCCACTTTCCGGTTTCTCCGCGCGTCCTGTAAAGCCAATAGTGGTGGGGTCGCTATAGTAATGGCCCGTGAATGACTTTAACGCACGGGTAGAAACTGCCAATTCACTCTGCCCACCACGCCCTTATCCTTGGGCACGTATGCTGCATGCATCATGCGGGGTAGGTAACGGAGGTGCGTGGCACGGGAGAGCATCATGGGGAGGGCTCGGTCATCTTGAATTGGCAGAGGAGGGCGGTGGTCGCCCGTTGATGGAGCAGCCCCCCAACTCTCCCTCCTATAAAAAAGGGAGGGGCGGAGGAGGGAAGAGTCATTGATCTTTGCCTTTCTCCTCTTCTTATCTTATGTTTCTGCTTGTCATGCTGTGGGAGAGGGCTTGGGGCTAGCCCCCGAGCTCTTGGTTGGGGCTAATGCAGCCGCATGCTGGCATTGATGCTCGGGGAGTGAGCCTGGTCCTTGGCGTGATGAATCTCTTGGCTCTCTCCACGCTTGGCCGGGAGGCGGGGCTAGAGATTGTTGGTAATCCCAGCACTGCCCCTCCTAGAATTCTTGGGGCTGATGTCGACGAGAGCTGCACCTTCCTGGTCGCCAAGGTTGGGAGCGGCGCGCCTCAAGCTCCCTGGCCGTCTTGGTCGCTCGTCTTTTTCCCGGGGAAGGTTCTGGGTCAGAGCCTCGGCCTTCCCCAGGAGCGGTGTTCATGAAGACGAAGCCATGGGAGAAGGAGAAGACGGGAGGCAGGCTGCCTAGTAGGAGCATGACTACATCGACGTATTCATCTCGTACGGGCGACTTGCTGGCCGCCTGTCTGGCTCACCCCCTCTTTCCCCGGCACCGTCATCACCATTTTCTCGGTTGCCATGGAAAGGCTCGTTACGTTGGTACTTCCACCTCCCCCAAGGGGTCTTCTGGCTGGGTGCCAGCGTCCTCCTCTGCCGGTGCCTGCGCTGGAGCCCCCTGTTTAGCCCTGGAGCTGCTAACCATGGGGTTGTCGAGGTGCTCCGCATGTCTTCCTCCTTCGTAGCCTCGCCACTCCCGATCTTGTCAGGCTGCGTTGGGCAGGCCCTGACAGGATCGGAGTGGCATTGTGCCTGTGCGCGTCCCGCTCTCCCTCTCCTCCCGCCACACTACCTGGGACAAGAGGGATATGGAGAGGAGTTTACGGAGCACCTATCTTTTTTTCAATCTTAAATCTGTAGGCAATGGCCAAATTTTAATTCAAATAATGTAACCTCTCGTGTCCATGCTTATGTTCTGTAATGCTTGTACTTATATTAGCATATCAATGAAAAAGATGAACCTTTCCGGGAACCCATGCATGTGTATGTCCATGTAGAGGTGAGATACCTATTCAATATAAATGAACGAGTTTCTCCCGACAGGCTATCCTACTGGTACCCCCTTCATCTGCCGGAGAACTATGTCAATAGACAGAGGGACCAGCCCCTCGCCAACTACTTTCTACCAAAGGCCACTGCGACCATCCTGACCAAAGCAACGTTCGAGTCATTGATGGGAGCACCTAAGTCTCAAAAGGGTGGTGAGGTTTTCTAATGCACAAGTTATAGCTTACAGAACAATAACAGACAGGAGGTATAACTTATCTGCTTGGCTGGCCGGGGATCACAGTGTTGGGCAATCTTCTCACTCCTTGTCGAAGTCGAGTTCGCGGCAGGAACCTGCAACTTCATGTAGATGACAATGAATGCAGGATGCGATCCTATCTATATGCATATGCAGATTCTCGTGAAATGCTTATGCAGTGATCTTGGAATGGTCATGCGTGCATGCAACCTTGGTTGGGCCCCTCACATCGCTTCTTTATTTTCTCTTGCACAGGGTCATTGCCCCGTGTTTGTACAAGGGGTTACATGCAACTGAGGCAAGGCCTGTACAAAAGGGTGGGTCTTGGGCAGGGCCTGACTGCCGTGCCTTACGGGTAGAACTTGCGGAGATGCTCAATATTCCATGAGTTTTGCAACTGAGTGCCATCTCCTAGCTCCAGACATACTACGCCAGGTCTGGTGACTCGTACTACCCAGTACGGCCCTTCCCACTTTGGTGATAACTTGTGTGTACCCTTGGCAGATTGAATGCGCATAACGACAAGGTCACCTTCCTCAAAACACTAGGCATGAACCCTGCGGCTATGATAGCGACGCAGGGCTTACTGGTAGCGTGCAGCACGTGTAGCATCCCGGAGACGGTTCTCCTCGAGTAGCACAATGTCGGCACGTCGGTGTTGATCTTGCGCTACTTCATCGTAGGCAAGGACTCAAGGAGACACGTAAATGAGTTCCATGTGGATAACTGCTTCTGCCCCATATACCAGGGAGAAGGGAGTCTGCCCGGTTGCTTAGTTTGGTGTCACTCTGTAGGACCAGAGAACTACCGGCAACTCCTCGATCCACCGCCTGCCGCGCTTCTGCAGCGTATCAGAAGTTCTTATCTTGAGTCCACGTAGCACTTCAGCATTCGCCCTCTCGGCTTGTCCATTGTTCCGGGGGTGTGCCATCGAGGCGAATGAGATCTTGTATCCGAGGGAATGAACATATTGCATGAAGGCGTGGCTCATGAACTGGGTGTCGTTGTGGGTGATGATCCTTGCCGGAACTCCAAAACGACACACCAGTTCTTTCAGGAACTTGATAGCCGACTGATCATTCACCTTTCTCACGGCAGTGACTTCCGGCCACTTTGTAAACTTATCGGTGGCAATGAACAAGAATTCAAAGCCCCCGATTGCTCAGGGGAAGGGGCTGAGGATACCAAGCCCCCAGACCGAAAACGGCCATGATAAAGGGATTGTTTGAAGGGCTTCGGCAGGCAGGTGTGTTTTCTTAGAATGGAACTGACAGGCTTCACATGTCATGACTAGCTCGACCACATCTTGGAGGGCTATGGGCCAATAGAATCCTTGCCAGAATGCTTTCCCAACTAATGCCCTTGATCCAATGTGGGAGCCGCACATTCCTCTGTGAATCTCAGCCAACAGTTCCTTTCCTTCTTCCCGATAGACACACTACAATTTAACACCGTTGGGCCTCCTTCTATATAGAGTGTCGTCGACAAACTGATACATACTGGCCCTCCGGACTACTCTCCGAGCTTCATCATGGTCACCGGGAAGCTCTCCGGTTTGGAGAAAGAGGACAATGTGCCTTTCCCAAGTGGGAGCCTGGGGCTCAACAACAAGGACTAAGAGCACCTCCTCTGTTGTGGGAGCACCAGCCTCGTTTGCGGGTCCATAAGCCCGGCTGGAGGGGGTGGTCCGGTAGGCTATGAGGAGTTGTTTTCGGCAGGGAATCTGCTGGGAGCGGACGGCTCTACCGAGAGAGGGTTTTCGGTGTCCAACTTCCTCCTCTTCCGGGCCATTGTTGCTGGGGATACGAAGGGCTGAGTGAGATCGAGAACAAAATTTCCTGGTTCCACAGGAAGCTTTTGCACAGCACACTTTGACAGATGATCAGCTATGTTGTTTTCCGCATGGGGTACGCGCTCTGTGTGCAATCCGTCAAAGCACTCCTCCAATCTCCTCACTTCCTCGACGTATGCCTCCATCAATGGGCTTTGGTAATCCTTGTTGACTTGTCTCACCATGAGCTGTGAATCTCCTCGAATGACCAGCTTCTTAGTTCCCAATTCTGCAGCAATCCTGAGCCCAGCAAGGAGCCCTTCATACTCTGATGTATTGTTGGTCGCCTCTTCCCAGGCAAATGCATTTGGACGACGTACTTCAAGTGCTCCCCGGAGGGGGCGACAAGAAGCACACTGGCTCCTGCACCTTGTAGGGAAAAGCACCATCCAAATACATAATCCATTCTTGGGGCGATTCCTTGCTGGGGATAACTGTCTCTGCCATCTCCTCATCAGGGTTTGGCGTCCATTCTGCAATAAACTCTGCCAATGCCCTACTTTGAATAGTTGATGTGCTCTCAAACTTCAAACCAAAGATGGATAACTCCAAAGCCTACTCCACTATTCTTCCGGTAGCATCAGGGTTTCGAAGTATCCTTTGCAGCGGAAAATGAGTAACAACCGTGATCTCATGGGCTTGGAAGTAGTGGAGAAGTTTCCTTGACGCCATGATGAGACCAAAAATGAACTTTTGCATGCCAGAGTACCTAGATCTAGCCCCTTGCAACAAGGAGTTGGCGAAGTACACTAGGCGCTGCACCACTTCTTCCTTGCCGCGTCCTTGGGGTTGCTCTCATTGCCGTGCGCATTGCTATCTCTATCCTTCATTGATTCTGTCGATCTCTGTTCACTCTTTGCTTCATCCACTTCCTGCTGCGCTACCAGAGCTACACTAACCACTTGGTTGGTTTCCTCCAAGTATAGCAACAATGGCTCCTGGGGTTTAGGAGCAACCAAGGTAGTCACAAAGGACAAGTAAGCTTTCAACTCTTGCAAGGAAGCATCTTCTTCTGGGGTCCACTTCATAGGGCCGGTCTTCTTCAAAATCTTGAAGAACAGCAGGGCGCGCTCGGTAGATTTGGGAGATGAACCTGCATAGCATGGGAACACATCCCTTCAGGCGCCTTACATCCTTAACCGTCCTTGGTGCTTGGATCTGCTCGATGGCCTTGATCTTGTCGGGGTTGGCTTCGATCCCGTGATGGGATACAAAGAAACCAAGCAATTTGCCAGAGGGGACACCAAACACACACTTCTCCAGGTTGAGCTTCAATTTGATCTTGTGCAGATTGGCAAATGTTTCCTCCAAATCCTGAATAAGGGTGGCCTTATCCTTAGTCTTGACCACAATATAAGCTTCTATGTTTCTATGCAACTATGGCCCCAAACAGATCTGGACTGCCCTTGCAAAAGTTGATCCAGCACTCTTCAATCCGAATGGCATGCGAACGAAGCAGTACGTGCCACAACGAGTGATAAATGACGTCTTCTCTTCATCTTCCTTGGACATGAAGATTTGGTGATACCCAAATATCCATCCAGAAAGGAGAGCAAATCACAACCTGAAGTGGAGTCCACAATCTGATCGATGCGCGACAAGGGAAATGGGTCCTTCGGGCAAGCCTTGTTGAGATCTGTGAAATCTATGCAAAGCCTCCACTTCCCATTAGCATTCCGGACTACCACTAGATTTTCCAACCACATGGGGTGCAATACTCCTCTGACCAAAGCAGCTGCCTCAAGTTTCTTGATCCCTTCCGCAATAAATTGTTGCCTTTCCAAGGCCTGCTTCTGGACTTTTTGTTTGACAGGTCGGACATGTGGGTAGACAGTAAGGTGGTGCTTGATTACCCCCTGGGAACACCGGGGATATCAGATGGTTTCCAGGAAAACACATCGCTATTTGCCCGGAGAATTGCAACGAACGCGCTTTCCTATTTGTCGTCGAGGGTGGCGCTGATAGTAAAAGTACCATCAACGCCAGCTAGCCCTATCGGGACCTTCTTTACTTGGGGTGCAGTGACCTTGGATTTCTTGCTGTTATAACACTTCGGCACATTGTCAACGGGTGCCGTGCACTCGGCGGGGGCATGCTTCCCGGACTCTTTGCCGAAGTACCAATAGCCTCTTTTCTTCCCTTTACATTCCTTGGCGGGGGCGACCGCATCCTGGTACATCTTGTCCACACAAATGATTGCATCCTTCTTATCTGATGGGATGGTAATGACTCCCAGCAGCGCAAACATCTTCAATGTGGTGTAGGCATAATATGACACCGCCATGAACTTAGCCAGAGCCGGGCTTCCAAGAATCCCATTGTACGACAGGGGGAGGTCAACCACATCAAACACAATCCTCTCAGTCCAGTAGTTTATCTCTCCCCCTAATGCTACCGGCAACATGATCTTTCCCTTAGGATGATTCTTGCCGGGATTACCGCCTTGAAGCATGCCGGTAACCTCCAGCTCTTCTTCTCCGATCTAAAGCTTGCTGATGACTGCTGAGGAAATCAGATTCAACCCGGCCCTGCTGTCCACTAGCATCTTTGTGACCTTGAAGTTGCGAATTGTTGGAGAGACCAACAATGGAAAACACCCTACCGCAGTTGTATGGCTAGGATGGTCCTCCTTGTCAAATATGATGGGCGTACGGGACCATTGAGCGGTTTCTGAGCCTTTGGCGCTGGTTCCACGACATTGACCTCTCTTGCCCACCGTCTGATCTGGCGGTGAGAAGCGTGCAAAGATGCACCTATGTCAATGCACAGGGCGTCTGTGGCCTTCTGAAACACCTGCTCATTGGTTTCCTCTTCATCCCTTCCATCACTCTCATCATTACAAGTTTCCTTCTCTCGGCCTCTGGAAGGCTTTCCTTGGTTCCAAAAGGGTTTGTTGGGGCGCCTTACTTCACCACCTCGACCCTTACCGCCACTAACATTTTGACCCTTTTCCTTATCTCACTTCTCATACTTTGCTCTTTGTTTCTTGACGAGATGCTCTACCTGATGACACTCTTGAAGGTCGTGGCCCTTGGTCCGATGAATCTTGCAACACGGCCCATCACCTCTCTCGGCTTTCTAGCAGCTGCTGCTTCACGACAATCAGCGCAAACGATAGCTTTCTTGGCGGGGACCTCCGCCTTGGCCTTCTTGCCGGTTCTAGGCGCACCAGAACCTTCAACAGTCATCACTACTTTATCTCTCTGCTACTTACTGCGCTTCTTGCTCTTTTTCTGAATGGTTTATTCATCATCATCCTCCGAATCAGCTTTGATGCAATCTTCCTCTTCGGGCAACTTCCTTCCCTCCTCCATCTAGGCACACTTATCCACCAATGTGTAAAGCTCCTTCACAGTCTTGGGAAACCTGTCAGGACCTCGATTCCAAGTCACATCGATCTAGCCGGTAAAACCTCATATCACATTGCGACCTCACACACGGTATCCCCACGGGTGTCGCCTGACCATGGCCCGGGACCGTTTGCGCCTTTTGGCTCACGTATATGATAGTGTCGCTAGTATCCATATGACGGAGAACCCGGGCCGACATGGCTAGTCGTGAACCCAAAGCGGCACAGACCTATGGAGACAGGCATACATGAATCACACCAAGTCATTTCGCTAATGGCGTGCAGTGTTCTGCTCAATCCGCTCCAGCAAGCGGTTAGTCTCACGCTTGTTTCTTTCCGCCTCCAGCATCACTTCGGCCAGAGAAGGCGGGTGAGGTAGATTTTCACCCCTAACTGGACTGGCTTCCCACTGCTCCGGGGCAGGAGGGTTACTGCGGGTGTTGACTATCCTAGGAGAAGACAAGACAACGGTTTAGATAAGGATGGCACAACTTAGCAAGGAAGTGCAGAATGTAATGGATAACACGGAATGCAGAGATGTTCATCCGTATGACATGGTAATATAGAACTGCCATATATATACCAACGGTCATACACACCATACATGGTTTAGTACAAGCCCAGGCTACAGTACAACTATGATGAAAGACGTTACATCTCATCTGAGGCATTCCAAGCTCCTATACATTATTTTTCTACACCTCCGGAATTGATTACACACTAAGTCATATTCCACAAGTCACGAAGGACAGTGGAGATACAACTATTACAATACTAGTGATACTACTACTAACTTAGACAGCTCCGTAGTAGTCCTCATAGAAGTCACCTCCATAGCCTGTTAGTTCAACGTGATCATCCGGGAACAGGCAGTCCTGAGGAGCTTGTGGACCATAGGGGCTAGGATGAGGTCTTGGACCAACAAACGGTGGCCTGCGGGGACCATGGGGTGGGGTGATGCCTCCCACATCACGCCAATCCACCATGTCTGGCAGAGCCGATCTCATAGGATACAGATCCCTTGTATCCATACATCCAGCTTGCACCGCAGGTGCAAACCAAGTCAAAGTGGCCCAATGATCAGCACGGGAGTTGAAAAGCTCCAGTCTCAAGGCCCGATTCTCTCAGTCCTTATCCTCGAGCATCTCGGCAGTGGTGCGAGTTAGTGAGTCCTCACGTGTGGAGTCAGCATAGATAGCCTGGAGATACCCTTGCGCTCCCGGGAGTGAAGCTGGCATATAACGGAAGTCGGTGTTCCGAAGCAGGCTAGCCCGGACTCGCATGATGGTCATCATGGAATAGGCAGCATCCTGCACAGCCATCTCAACAGTAACCCCGAGTCCATAGGAATAGTGGAGGGGCTCGGTAGATCCAGGATAAGAAGGAAATATCCTGACGGTGCAGAAATATTGGCTTTGATTAAAGTCTCGGAATTGCTCTTCAACAGTGTATTTGGGATACCAACGGTAAGCCGTCTCGATCATTACTCGGACTAACATAGCAGTATGACCGGGCACATCGAGGCACCGGGTCTGGCGAACCACTTGGTTTTGAGCACGAGTGGCCATCTGAAAGCACAACCACAATGCAAAGACATTAGAATTTCTAGGGAAAATTGGACAACATAACGGCTGTAAATGCTCAGAAAAAGATTTGAGACATCCACAACAGTTTGCAATACCACTCAACAACATCATATCATGGTTCTGATTCAACTGGCAACATACTAAAAGTGGTAGAAACTGAACTGAGGCTGGTAACCAACAATCCTATAAGTTACTACGGATTAGTAACACGTGAACCTGACAGAAGAAGAGAGCCTAGTCCTTAACCCGCGTTGAATGAGAAGAGAATGACTCAGATCAGAGAGCATAAGGTAAAGGAGTAAAAAGAGCCTTACGTTCCCCCCCCCCACAATCAATTCCCCTACATATAACTAAAGCATTTGTAGACTCGACATCGACCAGTTTGGCTCAACGAACCTACAGGCAGTCCGGCTCTGATGCCAACGTTGTCAGGACCCCGATTCCAAGTCACATCGATCTAGCCGGTAACACCTCATATCACATTGCGGCCTCACGCACGGTATCCCCACGGATGTCTCCTTACAATGGCCCGGGACCGTTTGCGCCTTTTGGCTCACATATATGATAGTGTCGCTAGCATCCATATGACGGAGAACCCGGGCCGACATGGCTAGTCGTGAACCCAAAGCGGCACAGACCTATGGAGACAGGCATACATGAATCACATTGAGCATGTCGGTCATCAGTGAGTGAATCTGGGCTGTAGCACTGGGCTAACAGGACTCTGGGAACCCAGGCTGTAGCAGGCTAGGCAGGACTCCGGATGTCACCGCGTGACATTTCCCCAAAGGGACAGACATATGAACGACGTGAAACACATGTCGGGCAGTCAAGTGTCCTGAGCAGTAGTGCTGGGCTAGCAGGACTCTGGTGAACCGGGCTATAGCAGACTACTATGGCTCGAGGAACACTAGACTACATTTCCCCATAAGAAAGGCTGCCAAGGATAAACAACTAGATTGTCGGATCCCACACATACCAAGCATTTCAATCATACACACAATATGCTCGATATGTGCAAATACAACATGGCATCACAACAAAACTCTACAACTCAAGTACTTTATTTAAAGGCTCCAGAGAGCCATACATAACAAGTTCATACAGCTAGGGGTCACATGACCCGACACTCAAGTCATACAAACATACAAGCACATGCGGAAGCAAATAGTCTGAGTACAGACACTAGAAAGAAAGAAGGCTTCTCGAAGCCTGTCTATCTACATAGGGCCCTCCATGGCCAGGATCACCACCTGGGTAGCAAGTCACTCATCGACGTCGAGATCTACATAAAACACATCGGAGGGGGCGGTGTTGTCGTCTGAAAACAGCAATTAGGCAAACATGAGTACAAAGGTACTCAGCAAGTCTTACATCAGAACCTACTATACATGCTCATTCTCAAGAAGGTGGTGGAGTTATTGCAGCAAGCCAGCTTTGACTCTTGGCTAAGCTATCCTACGGGACACCACTAGTAAAATAGTTTTCGGACGCGAGTCCACTAATCACCAACACAATACTCCACCGGGGATCCTCCCTCGTCATCCTACGAGAGGGCCATCCTCGGTACTCACACTTATCTTGAGTCTTTTAGTAGTAACCATTAACTTGTCTATGAACTGTATAGGCAACCAAGTAGTCCTTTACCGCAGACGCGGCTATTTGAATAGATGATGTTAACCCTGCAGGGGTGTACTTCTTCATACACGCTCTCACCACTTACCGTCGTTTACACGACATGTACTCGGCAACCTTCAAGCGGAAGCCCAACGAGGGTGTCGGCCACGACCTACCTAAACACTCAAGTCCCTAGTCCAGGTTTATCGCCTATCCAGGTTCCATCCGCAGGGAGTCCGGCCGAGGTTTCCACATACGGCCGCGAACGATGTGAACAGGGTTCCCGAGACACCAAACGGGTGACTCGGTACACCGTGCCATGGTGTATCTACCGCAACATAGCCCACCCCTAGGGTCAGCGCTACGCACGGCCGCCAACACATAACCTACAAACACTAGAAACTAATTGCAACTCCTGGACAGAGTACTAGGGTGATTAAGAAGCCGAGAGGGTCCATTGGTTTCGGGCCCAATGTATGGTAGTAACTGAATCTTAAATCACACATACAGATCTCAGTTCTTAGGGACGGCCTCAATGAAACAACCCACCATGTACTCCTACATGACCTCTCATCGTTACCTTTACCAAAACATGTTCAACACATCCCTCACATTACCGACATAATCATTTCACTCTAGCCCATCACCCAGATGAACCAGACCTGACACAACTCTAAGCATAGCAGGCATAACAAGGTAGGAAACACAAACATGGCTCAATCAACTCCTACACATGCTAGTGGGTTTCATCTAGTTACTGTGGCAATGACAGGTAATGCAGAGGATAAGGGTTCAACTATCGTAGCACACAGCAGTTTGAAACGATGTTGTCTTAATGTAGTAAATGAGAGCAGAGGCGAGAACATGGGATTGTATCGATATGATCAATGGGGCTGCTTGCCTGATGGGGTGGTAGTAGGGTACTGCCCTTCAGTTGGATACTCGGAGATATCATCAGAGGCAGAACCTACCACGAAGGACACACAAAACATAATCAACACATGACAATATGCAACAATATGATGCATGCTATGACATGGCAAAATGATGTGTCCTGCCTAATGCAATGTGAAACAACTTGAAATGGGTCCATTTGAACCAAAGATTCAAATGGAAGTTAAAGTTCTAATGCATAATAAGTGTGTTAGCTTGTTTCACCTAAACAGCAAGGTTAAAGTGGTTTGTCATGCATGAGACCATTACAGATGGATAGATTGAATTTTTCTGATCATCTTTCATATATAATTTGTTTGATTTGGAGCTATGGTTGATTTTCTATGATTTTTAGAAGTTTTGGCTATTTTCTGGAATTTCCTATATAAAAATAAATCCAGAAAATGAATAATTGCGTCAGCACTGCGTCATTGTGACGTCAGCGAGTCAAAGGCGCTAGGGCCAGTCAAACCTGACTGGTGGGCCCTGTCTGTCAGTGTCTCAGCTAACTAACAGGATTAAGTTAATACTAACTAACTGTCAGTGGGGCCTGGGCCCACATGTCAGTGACCTAAACTAATTATAATTAGTTAGCACTAATCCTAAACTAATTAACAGGCCGGCCCCATCTGTCATAGGCTCAGGGGGGAGTCAACCTGGGCCCACACGGGTCAGGCATGGTTAACTCACCGGTCAGCGGGTCAAAGCCTGCCGGCGAGGCCACACGCGGCGGCGTGCTGCGGGATTTGCCCACAGGGCATCATTTGCTGTGCGGAGAGCAGCTACGGGCAGCTGGTGCTCACCCGCATCCAGCCGTGGTGATGGCTTGGCCGGCGAGTGGCGGAGCATCGCCGGTGACGAGCTTGGCGGAGGCCGAAGCTCGGGTCAGCTCGTGCGCGTGGCTGAAGTGGCCTAGGCGGCGTGGCGCTTGCACCTACAACATCTACGCGATGCAGCGAGTGTGACGGGCACAAGCCCGTGACCAACAGGTCACCGGAGCATCACCGGCGACGTGGTCAGGCGGCGGTGCGTTCGGACGGAAAAGGCACGATGGCTACAGAGCTCTAGCGATGAAGCGGAGAGAAGGGGGAGGAGCAGTAGCTCACTGGGAAGCCGCAGAGAAGGTCAGCGTGCTTGGGGAAGGCTCGGTGCGGTCGGAACGGCGACGGTGATCTCGGCGGCCCGAGGTTGAAGACGACGGTGGCAGGGACGATGCAGGGGCTCCGGCGTTGTGCGGCTTGGCTAGTCGACGTAGTCGACGACGGCGAACCGTCCGGACATGGTGAGAGGATGCGGGGATGGTGTTGGACGTCGCTACGGCGAGCGGTGGCGACGGTGACGTCTCGGGTGACGTCGGAGAGGGCGATAGAGAGGAACCAGAGGGAAGAGAGAATGTCTGCGAGGTCGGGGAGAGAGAGGGAGGTCGTCCCACGTCGACAGCTCGACGAGGGGAGTGGCGAGGTGGCGGGCAGCTACGTGGCATGCATGCTGTGCTCGCCGTCGAGCAGCTGCTTGCCTGCCTAGCCAAGCCAAGCAGCTCGCTGGAGCGGTAGCTGGGCTGGGCCGGCAGGTGGGCCTGCTGGTTGGGCGCCAGGTAGGCCTTCTCTTTCTCTCTTTTCCTGTTTTGTTTTCTTTTCTATTTTTCTGTAACTTTAGGGCTTTATTAAAAATACTTAGGCACTTACTAAAATCCTGAAAATAATGGTGGGCTCTGTTGGGATTATTCCTAACAACCCTCACTTAACTCCAGAATTATTTGGGCATTTAAAATATTTTATAGCATTTAAATGCCCAAATTCAAATACTTATGATTTAATTCAAAGAATCCAGAATGTCCTAGAAAAGAGTGCACCATTTTTGCCAGGGGTTCTAACCCAATCCAGAAATGATGAACATTTTGTGAAGAGCATTTTGGGTTCATTGAAAATAATTTTAGTAAACCCTAGTTGTTTCCAGGGGGTTGCTGGGGGTTCTGTCATCCCCATTTCAAGTTTCTGTAAAAGTAGACATGATGCAACACTCTAATGCATGAACTAGCTAGGGTGTGACACAACCGCACGTTCATCTTGGAACAAATGCGACGGTTGCGCACATTGGACTAGAAGGTAGCTATTACAGCTGCCGGATGGATATTTGGGATATTTCTATGAACTTTGTTGAATGTCTGTAAATAATTACGGAGGGGTTCTCCTTCTTTTTGCTAGAGAAGTTGCAAATCGCTGGGCCTGTCGGGTTCCTGATGACCTCCAGTGAAAGCGTCAATGAACTCGTGGCACGGGCCAGCCCATGACAAAATGGAGTTCTCCAGTAGGTGCATCAGCCAAGACCTCACATTGGACTTGAGGGCCAAAGGGAAGTAGTTGGCGAACACATTTTCATATCTTCTCCTGGCAGCTTGAACAACGATAGGGTAGATGCTCAGGAACTGTGTCGAGTTCAGCCTTACGTCGTACTTCTCAGGTATCTCTGGCTTGAACATGCGAACGGACGGCCAATGGACTTGTCGCAGCTCTCGTCTAAAGGCAGGGCAGCCAACCTCGAAAGGTAGGCACCCACCAACACCGAGCGCAGGCTCATCGACGTTGAGGCCATCATACTCGTCGGCCCGGCGGAGGTCACCGCAGCGCTGCTTGACGACACGCGCGTTTCCTCTTCGCCTATCCTTCGGGGCTCGACGTTGGCCTGGACGTGCTCGAGGGTCAGATGAGGCCATCGATACATCGTTGGGGTCTTGATTGGGTCGTGCTCGCGCTGGCTGCCATGGCGGGTGAGGGAGTCCTGGACTAAGGGGTCCTCGGGCGTCCGACCTATTAGACATGGGCCGGACTGATAGGCTGTGAAGATGCAAAGGCTGAAGACTCTACCCGTGTCCGGATGGGACTCTCCTTGGCGTGGAAGGCAAGCTTGGTGACCAAATATGAAGATTCCTTTCTCTGTAACCGACCTTATGTAACCTGATACGTCTCCAACGTATCTATAATTTTTTATTGTTCCATGCTATTATATATTCTGTTTTGGATGTTAATGGGGTTTATTTTACACTTTTATATTATTTTTGGGACTAACCTATTAACGGGAGGCCCAGCCCAAATTGCTGTTTTTTTTGCCTATTTTAGTGTTTCGTGGAAAAAGAATATCAAATGGAAAGAAACCTTCGGGAGCGTGAGTTTTGGAAAAAACGTGATCCAGAGGACTCGGAGTGGACGTCAAGAAACAATCGAGGAGGCCACGAGCCAGGTGGCACGCCTACCACCCTAGGCGCGCCCTCCACCCTCGTGGGGCCCTCGTTGCTCCACCGACCTACTTCTTCCTCCTATATATATTCATATACCCCGCAAACATCCAGGAGCACCACGAAAACCTAATTCCACTGCCGCAACCTTATGTACCCAAGAGATCCCATCTTGGGGCCTTTCCCGGTACTCCGTCGGAGGGGTCATTGATCACGAAGGGCCTCTACATCAACTCCATGGCCCCTCCGATGATGTGTGAGTAGTTTACCCCAGACCTTCGGGTCCATAGCTAGTAGCTAGATGGCTTCTTCTCTCTCTTTGGATCTCAATACAAAGTTCTCCTCGATTCTCTTGGAGAGCTATTCGATGTAATCTTCTTTTGCTGTGTGTTTGTCGAGATCCGATGAATTGTGGGTTTATGATCAAGTTTATCTATGAACAATATTTGAATCTTCTATGAATTCTTTTATGTATGATTGGTTATCGTTGCAAGTCTCTTCGGAATATCAGTTTGGTTTGGCCCACTAGATTGATCTTTCTTGCAATGGGAGAAGTGCTTAGCTTTGGGTTCAACCTTGCGGTGCTCGATCCCAGTGACAGAAAGGGAAACGACACGTATTGTATTGTTGCCATCGAGGATAAAAAGATGGGTTTATTTCATATTGCATGAGTTTATCCCTCTACATCATGTCATCTTGCTTAAGGCGTTACTCCGTTCTTATGAACTTAATACTCTAGATGCATGCTGGATAGCGGTCGATGTGTGGAGTAATAGCAGTAGATGCAGGCAGGAGTCGGTCTACTTGTCACGGACGTGATGCCTATATACATGATCATACCTAGATATTCTCATAATTATTCACTTTTCTATCAGTTGCTCGACAGTAATTTGTTCACCCACCGAAATGCTTATGCTATCTTGAGAGAAGCCACTAGTGAAACCTATGGCCCCCGGGTCTATCTTCCATCATACAAGTTTCCAATCTATTTTATTTTGCAATCTTTACATTCAATCTATATCATAAAAATACCAAAAATATTTATATTATTATCATTATGTCTATCAGATCTCACTCTTGCGAGTGGCCGTGAAGGGATTGACAACTCCTTTATCGCGTTGGTTGCAAGGTTCTTATTTGTTTGTGTAGGTACGAGGTGACTCGCGCGTGGTCTCCTACTGGATTGATACCTTGGTTCTCAAAAACTGAGGAAAATACTTACGTTGCTTTGCTGCATCACCCTTTCCTCTTCAAGGGAAAACCAACGCATGCTCAAGAGGTAGCATAACCCTAGATCCCCCCGGTGTCTTTATAAACCTGAGGGCTAGGTCCATAGACAAATATCATCATAATCATAGTCAGACATGCTAGACTTTTAGGGTTTAGCCATTATGATCTTGTGGTAGATCAACTCTTGTAATACTCATATTCATCAAGATCAATCAAGTAGGAAGTGGGGTATTACCTCCATAGAGAGGGCCCGAACCTGGGTAAACATTGTGTCCCCTGTCCCGTGTTGCCATCAACCCTAGATGCACAGTTCGGGACCCCCTACCCGAGATCCGCCGGTTTTGACACCGACATTGGTACTTTCACAGGTCAGATTTGGAAGCTTGAACTATGTCACGAATATCTGTGGAGACTTGATCTTCGACGGATTCGAGACCACGGCAGCCGCTCCCTGCCACCATGATGAACATGACATAAATCTGTCATCGGAACATACCCAGGAGATAGTACTTGTAGCTGCTCCGACTTTAGATCCGGAGGAGATCGCGCCATCCAAGGACGTGAAGCTCAACCCCGCCACGGAAGCCGCGGACTCAGCGGCATCGGAGCCGCACACAAACTTAACTTCAAGCGACATATGTGTCACCCGAACCATGGACTCATCTCCGCCTACAAGTTCTGAACCTTGTGTGTACGCATATGTCGAGCTTGATCGGTCATCAATCATCGAATTCAGCTCCGCGGACATCTTCCGACACTCGCCCTTGGGCGACTTGTTAAACTCATTAAGAGCACTATCTTAGCAGGGGGCCCACAGCCAAATTGTATCCGGTTTGAACTAGAGGCTGATGATGGAGAATTTCGCTTCCCACCCATCTCCCACTTCATAGCCACTGTCGAAGTCTTAACCGACATGCTCGATTATGGCTCCGGCGACATCGACTGTATGGATGAGGATGCCTGAGAGGAAGAGGCTCAAAACCCGCTGTTTACCGGACGCTGGACGGCCACTTCCTCGTATGATGTATACATGGTGGATGCACCAAAAGAGAATAGCGGCGATGACAAGGAAGATCCAATTGAGGATAAACCTCCTGAGATACAATCAAAACACTGGCATCAGCAGCGCCGCTCTAAGTCACACCGCAGCAAAGATAGCAACACTGGCACAGGAGAAGATAACACTCGAGAGGGAGCCGAAGACAACAAAGACCCCATTAATGCAACTGCCGAACAGGATGAACGGGAAGATGGGCAAGTTAGCCATGGTAAACAGGCCACGCACGAAGACTCGGAGGACAGTAAACAGGCCTCGGCAATAAAGATTTCATTGTGCCTGAGAACCTCTTGAGCAGGAGCGCTTCAAGCGCCAGCTAATAGCCACTGCAAGGAGCCTGAAAAAGAAGCAGCAACAGCTTCAAGCTGACCAAGATCTGCTCAACGATAAATGGACCATTGTCCTAGCAGCCGAAGAATACGGCCTCAAGCGCCTAGCCAAAATCTACCCAAAGTGCAAATTTCTACCTTAGTTCGATGACGAGGCGCCGGAGCACATACCACCATCGCGCAATACCCGCCTCATCGCAAATATGGAGGTAAAACAACTCGTGGTCATACATATGACCTTTGGCAGGACCTGAACAATAGATCAGGACATACTAGATCGATCTACTAATCGCGAGGACGTGCCTCGACACGTGACGACGGCTATCTATTCGGACGTGACAAACCTAGTCATGCGTCGGCCGAAAGCCGCAGATGAACTCCATCTGAGCTACGTCGCGATGCGGCCCGATATAGAGGCGCCACACACCCTCTTTGCTTCACTGAAGAAGTCATGGAACATGAATTCCCAGAAGGGTTCAAACCCATGAATTTCGAATCATATGATGGAAGCACAGATCCCGCGGTATGGATCGAAGACTTCATTCTCCATAATCGTATGGCCCGCAGCGATGAACTTCATGCCATTAAATAGCTCCCCATAAAAGTTAAAGGACCAGCCCAGCACTGGCTGAACAGCCTGCCCAAAAATTCCATCGGCAGCTGGGAGGACTTGAAAGAAGCCTTCATTGACAACTTCCAAGGTACATATGTTCACCTCTGGACGTTGATGACTTAAGCCATATAGTTCAACAGCCCGAAGAGTCTGCCAAGAAATTCTGGACTAGTTTCTTAACTAAAAAGAACCAGATCATCGACTGTCCGGACGCCAAAGCCCTAGAGGCCTTTAAACATAGCATCCGCAACGAATGGCTCACCCGCCACCTCGGCCAAGAAAAGCCGAAGTCCGTGGCAGCCCTCACGGCACTCATGACCCGCTTTTGTGCGGGTGAGGATAGTTGGCTGGCCCATAGCAAAAACAATGCAAGCGACGCCGGCACCCCTGAAGCCAAAAATAGCAACGACAAGTCCCGACGCAACAGATATAAGCGTCGAAACAACAATAACAACACCGATGATACGGCGGTCAATGCTGGATTCAGTGGCTCTAAGTCCGGTCAGTCGAAGAAGCCGTTCAAAAAGAACAATTCGGGGTCATCTAGCTTGGACCGCATACTCGATCGTCCGTGCCAGATTCATGGCACCCCAGACAAACCACCCAATCATACCAACAGAGATTGTTGGGTTTTTAAACAGGCCGGTAAGTTAAATGCCGAAAGCAAGGAGAAGGGATCGCAAAGCGAAGACGACGAAGAGGAGCCCCGGCCATGAAACACAGGGGACAGAAGAAGTTTCCCCCTCAGGTCAAAACGGTGAACATGATATATGCTACCCACATCCCGAAGAGGGAGCGCAAGTGCGCTCAGGGAAATATACATGATAGAGCCAGTCGCCGCAAAATTTAATCCATGGTCATCATGCCCGATCACTTTCGATCGCCAGGATCATCCGACCAGTATCCGTCACGGCGTTCAGCCGCACTGGTCCTGGACCCAATAATTGATTGGTTCCACCTGAAGCGAGTCCTGATGGACGGTTGCAGCAGCCTCAACTTCCTCTATCAGGATACAATGCGCAAGATGGGCATTAATCCATCACGGATCAAGCCCACCAAGACTACCTTTAAAGGAGTCATACCATGTGTAGAGGCCCACTGTACGGGCTCAATCACACTAGAGGTTGTGTTCAGATCTCTGGACAACTTCCGAAGCGAGGAGCTAATCTTCGATATCGTCCCCTTTCGCAGCGGCTATCACACACTGCTAGGACGAACTGCATTCACTAGATTCAACACGGTGCCACACTATGCGTATCTCAAGCTCAAGATGCCCGGACCACGCGGCGTCATAACAGTTAATGGAAACACGGAATGCTCCCTCCATACCGAGGAGCACACCGCTGCCTTAGCAGCAGAAGTATAGAGCGGCCTTTTCAAGCAGAACCTCTTCGGCGGCCGAGCCCCCGGACACTGTCAAGAGAGTCCGGACTACTCTACAGCAGGACAGCTCAACTCGTCAAGAGGTCGACTAGCAATTCGGCCTCCGTCCCAGTCCCTATCAAGTAGCGGTGTTTGTACAGCGCGTACATAACTACGCACTCAAGATACTATGGGCATAGACGGAGGCATAACTAGCTTGTGATCCACAATACGGCTCGACCACTCCCGGACATACCTACCCTCATTGTTTCCTTTTCTCCTTTTCAGATTTTCTTTCCATAGGTTCCCCCTGGTGGCCCAATCACCGACCCTTTCAAAGGATAAATATACCAAGATGACATGAAGCACGAACGTATAGGGGAATTTTTAGGTAGTCTCTTTAACAATCACTCTACCTATTTTCAGGTCCCACACGCAGCCCTCTCTTGGTCGTGGCTTAGCCCGTTGCTTATTGCACTATTTATATCAATGCGCTTCAATGTATTAATCAAATTATAACGGAAACAGTTTGCGGCCCAAATTCTGCGGCCTTGGCTCATTACCCTTGCTCTTTTTTCTATTTTCCTTTTTCTATTGATGACCTTATCAGATAGCACCTATACACTTTGGTACGTTCCAATTTTCCAGGGGCTTCATAGCGCCCCACAACACGGCAACAAAGTCCGAACACTTTCTACTGTTCGGCACCCCGAATTTAGCACTATATGCACTGGCTCCGAATCATGTCTTTGGTCAATAGTTGGGTTGCCCAGCTCCTGTGCTTGCTACCCTATGTTAAGCTACATCGGCTAGGGTAGTAGAGGGAGAACTACTGTGATTGTGCCCTGGTTTACCCGGTGAGCACCTTAGTAGAGAAAGCCAAAAACTGACTGTCATGATGCGGCGAGAACCGGTCAGCTCTTCGGAGGTCTCAAATCGTTAGAGATTTTTTTCGCATTGCGCGAGGGATTGGTACTTACCCGATCAAGTGTTTATAGCTTCCTAGTTCGGATACCAGGGGCTGCACCTTAAATTTTGTCATCAAACTCCTATGGCTAATTGAGCGTGTTCAAGCCGCATAGTCCGATTGCCTGGTTCGCTACGCTAAACACCTCCTTCAAGGACTAAACAATTGGATCAAGAGTGTTAAGATTACATCCCGAACACCCCCATACTTCCTACGTGGGGGCAGAAGTCGATGACTGGCCAACTCTCAAATTTCACACAATACGACCGCACAGGAGGTGAATTTTTTAAGCAAACCTTATATTACATAACAAAATTTGTTTCATCATACAAGGCAGAGACAACATGAAGATATTCATTCGAAAATAACGTCTTGCGCACATTGCGTTTCCACAATATGAGACCCCTCCAGGACATCGACAAAATACCGCTCCGGTGTGCGGTGCTCCTTGCCCTCTGGCGGGTCCTTGGTCATAAGCTTGACAGTGTCCATCTTCGCCCACCACACCTTGATGCGGGCCAAGGCCATGCGCGCACCCTCAATGGAGGCCGATCGCTTGACAACGTCCAGCCGAGGACAGGCGTTCACCAGCCGCTTGACGAGCCCGAAGTAGCTGCCGGGCATAGCTTCGGGAGGCCACAGACGGATTATTTGATCCTTCATAGCTAGTTCGGCCACCCTATGCACCTCCACCAGTTGTTTTAGCTGATCGCTAAAGGGCACTGGATGTTCTGGCGCAAGATATTGCGACCAGAACAACTTCTCCAATGAGCTCCCCTCTTCAGCTCGGAAGAACTCCGCAGCGTCGGACACACTGCACAGCAGATCTGCAAACGCCCCTGGAGAACTCCGAATCTGGGTTAGTAAGAAATACTTCTTCTTCACATACTTGCTTTGCATACTAACCGCCTTACCCGTCGCGATCTTCTTGGTCTCCTGGATCTCCTAGAGGGCACCCTTGATTTCCACCCAGGCCACTTCCACGCTTCGGCGAGCCTTGGCGAGTTCGGTCTCCTGAGCCGAAACATCCCACTCCAAGGTCTCGCACTTCTTCACAGCATCCTAGAGCTCTTGCTGGACCTCATTCAGCCTAGCCTTAAGCTTCTTATGAGCGGCCTGCTCCTTGACAGCTTTCCCCTCAGCTTCGGCCAAGGCCTTTCTAAGGGCTTCGACCTCGATCGTCGCTCCTACACATATCATGACACTACGGTCAATATTAATCATTTATTCTTTATGAATATATAGCGAGTCATTACATACCTTCCTGGTCCTCCAGCTGCTTCCTCGTTTGGCCGAGCTCCTCCTCGGCCCACTCCAGTCTATGCTTTAGTCCAGAGACATCGGCAGTGTGTGAGGTCACAGCCAGCAATGATGCCTGCTTATTCACATAAGACTCATTTCGTTAGTTTCCTGCTGAATTTTATTGATCCTCTGTCTGGCTTTTCTTTCCAAACACTGGATAGTGTCTCAACGGCTACTGTCTATATTGGGATATTCTCTTTTGCGCCACTTACCTCAAAACCTGTCAACAGGCCGCTGCAGGCTTCGGTCAGTCCACTCTTGATGGACTGAACCTTCTCAATCACCATACCCATAAGGATACGGTGTTCTTCCACAATGGAAGCACCTCGTAGCGCTTCCAGTAGATTATCCGGTGCCTCTCGTTGGACAGAGGTCACCGGCGGGACGGGCACGCCTCCTTCTCTTGAAGGGGGCTGCTTGCCGGATTCCGGAGCCGTATGGGTCTCCGGATCCATGCTCGGATGGGGGCCGAACTGAGCATACCCCCATCGTCAGTCTCCATGGGGGTCTATTCCCCCATGTGTCTGGCGGTCGAGGTTTCGCCCTCTGGCGCCACCATGACGGGCTCCTGAACCTCTCCCTACCCTGGGAAGCTCCTTTGGGACAACATCTCATTGTATCCCTTGGCCTTGGGAGAGTAAGCGGACGGCGGTGACTCGCTGGCCATCGCCTTTGAATCCAACGAACCTCTTGATGAGGATCGCTGGGAGCTGTCGTGGGCCGGACTGCAATAACATGATTAACCATATTAATACCATAAAGTGGAGGAGCCGGATAAATGGACGCGTGCGGGTTCTTAGTACTCACGATGCGGCCAGGGGCTTGTTCTGGGGGCATAGCTCCGGACTGCAGTCGATGTCCCATGTGGAGTTATCCGCGAGAGGACTGTTCCCCCTCTTGGGCGCCTCTGCCTCAAGATTTGTGGAGGCCGCCCTCTTCTTCTTCCCCCCATCAGGAGGAGAGTCGCTCTCCTCCTCCTCCTCCTCGTCTTCGGCGGCAGAGGGGAGGGTCTTGTCTTCGGACGTCACGTCCGAAGCGCCCTTACGGCGGGGGCCACTCTGGACCCCCTTGGCCTTCTTCTCCAGCGCCTTATAGGGCGCTGGTATGAGCATCTTCGCCAGGCGCGGGATGACTGGTTCCTCGGGCAATGGAGCCGGACACCGAATCCGCTCCGCTCTCTCCATCCATACCTAAAGTAACAAAGTTTAGATATCCTCCTTCAGACAAGCAAGTAGAGGAGGCGTAAAAGGCTTACCTCATTGGCGGAATGGGAAATGTCGTGCCCGTGGTCCGAGTCTATGGCTGGCGGCGTCTCGTTGCCTTTGAAGAGAAACTTCCAGGCATCTTCATGAGTGGTTCCTAAAAGAGCCTTTCCAGAGTTTGGTGCTTCTTCGGATTGAATTCCCATAAAGGGCGGTTTCGGCTTTGGCATGGAAGAATCCGGCGAACTAGCATCACCTGGATCACGTCGATGAGCTTAATGTTTTTATCCACCATGCTTTGAATGGGCGTTTGTAGCGCTATCAGCTCGTCTGATGAAGGCCAATTTGGACCCTTCTCAATCCAGGAGGTGAGCCGTATTGGAGCTCCAGAGTTGAACTCGGCAGCCGCGGCCCAGGTGGCGCCGCGGGGCTCTGTGATGTAGAACGACAGTTTTTGCTACTCCTTCATAGTCTTCATGAAAGTACCTTTTGGCCAGGTGACATTGGGCAGCTTGCTCACCATGGCGCCTCCGCACACTGCGTGCTGGCCATCCACCACCTTCGGCTTCACGTTGAAGACCTTGAGACACAGTCTGAAGTGTGGTTGGATGCGGAGGAAATCCTCACACACGACAATAAATGTTGAGATGTTGAGGAAAGAATTCGGGGCTAAATCATGGAAGTCTAGCCCGTAATAGAACATTAGCCCGCAGATGAAAGGGTGGAGTGGAAACCCTAGCCCGCGAACGAAATGAGGGATGAATACCACCCTCTCGTTGGGCTTCGGTGTAGGGATGACTTGCCCCTTGGTCGGAAGACGGTGGCCGATTTCCTTCGCCAGATACCCGGCTGCCTGAAGCTCAATAATGTCCTTCTCCTTGATGGAGGAGGCCATCCACTTGCCTTGACCTCCGGATCTGGACAGCATTGAGTGCTTTCTCGAGTTGGAAAAGATGAGAAATTGGGCACTGGAGCTCAAGAATGGAAGGGCAGAGGAAGAGAGAAGGCGTGGGAGAAGAAAGAGAGTCCTTATCCCCTTATAAAGGCAGTGAATATCGACCGCCTCCCCACTCACCCTAAAACTCGCCTATTTCCAAGGGCTGTGCAAATGGTGCGGTTGGATTACCCATGCCCGTATTGATGAGAATCCCGCAATAAGGGGACACGATCTTTGCTTTGACAAGACGTGCCAATGGAAACCGCATCTCGAAACGTGGAACGGCGGACAAAAATGGTTCAATATAATGATCGGACGGACGTGATGTCATCTTACAAAAAGTTGTCAGCAGATGCGACTCGTGAAATATTATACTCTCTACGGCAGTGTGTGTGGTACTTGTATTGCAGATCCGGACACGCCCGTTTCATCCGAAGACTATCTTGGAGTATTCGGAAAGGGGAACCCGCCTTGCAATGCCGAAGACAATCTGCACGCCGGACACCTCGTCATTGAAGCCTGGTTCAGGGGCTACTGAGAGAGTCCTGGACTAAGGGGTCCTCGGGGGTCTAACCTATTAGACATGAGCCGGACTGATAGGCTGTGAAGATACAAAGGCCGAAGACTCTACCCGTGTCCGGATGGGACTCTCCTTAGCGTGGAAGGCAAGCTTGGCGACCAAATATGAAGATTCCTTTCTCTGTAACTGACCTTATGTAACCCTAGATCCCTACGGTGTCTATATAAACCGAAGAGCTAGGTCCGTAGACAGATATCATAATAATCATAGTCAAACATGCTAGACTTTTAGGGTTTAGCCATTACGATCTTATGGCAGATGAACTCTTGTAATACTCATATTCCTCAAGATCAATCAAGCAGGAAGTAGGGTATTACCTCCATAGAGAGGGCCCGAACCTGGGTAAAAATTGTGTCCCTTGTCTCCTGTTACCATCAACCCTAGACGCACAGTTCGGGGCCCCCTACCCGAGATCCGCCGGTTTTGACACCGACAACGGGGACTGCACCATAGAAATGGCCCCTTCCGTAAGGTCAGCAACACGAGCTGTTGCTGTCCCTCAGGGAGGTACTGCCAGACCAGCTTGGCGTGAGCCCCCAGCTTTGGTGAAATCGAGCAGGCTCTGGATGGTGGCACGCCATTCGTCCATCTGCTCCGCCACCGGCGGAAACCTGAACAGCAACTGAGCTCGCGCCATGACATCCGAAGCCGTACTTGGCATGGATGTTGATGAAGTCGATCATACGGTCGCTCGGCTCTTGACGGTGCCAGCGATGGTAACGCTGCGCCCCTGCTGTCGCTGCGAGCCGACCACCTGGATGTGGTGTAGCGAGGGCGCTCGAGGGCTAGTGGCTCCGTCTGGCGCAGCGGCTTGGTTGGCCCGCCCCAGGGAAGGTGCACGCATCGTGACCGCACCCACTAAGGGATTCCTAGATAAGGGGGTCCCCGGGCGTCCGGGCAATGTGATATGGTTTGGACTAATGGGCCAAGAAGATCCAAGATAGAAGGCCTTCCCCCGTGTTCGGATGGGACTCTCCTTTGCGTGGATGGCAAGCTTGGCGTTCGGATATGAAGATTCCGTTGTCTGTAAACCGACTATGTACAACCCTAGCCCCCTCTAGTGTCTATATAAACTAGAGGGTTTAATCCGTAGAGGCAATCATAATCATAAACGCTAGAAATCTAGGGTTTAGCCCTTATGATCTCGTGGTAGATGAACTCTTGTAACCCCTATACTCATCAAAGTCAATCAAGAAGGACGTAGGGTTTTACCTCCATTAAGAGGGCCCGAACCTGTGTAAACATCGTGTCCCCTGCCTCCTGTTACCTTTGATCCTTAGACGCACAGTTTGGGACCCCCTGCCCGAGATCTGCAGGTTTTGACACAGACATTGGTGCCTTCAGTGAGAGTTCCTCTATGCTGTCGACTAAGGATTCTATGGCTCTTTCGATCAATAATGATACTGTTTTGGGGGAGATCCCCCCGGGCTGAATTTTTCCTATTCGGCGGCTTCATGCGCGCTTGCCAACTTGATTGGCCACCTCGAGCAGATTGACAGCTACGCCCCTAGTCATCAGATCAGTTCCGGGAACTTAAACTGTGTCGGTGATATCGGAGGAGATTTGATCTTCGAAGGGTTCGCGACCCAGATTGCCGCTCTGGCCTTAGATCCGGAGCAGGCCAATAGGTCCGTAGGTGGGAGTCTAGAGTCCGCCGCACTCTTTACACTTATGGAGCTTGCTGTCGGAGAAGCACCGGACACTCCGCCGGATTCTAGGTCCAAACTCTCGAGGTCCATGTCAAGCGGGCACCGCCAGGAGACTCCAACTCCGGACAGCCCCACGGACTCTCGTTTATCTGTCCAACCCTCACCTTTAAGCGAGGCCCTGGACTTAATGTGATCACTCGCCATTACGGAAGGATCGCTTCCGAACTACGCCCAGCCTCGACTAGGGGCTGAGAGTGGGGAATTTTACATCCCACCGACGACCCACTTCATAGCCATTATCGAAGATTTAACCGACATGTTGGATTATGCCTCCGAAGACATTGATGGTATGGACGACGATGCCGGAGTCGAACAAGGCCAAAACCCTCTGTTTACTGAATGTTGGACGGCCACCTCCACATACGACATGTACATGGTGCACACACCCAAAGAGGATGGCAACGACGACAACGAGAATCCGGTTGAGGACAAGCCTGCCGAAGCACTTCCAAAACATCGATGCCAGCGGCGCCGCTCAAAATCGCGTTGCCAGAAAGACAACAATACCGGCACTGAAGAGAATAACACTCCGGAGAACGCCGAAGACCTTGTAGAGCCAACATCTGAATAGGATGATTGGGAGGATGGGCAAGTAAACCCCGACGACCTTGTCGGGAACGAGGACTCAGAGGACAGTAATTACCTACCGATCTCCGAAGAGGATGAGAGCCTCGGCGATGAAGATTTCATCATGCCATAGGAACCTATCGAACAAGAGCGCTTTAAGCGCCAACTAATCGCCACTACAAGAAGCCTGGAAAAGGGGCAGTAATAGCTTCAAGATGATTAGGATTTGCTCAACGACAGATGGACTAATGTCCTAGCAGCTGAGGAATACGGCCTTGCACCCCCAAAGAGCTACTCGAAGCACAAGCTACTGCCACAATTTAACAACGAGGCCGCGGAGCCCATACCACCCGCACATAATGCGGCTGATGGACCTGACCAACCACCATGTCGCCGGGACAGAACGGCAACTCAAGCCGAGCACCAGCCCGCACCACCTCGCCATAAAAGCAGAGAAACAACAGCTCGGGGATACACATATGACATATGATAGGACTTGGAAAATAGAGCAGGTCAGACTAGATAAATCTACGGATCGTGGAGGCATGCCCCGGCACAAGAAGACGGCTATCAAGCCTGGTGCGGCAAACACAACCACGCCCAGGCCGAAAACCGCATACGGACTTCATCCAAACTGCGTCGTGTCATGGCCCGATACAGAGGCGCCGCACACCCCCTATGCTTCACCGATGAGGTAATGGAGCACCAGTTCCTAGAAGGGTTTAAACCCGTGAACATTGAATCATACGACGGCACAACAGATCCCGCAGTATGGATTGAAGATTTTCTTCTCCACATTCACATGGCTCGTGGTGACGACCTACACGCCATCAAATACCTTCCCCTAAAAATTAAAGGGCCAGGTCGGCACTGGCTAAACAGCCTCCAAGAAAACTCTATTGGAAGCAGGGAAGACCTAGAGGATGCTGATAACCCACAAGTATAGGGGATCAATTGTAGCCTCTTTCAATAAGTAAGAGTGTCGAATGATACGTCCTTTTTGCATCATGCTTGTATATCGATATTTATTGCATTATGGGCTGTTATTACACATTATGTCACAATACTTATGCCTATTCTCTCTTATTTTACAAGGTTTACATAAAGAGGGAGAATGGCGGCGGCTGGAATTCTGGGCTGGAAAAGGAGCAAATATTAGAGGCCTATTCAGCATAGCTCCAAAAGTCCTGAAACTTCACAGAAGTTATTTCCAGAATACATAAAAAATACTGAGCGCAAGTAGTACCAGAGGGGGCCACCCACCAGCCACGAGGGTGGGGGCGCGCCCTACCCCCCTGGGCGCCCCCTGCCTCGTGGGCTCCCTGGTGGCCCTCCGATGCCCATCTTCTGCTATATGGAGTCTTTCGTCGAGAAAAAAATCATAAGCAAGCTTTCGGGATGAGACTCCGCCGCCACGAGGCGGAACCTTGGCAGAACCAATCTAGGGCTCCGGCAGAGCTGTTCTGCCGGGGACACTTCCCTCCGGGAGGGGAAAATCATCACCATCGTCATCACCAACGATCCTCTCATCGAGAGGGGGTCAATCTCGATCAACATCTTCACTAGCACCATTTCATCTCAAACCCTAGTTCATCTCTTGTATCCAATCTTTGTATCCAGAGCTTAGATTGGTACCTGTGGGTTGCTAGTAGTATTGATTACTCCTTGTAGTTGATGCTAGTTGGTTTACTTGGTGGAAGATCATATGTTCAGATCCATTATGCTTATTAATACCCCTCTGATTTTGAACATGAATATGCTTTGTGAGTAGTTACGTTTGTTCCTGAGGACATGGGAGAAGTCTTGCTATTAGTAGTCATGTGAATTTGGTATTCGTTCGATATTTTGATGAGATATATGTTGTCATCCCTCTAGTGGTGTCATGTGAACGTCGACTACATGACACTTCACCATTGTTTGGGCCTAGAGGGAGGCATTGGGAAGTAATAAGTAGATAATGGGTTGCTAGAGTGACAGAAGTTGAAACCCTAGTTTATGCGTTGCTTCGTAAGGAGCTGATTTGGATCCATATGTTTCATGCTATGGTTAGGATTACCTTAATACCTCTATTGTAGTTGCAGATGCTTGCAATGGGGTTTAATCATAAGTGGAATTCTTGTCCAAGTAAGAACAACACCCAAGCACCGGTCCACCCACATATCAAATTATCAATGTATCGAACACGAATCATATGAACGTGATGAAAACTAGCTTGACGATAATTCCCATGTGTCCTCGGGAGCGCTTTACTTCATATAAGAGTTTGTCCAGGCTTGTCCTTTGCTACAAAAAGGATTGGGCCATCTTGCTGCACCTTATTTACTTTTATTACTTGCTACTCGTTACAAATTACCTTATCACAAAACTATCTGTTACTGATAATTTCAGTGCTTGCAGAGAATACCTTACTGAAAACTGCTTATCATTTCCTTCTGCTCCTCGTTGGGTTCGACACTCTTACTTATCGAAATGGCTATGATAGATCCCTATACTTGTGGGTCATCAAGACTCTTTTCTGGCGCCGTTTCCGGGGAGTGAAGCGCCTTTGGTAGGTGGAATTTGGTAAGGAAAAATTTATATAGTGTGCTGAAATTTACTGTCACTTGTTACTATGGAAAGTAATCCTTTGAGGGGCTTGTTCGGGGTATCTTCACCGCAACCGGTAGACCAAATAGTTGCTCCTCAACCTACTGGACCTACTGAAAATGAAAAATGTTTACTTCGAAATTCCTTCGGGTCTGGTAGAGAAACTGATGGAAAATCCTTTTGCAAGAGATGGAACATTGCATCCCGACTTACACTTAATCTATGTGGATGAAGTTTGTGGATTATTTAGGCTTGCAGGTATGCCCGATGATGTTATCAAGAAGAAGGTCTTCCCTTTATATTTGAAGGGAGATGGTTTGACATGGTATAGGCTATGTGATTGTAACACCCCGGATGTAACTTACCCAATTTGTACTCCAACTCTTGTCGTTTCCGGCCTTAAGTTATTTTATTTTCTCGGGTTCGGGTTTTTGTCTCCGTGTGTTGTTATCGTTGTCATGCATCTCATATCATGTCATCATGTGTATTGCATTTGCATACGTGTTCATCTCTTGCATTCGAGCATTTTCCCCGTTGTCCGTTTTGCATTCCGGCGCTTCGTTCTCCTCCGGTGGTCATTTCTACCTTTCTTTCGTGTGTGGGGATTAAACATTTCCGGATAGGACCGAGACTTGCCAAGCGGCCTTGGTTTACTACCGGTAGACCGCCTGTCAAGTTTCGTACCATTCGGACTTCGTTTGATACTCCAACGGTTAACCGAGGGACCAAAAAGGCCTCGTGTGTGTTGCAGCCCAACACCCCTCCATGTTGGCCCAAAACCCACCAAAACCATCTCCATCATCTAGAGCATTCGATCACAATCGCGTGGCTGAAAACCGCACCTCATTTGGACACTCCTAGCTCCCTCTACCTCTATAAATAGACCCCCTCTGAAATCCGGATCTCCTTCTCCCTCGAAACCCTAAACTCAGCTTCCCTCGCCGCCGGACGTGTCCGAACCGGACCGGACACGTCCGCCCGATCCGCCGCCGCCAATCCCGCGCTGCCACCTGTCCCGGGCGGGCGCCCACATCGCCGCCACCGCGCCGGCCCGCCCGAGCCCGCGGGAGGCCCCCGCGGCCCGTTCCTCCGCCTCCCCGCACCCGCGCCTTCGCCCGCACCGCGCCGCCTCCTCCCTCGAGTCTAGTCGCCGGTGCCACCGCGAGCTGCCATCGGATCTCCGCCGCCCGCGACCTCGCCGCACCTCTCCACCCGCGGCCACTCCGGTGACCGCGCCCGCCTCCGCCGTCACCAACTCCGGCGTCCACCCGGCTGGCCTCGTCCTCCTCCCCGCGACAAGCCCACTCCGGCGAATAGTATTTCCGGCGAGCATCGGTTCCCGTGCACGATCCGGATCCAGATCTGAGAGTGCCTCGGTTGACTTTTCTGCCCGAAACCCTAGTTCATATTGACATGTTCATCGTGCTATATCTCCGCATCCGTAGCTCCGTTTTGGGCATATAGCATTTCATTACATTTCATCATTTTCATTTGAGTTCATCTTGATGCCCGAAATGCTGTTAGAAGAGTGCTACTTGAGATAATTGTCAGATCTGCTACTCCATTTAGATATTTGTCATTTTTTCCATGATTAATGTGTGCATGTTATGCCCATGAGCTCTACATATGTTTTGTTAAGGGTTTTGCCTTCTTTCCAGAGGTGCAACCCATGTATTTTTATGATGTGTGTGGTTAGTAGCACAAGCTTGCAAAGTGAGGAACTTGGTAATGCTGATTTCAAGGACTTAGAATTTCCACTATGTCCTTGAGCTGTTTATCTCATATGGTCATATGTTCATGTTGTTTCCTAGTGATCCGTGCCTCTTTTGAGGATGATCAGTAAGGATGCTTAATCTTGTAGTGCCCTATCCATCCATGTCTTTTTTTGGAATGATGGAGCAACCTAGCTTGAGTCAATCGAGCTGTACTTTTTCTACTTCGTGAATCTGGGCAGATTGTCTACTTGTTAGCGATTTTGCCGAGGATGTTGTAGTTGATACGTGCATGCTATGCTATTGTTCTTGCCATGTCTAGCTTTCATTTTGTGTATTATTGATGGGTGTATGCTTAGATTGTAATGACTTTCTCTGTAGTGAGTGCATCGAGCTCGTGAACATTCCTGCTTGATATCTGTTTCAGTATGCTCCAGTTTTTGCCATGTTCACATCCTTGCAATTGTATTTTTTGATCCCTTTTGGCTCAAGGTCACTAAGGGACTTTTGTTAAGCTCTTTGCGTAGCTCTATGACATGCTTTACTTTTCCTTGTTCAGGTCCTGTAGCATATAATTTTGTTGCTCCGAAGTGTGCTACCTGATCTGAAATTGCAGACAAGTGTTAATTTCACTAAGTCTGAAATCTGTTGTCATATGCATTTTTGCCATACTTGTTTGAACCTGTTAATGGATGAATTGGACGTAGCTCAGTGCTAGACTTTTGTTAAGAATCTTGAATGCATCCCTTCCATGTATTTTGATGCCATGTTTGAGTGCTATAGCATGTTCATCTTGTTGCATTTAGATGGCTACTTGCTGTAAATCGCAGAACGTGGCCATATTTGAATCGCTTGCCATTTCCAAACCGTAGCTCCGATTCCGGCGTTCTTTATCTCGTTTTCAAGCGATTTCATCTCATCTTTCCAGTGGCACACTTGGATTTCCAAGTTGAGGCCAGGTTCATGCGTTCCTTGTCAAATCTTGCATATGCATCCCGCATCGCATCCCACATAGCATACCATCTTTGCATCATAATTATTGAGCTTTGCACGTGGTTGATTGTGTTCCGTTTGCTTGTTTGTCTTGTTTGGGTAGAGCCGGGAGACGAGTTCGCTAACAAGGAGCCCGTTGAGTTTGCTTTCGAGGATCCAGTCAACTCTGACAACTTTGCAGGCAAGATGATCATACCCTCGAAATCACTACTATCTTTGCTTTGCTAGATGCTCGCTCTTTTGCTATGCCAATGCTACGATGCCTACCATTTGCTTTCAAGCCTCCCAAATTGCCATGTCAAACCTCTAACCCACCATGTCCTAGCAAACCATTGATTGGCTATGTTACCACTTTGCTCAGCCCCTCTTATAGCGTTGCTAGTTGCAGGTGAAGATTGGAGGCCGTTCCTTGTTGGAACATTTATTTACTTGTTGGGATATCATTATATTGCCATGTTATCTTAATGCATCTATATACTTGGTAAAGGGTGGAAGGTTCGGCCTCTCGCCTAGTGTTTTGTTCCACTCTTGCCGCCCTAGTTTCCGTCATATCGGTGTTATGTTCCCGGGTTTTGCGTTCCTTACGCGGTTGGGTTATAATGGGAACCCCTTGATAGTTCGCCTTGATTAAAGCTTTTCCAGCAATGCCCAACCTTGGTTTTACCATTTTCCACCTATCCTCTTTTTCCCTTGGGTTTCCGGAGCCTGAGGGTCATCTTATTTTAAGCCCCCCCCGGGCCAGTGCTCCTCTGAGTGTTGGTCCGAACTAGGCAGCCTGCGGGGCCTCCTCGGGGAAACTCGAGGGTTGGTTTTACTCGTAGCTCGACCTATCTGAGTGTGCCATGAGAACGAGATATGTGCAGCTCCTATCGGGATTTGTCGGCACATACGGGCGGTGTTGCTGGATTTGTTTTTAACCTGTCGAAGTGTCTTCAAGAACCGAGATACCGAGTCTGATCGGAACATCTCGGGAGGAGGTCTATTCCTTCGTTGACTGTGAGAGCTTGTCATGGGCTAAGTTGGGACTCCCCTGCAGGGATTTGAACTTTCTAAAGCCGTGCCCGCGGTTATGGGCAGATGGGAATTTGTTAATGTACGGTTGTAGATAACTTGAACCTTATCTTAATTAAAATGAATCAACTGAGTGTGTTACCGTGATGGCCTCTTCTCGATGGAGTCCGGGAAGTGGACACGGTGTTGGAGTGATGCTTGCGCAAGTTGCTCTCTAGTTTCTCGCTCGCGCTTCGCCTCCTCTTTTCGCTCTCTTTTGCGAACAGGATAGCCACCACATATGCTAGTCGCTTGCTGCAGCTCCACATATATTTACCTTGCCATACCTATTAAGCTTAAATAGTCTTGATCGCGAGGGTGCGAGATTGCTGAGTCCCTGTGGCTCACAGATTACTATTACACCAGATGCAGGGCCTGACGATTCCGCTCCAGGTGACGCGCTCGAGCTCAAGTGGGAGTTTGACGAGGACTCTCAACGATACTATGTTTCCTTTCCTGATAAATCGGGACCGTGTCGCATGTTGGGTTATCTTTTATTTTGGCGCCGTAGTCGGGCCATGAGTGTTTGAATGATGTAATGTTATTTATGTACTTGTTTGACGTGGCGAGTGTAAGCCAACTATGTTATCTCCCCTTTTATTATCTATATATTACATGGGATGTTGTTTAGATTGCCTACCTTGCGACATATGCCTTCAATGCGATTATGTCTCTAAGTCGTGCCTCGACACGTGGGAGCTATAGTCGCATCCAGGGTGTGACAAGTTGGTATCAGAGCCTTCCCCAACCTTAGGAGCCCCATTGCTTGATCGTTTTTAGCGGCCGAGTTGTGTCTAGAAAAATGTTTTGAGTCATTTAGGAATTATATATCGGAGAGTTTAGGAATTCTTTTTACTTCCCAGTCTCCTCATCGCTCTGGTAAGGCATCCTGACGTAGAGTTTTGACTCTTCTCTTCTCAAATTTCACAAAAAAAATTTAGGATCACGCGGGTATCTTGGAATCGTTCCGATGGTTTTATGATGACAACATTGTCTTGGTGCCTCCTGTCAGGGGTTTTGTGGAAGTGTCCCGGGGAGTTGAGCTCTGAGGTGTTGTCGTCATAATTTTATCGTTGCAGTTCTGGAATACCTGAGTTTAGTACGCCGACATTGAAAATCTGTTTTATGCAGTTCGTTGGTGAGATAACCTCGACGCCACCCAGTACTGGGGCGGGAGTTCAGGAGTATCGCCATAACTTGTATAATGGATGCTTTTCGAAGGTTGAGGTAGATGGTTTCCAAAGTTTTCTTGGTTATGTGTTGAAGGATGGATACAGCTGGATGTAGGATTTGCTAGATTTGGGTGAGATATTATGCTTCCCCTGTATCCCCAACACCTGATTGCATAACCGGAAAGGTTCGGGAGTTTCATAGGTGGGAATTCTAGTAGCTCTAGTTCTTCTTCCACGGATAGTTGGTTTGAGATTGGGATTTCTTACTGATTATTCATTCTTGATCCGTACCTTGTTCATTTATTTCTCTACCTAAATTCTAAGTGGCTTCTCAATTTATGGATATGTGACCATTTCAAGAGGAATGCATTCGTTCTTTTGTTCGGATGTGAAGACTTTATGTTGCAATTTTCATTCCGTTGGATTCAGCTTCATTTTATCTGTCTATGTGCTAACGGTGGTCAACCACTTCAGGATGGCTCCCGCTAAGAGCACCAATCAGAATCAGAATCAAGATCCGCCACCACCTCCACCTCCTCCGGAGTCATGGCAAGCTGTGATGGCCGCAACCAATGCAAACACACAGTTGATCATGCAAAATCTTCAAGACAGCAATCAAGGCAACCAAGGGAACCAAGGCAACAATCAGAATCACTTTGCTACACTCAACCAGTTCCTTGCTAATGGGCCAAAGACTTTCAGCAATTGTGTTGAGGCAACTGATGCTGACGATTGGCTTGTGGATCTGTGCAAGCATTTCGAGTGCAGTAACATCAGGCCTGAGGACTTCGTCAAGTTCGCTTCCTTCCAACTCAAAGATCAAGCTGCAGAATGGTTCCGGCAGTACAAGGATTCCAGAGGTGGACGTGTGATCACTTGGGATGAATTCCGTCAAGATTTCAGAGCTCACCATATCCCTCAGAGCGTGGTTGAAAGCAAGCGTGAGGAATTCCGCAACCTGAAGCAAGGCTCTTTGTCTGTCTACGACTACAACAAGTTGTTTCAAAAGCTCGCCCGCTTTGCCAAGCAGGACGTACCTGATGAGAAGAGCATGATATACCAGTTCAGGGGTGGTCTCAGAGAAGAAATTCAGCTAGCTCTTGTTCGCTTTGAGCCCTTGAGGTACGATGAGTTCTACAACATGGCATTGAAGCAAGAGGCCGCTCAACTGAGGTGTGATGCTTCCAAGAAGCGAGTCAGAGATGCTACTCCTTCTTCCTCTACTCAAGTGGCCAAGCAGCAGAAGTATTGGCTTCCTCCTCCTCCGTTCCGTCAGCCGTATCATCAGAAGAGCAAAGGTGGCAGTGGATCTTCCCACCCACCCAACCCTGGCTTTCAGAACAAGACTTCATCTCAAGCTCCAAGATCGAGTGCTCCGTACCACCGTCCTCTTTCAGAGGTCATGTGCAACAAGTGCCAACAGAAGGGTCACTATGCCAACAAGTGTCTCAATCAGAGGCGTCTTCCTCCTCCTCCTCCTCCTGTGAGATCGGCAAGTACAGCTGTGCTCAAGCATAACCCCAAGCACGCCAAGGTCAACTCGATGAATGCAGCTCAGGAAGAGGACTCGTCAGATGTCATCATGGGTAACCTTCCTATTAACGATATTCCCGCAAGAGTTCTTTTTGACACTGGTGCATCGCATTGTTTCATGTCAAAGCCATTTTTTACCAAGCATGAGTTCGTTTCTTCTCATTTGGGTAAACAAATGGATATCGTTTCTCCTGGCAAATGTTTGAGTGCAAGTTTGGTGGTGCCAGATGTTACTATCACCTTGGGCGACTACAAGTTTCTTTCTTCCCCAATGGTTCTTGGCAACTCGGATATTGATCTTATTCTCGGAATGGATTGGCTTTCTAAGCAGAAGGCACATCTTCACTGTGCAGCCAGGCAGATTCAATTGACTCATTCGCCTAAGGATGTAATTGTCTTTGCCGCTCGTGATGATACCATCCGTCTGTTTTCTCTCAATGAGAAGGGTGAACTGGATGCTATCTCGCAAATTCCAGTCGTTTGCGAATATCAAGACGTCTTTCCAGAAGAGCTTCCAGGAATGCCTCCGCACCGGCCAGTTGAATTCGTCATTGATCTTGAGCCTAGCATAGAACCAGTGTGCAAGCGTCCTTACAAGCTCGGACCTGAAGAGTTGAAGGAGCTGAAGAAGCAACTCGATATTCAAGAGGGAATGGGTCTCATCCGGCCTAGTTCTTCTCCGTGGGGTTGTGGTGTTCTTTTTGTGAAGAAGAAGGATGGAACGGACCGGCTTTGTGTTGATTACCGTCCATTGAACAAGAAGACCATCAAGAACAAATACCCACTTCCCAACATCAATGAGCTGTTCGAACAACTCAAAGGTGCCCAAGTATTCTCCAAGCTTGATCTCCGTATGGGTTATCATCAGATTCGGATCCGTGAGCAAGATATTCCCAAGACGGCTTTCAGGACAAGCTATGGGTCATACGAATACACTGTCATGTCTTTTGGCCTCGTCAACGCTCCTCCGACGTTCTCTCGCATGATGAACTTCATCTTCAATGCCTACACCAATGACTTCGTTTTGGTCTATCTCGACGACATTCTGGTTTTCTCAAAGAACAAGGAAGATCATGCCAAGCACATGCGTTTGGTACTCGATAAGCTGAGGGAACACAAGTTCTACGCCAAGTTCTCCAAGTGCGAATTTTGGCTCGATGAGGTTCTTTATCTTGGTCATATCATCTCTCCCAAGGGCATTGCGGTGAATCCTGAGAAGGTGTCTGCAATTGTGAATTGGGAACCTCCTCAGAACGTCAAGCAACTTCGTAGCTTCCTCGGTCTCGCAAGCTACTGTCGAAGATTCGTTGAAAACTTTTCCAAGATCACGAAGCCTCTCTCAAATCTTCTCCAAAAGCACGTCAAGTACGTTTGGTCTCCAGAGTGTGACATTGCTTTCAACACTTTGAAAGAGAAATTGATCACTACTCCAGTTCTCACTCCGCCTGATGAATCCAAGCCGTACAAGGTCTTTTGTGATGCCTCTCTCCAAGGTCTTGGCGCAGTGTTGATGCAATAGAAGAAAGTTGTTGCTTATACCTCTCGCCAGTTGAAGCCCAATGAGAAGAACTACCCCACTCATGATCTCGAGTTGGCGGCAGTTGTGCATGCTCTTTTGACTTGGAGACATGTCTTATTGGGAAGAAAAGTGGACATTTTCACTGATCACAAGAGCCTCAAGTACATCTTCACTCAGCCTATTCTCAACCTCAAGAAAACTCGATGGGTCGAAATGATTCAAGAGTATAATGCTGACGCATTGAGCAGAAAGGCTTATTGCAACAGTCTGATTCTCAAGCCTTATCAACCCGAGCTTTGTGAAGCTTTCCGCAAACTTAATCTGCAAGTTGTTCCTCAAGGTTTCCTCGCCAACCTTCAAGTCTCTCCTACCTTGGAAGACCAGATTCGCCAAGCTCAGCTTCTTGATGCTATGGTGAAAAAGGTGAAGATTGGGATTGCCAAGAGTCAACCCAAGTACAAGTGCTACCGCCTTGATGACAAGGACACTCTCTTCTTCGAGGATTGTATTGTTGTACCCAAAGGTGACCTTCATAAAGTGATCATGAACGAGGCTCACAATTCTCTCCTCTCCATCCACCCTAGGAGCACGGACATGTATCAGGACCTCAAGCAGGCTTATTGGTGGACTCGAATGAAGCGCGAGATTGCTCAATTCGTGAATGAATGTGATGTCTGCAGAAGAGTGAAGGCAGAACACCAAAGACCAGCTGGTCTCCTCCAACCTCTTGCCATTCCAGAATGGAAGTTTGACCACATTGAAATGGACTTCGTGGCTGGGTTTCCAAAGTCCAAGCGTGCCAATGATGCTATATTCATTGTCATCGACAAACTCACTAAAGTGGCTCATTTTCTGCCTATCAAAGAGTCAATCACTGCAGCTCAATTGGCGGAACTCTATACCTCTCAAATTGTCTCTTTGCACGGTATTCCACAAGTGATCTCTTCAGACCGTGGCAGCATCTTTACCTCCAAGTTTTGGGATTCTTTTTAGAAGGCCATGGGCACCAACATCCGCTTCAGCACAGCTTTCCATCCTCAAACTAGCGGTCAAGTCGAGCGTGTCAACCAGATTCTTGAAGATATGCTCAGGGCTTGTGTGATCTCCTTAGGCATGAAGTGGGAGGATTGTCTTCCATATGCTGAATTCTCCTACAACAACAGTTTTCAAGCAAGTTCGGGCAAGGCCCCATTTGAAATCCTGTATGGCAGGAAGTGCCGTACCCCTCTCAACTGGTCTGAAACTGGTGAACGTCAGCTGCTGGGTAATGACTTAATCACAGAGGCAGAGGAATGTGCAAAGTCATTCGAGATAACCTCAAAGTAGCCCAATCACGCCAGAAGAACTACTATGATAGTAAGCACCGTGATTTGGCTTTCGAGATCGGAGATCATGTTTACCTACGCGTCTCTGCTATGGAAGGTACTCATCGCTTCGGTATCAAAGGGAAGCTTGCCCCCAGATACGTGGGACCTTTCAAGATTGTCAGCAAGAGAGGCGATCTCGCCTATCAACTCGAGCTTCCTTCAAACTTTGCAAATGTTCATGACGTGTTCCATGTCTCTCAGCTTTGAAAGTGCTTCAAGACTCCTGACCGCACCGTCAACTTCGAGGAGATTGAGCTCCAAGAAGATCTCTCCTATCGTGAGCACCCAGTTGCTATTCTTGAAGAGACTGAATGCAAGACTCGCAACAAGTCAATCAAATTCCTCAAAGTCAAGTGGTCACACCATTCCGACCGTGAAGCTACCTGGGAACGCGAGGATCACCTCTGTTCTGAGTACCCGGTGTTCTTTCAGTCCTAGATCTCGGGACGAGATCCTTTTGTAGTGGTGGAGTGTTGTAACACCCCGGATGTAACTTACCCAATTTGTACTCCAACTCTTGTCGTTTCCGGCCTTAAGTTATTTTATTTTCTCGGGTTCGGGTTTTGTCTCCGTGTGTTGTTATCGTTGTCATGCATCTCATATCATGTCATCATGTGCATTGCATTTGCATACGTGTTCATCTCTTGCATTCGAGCATTTTCCCCGTTGTCCGTTTTGCATTCCAGCGCTTCCTTCTCCTCTGGTGGTCATTTCTACCTTTCTTTCGTGTGTGGGGATTAAACATTTCCGGATTGGACCGAGACTTGCCAAGCGGCCTTGGTTTACTACCGGTAGACCGCCTGTCAAGTTTCATACCGTTTGGACTTCATTTGATACTCCAACGGTTAACCAAGGGACCGAAAAGGCCTCGTGTGTGTTGCAGCCCAACACCCCTCCATGTTGGCCCCAAACCCACCAAAACCCTCTCCATCATCTATAGCGTTCGATCACGATCGCGTGGCCGAAAACCGCACCTCATTTGGACACTCCTAGCTCCCTCTACCTCTATAAATAGACCCCCTCCGAAATCCGGATCTCCTTCTCCCCCGAAACCCTAAACTCAGCTCTCCTTGCCGCCGGACGTGTCCGAACCAGACCGGACACGTCCGCCTGATCCGCCGCCGCCAATCCCGCGCTGCCACCTGTCCCGGGCGAGCGCCCACATCGCCGCCACCGCGCCGGCCTTCCCGAGCCCGCGGGAGGCCCCTGCGGCCCGTTCCTCCGCCTCCCCGCGCCCGCGCCTTCGCCCGCACCGCGCCGCCTCCTCCCTTGAGTCCGGTCGCCGGTGCCGCCGCGAGCTGCCGCCGGATCTCCGCCACCCACCGACCTCGCCGCACCTCTCCACCCGCGGCCACTCCGGTGACCGCGCCCGCCTCCGCCGTCACCAACTCCGGCGTCCACCTGGCCGGCCTCGTCCTCCTCCCCGCGACAAGCCCACTCTGGCGAGCAAGCCCACTCCATCGAACAGTATTTCAGGCGACCATCGGTTCCCTTGCATGATCCGGATCCAGATCGGAGAGTGCCTCGGTTGACTTTTCTGCCCGAAACCCTAGTTCATATTGCCATGTTCATCGTGTTATATCTCCGCATCCGTAGCTCCGTTTTCGGCATATAGCATATCAAAATGTTCGCCTCAGAGAGTACGTCATTTCGTTCCATTGCATCATTTTCATTTGAGTTCATCTTGATGCCCGAAATGCTGTTAGAAGAGTGCTACTTGAGATAATTGTCAGATCTGCTACTCCATTTAGATATTTGTCATTTTTGCCATGATTAATGTGTGCATGTTATGCCCATGAGCTCTACATATGTTTTGTTAAGGGTTTTGCCATTTTTCCAGAGGTGCAACCCATGTATTTTTGTGATGTGTGTGGTTACTAGCACAAGCTTGCAAAGTGAGGTACTTGGTAATGCTCCAGTTTTCACTAAGTCTGAGAACTGATTATGTTTTTGCCATGTTCACATGCTTGCAATTGTATTTTCTGATCCCTTTTGGCTCAAGGTCACTAAGGGACGTTTGTTAAGCTCTTTGCGTAGCTCTATGCCATGCTTTACTTTGCCAGGTTCAGGTCCTGTAGCATATTTTTTTGTTGCTCCGAAGTGTGCTACCTGATCTGAAATTCCAGACAAGTGTTAATTTCACCAAGTCTGAAATCTGTTTGTCATATGCATTTTTGCCATGCTTGTTTGAACCTGTTAATGGATGAATTGGCCGTAGCTCAGTGCTAGACTTTTGTTAAGCATCTTGAATGCATCCCTGCCATGTATTTTTAAGCCATGTTTGAATGCTGTAGCATGTTCATCTTGTTGCATTTAGATGGCTACTTGCTGTAAATCGCAGAATGTGGCCATATTTGAATCGCTTGCCATTTCCAAACCGTAGCTCCGATTCCGGCGTTCTTTATATCGTTTTCAAGCATTTCATCTCATATTTCCAGTTCCACACTTGGATTTCCATGTTGAGGCCAGGTTCATTTGTTCCTTGTCAAATCTTGCATATGCATCCCGCATCGCATCCCGCATAGCATACCATCTTTGCATCATATTGATTGAGCTTTGCATGTGGTTGATTGTGTTCCATTTGCTTGTTTGTCTTGTTTGGGTAGAGCCGGGGGACGAGTTCGCTAATGAGCAGCCCGTTGAGTTTGCTTTCGAGGATCCAGTCAACTCTGACAACTTTGTAGGCAAGATGATTATACCCTCGAAATCACTACTGTCTTTGCTTTGCTAGATGCTCGCTCTTTTGCTATGTCAATGCTACGATGCCTACCATTTGCTTTCAGGCCTCCCAAATTGCCATGTCAAACCTCTAACCCACCATGTCCTAGCAAACCGTTGATTGGCTATGTTACCGCTTTGCTCAGCCCCTCTTATAGCGTTGCTAGTTGCAGGTGAAGATTGGAGGTCGTTCCTTGTTGGAACATTTATTTACTTGTTGGGATATCATTATATTGCCATGTTATCTTAATGCATCTATATACTTGGTAAAGGGTGGAAGGCTCGGCCTCTCGCCTAGTGTTTTGTTCCGCTCTTGCCGCCCTAGTTTCCGTCATATCGGTGTTATGTTCCCCGGTTTTGCGTTCCTTACGCGGTTGGGTTATAATGGGAACCCCTTGATAGTTCGCCTTGATTAAAGCTTTTCCAGCAATGCCCAACCTTGGTTTTACCATTTGCCACCTAGCCTCTTTTTCCCTTGGGTTTCCGGAGCCCGAGGGTCATCTTATTTTAAACCCCCCCCGGGCCAGTGCTCCTTTGAGTGTTGGTCCGAACCAGGCAGCCTGCGGGGCCACCTCAGGGAAACACGAGGGTTGGTTTTACTCATAGCTTGACCTATCTGAGTGTGCCCTGAGAACGAGATATGTGCAGCTCCTATTGGGATTTGTCGGCACATTCGGGCGGTGTTGCTGGATTTGTTTTAACCTGTCGAAGTGTCTTGAAGAACCGAGATACCGAGTCTAACCGGAATGTCTCGGGAGGAGGTCTATTCCTTCGTTGACTGTGAGAGCTTGTCATGGGCTAAGTTGGAACTCCCCTGCAGGGATTTGAACTTTCGAAAGTCGTGCCCGCGGTTATGGGCAGATGGGAATTTGTTAATGTCCGGTTGTAGATAACTTGAACCTTAACTTAATTAAAATGAATCAACTGAGTGTGTTACCGTGATGGCCTCTTCTCAGCGGAGTCCGGGAAGTGGACACGGTGTTGGAGTAATGCTTGTGCAGGTTTCTCTCTAGTTTCTCACTCGCGCTTTGCCTCCTCTTCTCGCTCTCTTTTGCGAACAGGATAGCCACCACATATGCTAGTCGCTTGCTGCAGCTCCACATATATTTACCTTGCCATACCTATTAAGCTTAAATAGTCTTGATCGTGAGGGTGCGAGATTGTTGAGTCCCTGTGGCTCACAGATTACTATTACACCAGATGCAGGGCCTGACGATTCCGCTCCAGGTGACGCGCTCGAGCTCAAGTGGGAGTTCGACGAGGACTCTCAACGATACTATGTTTCCTTTCCTGATGATCAGTAGTGGTGCCCAGTTGGGGGTGATCGGGACCGTGTTGCATGTTGGGTTATCTTTTAGTTTGGCGCCGTAGTCGGGCCATGAGTGTTTGAATGATGTAATGTTATTTATGTACTTGTTTGACGTGGCGAGTGTAAGCCAACTATGTTATCTCCCCTTTTATTATCTATATATTACATGGGATGTTGTGAAGATTGCCTACCTTGCGACATATGCCTTCAATGCGATTATGTCTCTAAGTCGTGCCTCGACATGTGGGAGCTATAGTCGCATCGAGGGTGTGACAGTGATGATATGGGATCATGGGACTATAAGCGATTGAAATTGGAATTTCGGCAGAAGTTTTATCCTATGCATCTTGTTCATCGTGATGGTAATTATATATATAATTTTTGGCCTCGCAAAGGAGAAAGCATCGCTCAAGCTTGGGGGAGGCCTAAGTCAGTGTTATATTCATGCCCCAATCATGAGCTCTCAAGAGAAATGATTATTCAAAAAAATTATGCTCGGCTTTGTGACAACAATCGCTCCATGCTCGATACTTCTTGTACTAATTCCTTTATGATGAAGACTATTCAATTCAAATGGAATTTACTGGAGAGAATTAAACGCAACTCTGAAGATTGGGATCTCAACGAAGGTAATCGAGCCAAGGCGCGACCCACCATGCAGGGCGCCCGCGCAGAATGAAGAAAGCTGCCAGGTGGTCCAGCGGCCGCAAGCAGGGGCGCGTGTGCTCCCAGCACTGCGTGCCACCTGCCGTGGTGGCGCACGAGACCAAAGATCAAGATCCACCCCCATGATGAGCACCCGTGACCACCGCGGGCTGCGACACCTTCACTCCAGAGCTGCACAGCATTGTCTGGCTGGGGAACTTCAAGCCCGACCTACCTCCATGCTACGACGGCACCCCCGACCCTGCTGAGTTCTTGTAGCTCTATGAGCTGAGCATCAAGGCAGTCAACGGGGACGAGAAGGTTATGGTGAACTAGTTTCCCATGGCCCTCAAGGATGGAGCACATTCTTGACTCCTGAACTTGCCCGTGGGATCGATCTATAGCTGGGGTGAGATGCGCGAGCATTTCGTCAGCAACTTTTAGGGCACTCGCGACCGCCCGCCTGCCGTAGGTGACCTGCGGTGCATCAAGAAGTAGCCAGGAGAGACCCTGCAGAAGTACACCCAGCGCTTCAACAACGTTCATCTCAAGATCCCTAAGGTGTCAGGCGAGGCCATCATCTCCGCATTGACTGATGGTGTCCGTGACGTCAAGATGAAGGAAGAGCTCGCCATACGTGAGGACCCATGCACAGCTCTGGTGATGTTCAACATGGCAACCAAGTGCACGAGAGCTTAGGAAGGACACCTCTCCCTCCTCGAGCTCCCAGAGACCGACCCGTAGGACAAGGAAACCAACGTCAAGGACGTGAAGCGCAAGGGGTGGCCGTGCTCATGGCTGAACCTGAGATGAAGCGCGGCTGCGACCACCCGGAGTCATCCAAGAGCAGCCGCCCATTCTGCGTCTTCCACAACGTGCACAGCCACAATACCAAAGACTGTCAAGAGCGCCTCGGTCGTCGCCCCGAGCGCAGTGACCGGGTCTACGGCCGCGGAGGAGGCCGAACTAGAGAACACTGGGACGACCGCGGCCCCCGCCAGCAGTGGCGCGACCAGCATCGTGAGGAGAGCTGGCGGGGCCAGCTTCGCAAGGACCCTTGGAGGGACCAACCTTGTGAGGATCATCCTCAAGGCAATGCTGGCCTCCCTCCGCTGCCGCCAGCGCCAACAAGGAACGACCGCCACCACCAGGACGAGTGGGCTGGGGGCTTCCAAGAGCCTCATGCCATCGCCTGCATCCTGGGCGGTGCTCAGGCCCCAGCCTCTCATTGCATCTTCTAGCAGTTTGCCAGCGAAACGAACACGGCTCTCCCTAGGCTCAAGGCCACGTGACCGCTCAGGTGGTCCAAGTGCATCATCACCTTCAGCTCGGCCGACCAGCTCAAGTGTGCGGCAACTGCCGGTGCCCTCCCGATGCTCTGCTCGCCCATCATCAGCAACGTCCTCGTCACCAAGACTCTCATTGATGGTGGTGCGGGGCTCAACGTTCTTTCCATCGAGACGTTCGACCGCCTCCAGGTGCCCTATGACCAGGTGTAGCCCACCAAGCCTTTCTCTAGAGTGACTGACGGCTCCACCGCCCCGATAGGCCAGATCCGCCTCCTCGTCACCTTCGGCCAACGCGACAACACAGAGCTCATCGACTACGACGTCGCCCACATCCGCCTTCCGTACAACACCATGCTTGCGTATCCAGCCCTGGCCAAGTTCATGGTAGTGACTCATCATGGTTACAATGTCCTCAAGATGTCAGGAAACCACGACATCATCACGATCGCCTGCGAGGAAAAGGACGCAGTGTGCTCCCTCGAGCGCGCTTACCAGGCCGCGGCAGTGGAGAACCCCGACGACGATGGTGCCATCTACCCTCCTGAGGCTGTCCCCAAGAAGAAGAAGCAGCTGCTCCACCAGGAACCTCAGGGGAGTAGGGCGTCCAGCGGCACGACCTCAGGACTTGCGCCCACGGACAGGGTGCCTCCCTCCCTCACATAGGAAGGTGCGCCCAGTGCCCCCCTTAGGCTGGGCTCGGGGGCTCTCTTCTGGAGGGCCTCAGACCTAGCCAATGTCATGAGGGAGACACTCGGGCACCACATGGAGGAGTGCTTCATTGCGCGCTTACCCCATGAGGGCACAAGGCGCGGGATACCAGGTGATCAGGAGTTCATCACCAAGGAAACCGAGGAGCTGCAAGAGGCAAGAGCCATGCGCGGCTATCGCCGACCACCACCTAGCGCGGCCCCTTGTCCTGGCGAGGACAGTGAACTGCGCGTCTGCGTCAGCATCTTAGGACTCAACAGGGTCGCCTCTCAGTGGCTCTACTGGCCATCCCGTATCAGCCGGTGCGAGGGCCCCCCTCACAGCTATGTTTGCATGCCTTTTGGCTTGCCAAACGCGGCTGTTGCATTCCAGTGCCACCTACGGAGTGTCATGGCGGCTTAGGAGGCCAGGCGCCAGGCGGTCCTGGCGGAGATGGCGACAGTTCTTCGCGAGCCCCCTGAGCCTCCAGAGCCTCCCGAGGCTCAGGACCCACGTGGCTCGTGAGGAGCGACTTCTTCAGAACGCGTCTTCAACTACTTCAACACCTCTTCAGCAACGCTGCCAGGTGACATTTTCCGGTTTATTCAGTTGGGGGTGCCCCTCGGGTTGCATCATCCCCAGGCCGCGTGGGTCTATCCCTGTGGCATGTATCGTTCTTGCATCTTCTAGTTGTTCAGCTGGGAGTGCCCCTCGGGCTGCATAATCCCCAGGCCGTGTGGGGTCTGTCCTTGTGGCATGTATCGTTCTTCGCATAATCCCCAGACCTTGTTTACCTTCCTCCATGAGTTATTTTATGACTATCACCTGCTTGCCTAATGTCTTATCACCCATCGCGGCCTCCCGCGCCACTGACTGGCCTCTTTCTCATTCCGTAACGGGGGCTACACATGCTAGCACGGCGCTTGTGCTCGGGTCCGTCTATGCAACGCTTCCAAATCCAAGGGATCGAGCTCTGGCTCGCGGCCCGCCCCGCGCACGTCACCTCACCAGATCCTCAGTGCCTTCATCTTCTTGCGGAAAGATTAGCGGCAGGACAACAAGCACGCTACGAGTTATGCTCCCTTCTCGGACTAACCCACAGGAACCCTCGAGTTTGGCTGCATGCGGCCCTGCCAGCCGTCCATTTTTTACGCAACTCGCTTGCATGTTAAAGGGGGGGCTCCTGAGCATCGCAACTCAGGAGCTCCTAATGACTCTCCAGCTCTCACCCCTGGCCTTGACCAAGGCATCGTGACTTGGAATCGTGACAGAGAACCCGGGCCAACACGACTAGTCATGAACCCAAAGTGGCACTAACTTATGGGGACAGGCATGCATGAACCAGCATCAAACGTGTCGGTCATCAGCGTGTGAATCCGGGCTGTAGCAACTGGGCTGACAGGACTCCGGGAACCCGGGCTGTAGCAGGCTAGCAGGACTCTGGAAGTCGTCGCGTGACATTTCCTCAAAGGGATAGACACAGGAATGAAGTGGAACACATGCCAGCCAGTCTAAGTGTTCCGGAGCAGTAGTAACTGGGCTAGTAGGACTCCGGTAAACCGGGCTGTAGCAGACTACCATGGCTCAGTGGAAGCACCTGACTACATTTCCCCATAAGAGAGGCTACCAAGGATAGACAACTAGGTTGTCGGATCCCACACATACCAAGCATTTCAATCATACACACAATATGCTCAATATGTGTAAATACAACATGACATCACAACAAAACACTATGACTCAGAGTATTTATTCATTAGGCTCCGACGAGCCAAGTATTACAAACATGGGTCTCATGACCGAGCATTCAAGTCATAAAAGCAATAGCACAAGCGGAAGCTTAACATGTCTGAGTATAGACATCTACAACTGGAAAAGGCTGAGAAGCCTGACTATCTACCAGATCCTGCCGAGGGCACAAGATCGTAGCTGAGGTATTAAGCTAAACATCGAAGTCCATACGAAAGTACTAGCGAGACTGAAGTCTCTCTACAAAACATAAATTAAGAAAACGTGAGTACAAATGTACCCAGCAAGACTTACATCAGAACTAACAACATATGCACCATTATCAACAAAGGGATGGTGGGGTTTAACTACAGCAAGCCAGCTTTGACTCAGTGTCTAACCTGAACTACTACTGCAAGTAACTCCTTTGAGGTGGCGCACACGAGTCCACATATTCACCATATCAATACACCACTATGGATCCGCTCCCGTCTCCCTACGAGAACGCCATCCATAGCACTCACGCTTATCTTGCACATTTTAGAGTATCCACTGTCACTTGTCTATGAACTGTATAGGCAACCCAGAAGTCCTTTCTCGCGGACACGGCTATTCGAATAGATCATGTATAACCCTGCAGGGGTGTACTTCTTCACACACGCTCTCGCCATTAACCACCATGTACACGTCGTGTATCTCAGCAACCTTCAAGTGGAAGCCTGGCGAGGGAGTCGGCCACGACCTGACTAACCACACAAGTCTCTAGTCCAGGTTTATCACCTATTCGGGTTCCATCCGCGAGGAGATCTGTCCGGGGTTTCGCTCACAGCCGCAAACGATGTGTGCAGGGTTCTCGAGACACCAAACGGGCGCCTGGTACACCGTGCCATGGTGTATCTACCGCATCATAGGGCACCCTTAGGGTCAGTGCTACGCATAGCCTCCAACAAATATCGTACAAACATCAGAAACTAGTTGCAACTCCTGGACAGAGATCAAGGCGATTAATAAGTCGAGAGAGTCAATTAAGGATCCCAATGTGTGGTAGTAGCTGTTCATGGATCACAAACGCAGAACTCAGTTCCTGAGGACGGTTTCAATGAGACAACCCACCATGTACTCCTACATGGCCTGTCACTGCCGCCTTTACCAAATCGTGTTCACACACTTAGCTCACATACAGTAGGACATGTTCATCACCATTCCAATTCATCCCCGATGAATCAGACCTGACTCAACTCTAAGCTGTAGCAGGCATGGCAAACAAGCATGAATGAGTAGGCATATCAGGGCTCAAACAATTCCTACTCATGCTAGTGTGTTTTATCTATTTACTTTGGCAATGATAGGTCATGAAGAGGAAAAGGGGTTCAGCTACCACAGCATGTAACAGATGAATCATTGTTGTCCTAATGCGGTAAAAGAGAGCGGGAGAGAGAGAGTGGGATTCTATCAGAATGAACAAGGGGGTTTTGCTTGCCTGATGGAGTGGTAGTAGGATACTGCCCTTCAGTCGGATATTCGTGGGTATCCTCGGAGGCAGAACCTACCACGAAAGACACATCGGAACACAGTCATCACATGGCAATATGCAACAATATTATGCATGCTATGACATGGCAATATGGGTGTTTTGGCTAATGCATTCTAAAATAGGTTGGTTTGAGTCCATTTGAATAAAAGATTCAAATGAAAGACCATGATCTGAAGTCATATTAATGCATTTGCTTGTTTCACTTAAACAGCAAGGTTAAAGTGTTCTGACATGCATGAAACCATTATAGATGGAAAGATTGTATTTTTCTGATCAATTTTCATATATAAATGTTTGCATCTGGAGTTACAGATTAATTTCCATGAATTTTTGAAGTTTATAACATTTTTTGGAATTTCCTATATAAGAATAAATCCAGTAAATGATTTATTGCGTCAGCATTGCGTCAGGGTGACGCCAGCAGTCAACAGGGATGGTCCAGGTCAAACCTGACCAGTGGGTCCCGCGTGTCAGTGTCATTAGACTAACTAATTTTTGTTAGTCCTAATCCTAGGTTAATTAGCAGGGCGGGCCCCACCTGTCATAGACCTAGGGGGTCAAACTGGGGTCAACCCGAGTCAAACTCATTGGAGTTGACCCGGGCTCGTCGCCGGCAGGACCCGGGACGGCGGAGAGGTGCGGGTTTCGTGCTCCGACGACCAAACCAACGGCGGAGCACATCTACGTGACGCGGGGAGTGAGCCGTGTCGAGTAGTGGCAGTGGGTGGACCTGAGGCGGACGTAATCATCACTGGCGATGACCTTGGCGGTCGCCGGAGTTAGGGAGAGGTCGAATCCGACGCTAGGGGGCATGGCGAGGTGCGTGGAGTGGTGCTACGGCATCCTGGGAGTGCGGTGAGTGCGATGACGTGCTCGGTTTTGAGCCAGCATGGATGTGGCCACGACGGTGATGAGCAGAGGTGGCGGTGCATGCAAGTGAGCTCGGTGCGGTCCCTATGAGGCACGAGAGAGAGAACAGAGAGGATGGGGAGGTAGCTGAGCTGACGGCGATCACGGCGGAGCAGACGGCGAGGTCGGGGAGGGACCGGAGCGGTCGGCGTCGAGGGGATCTCCGGCGGCAATTAGTGAAGACGAGGATGATGGCGTCGCTTCAGGCATCCCGCGGGTGCATGCTTCGTCTTGGAGCTCCGTGGCATCGAGACGGAGCCACTGGATAGCACGGAGAGGCGAGGTGGTGGCTCTGGCCATGACAACAACGGGCGGCGGCGACGGTCGCTATCGGGTGAGCTCGGGGAAGGGGCTAGAGGGCGAGGGAGAGAGCAGAGAGTGAGGGGAGAGGGAGAGGGGGGCGGCAAGGCGTCTCTAGGGTCGTCGGGGGCGCCTCGGTGGCAAGCAGGAGGTGGAGCTCGGGCGCGCGCGCTGTCGACACGCCTCTGCCTACTGGCAGACATTGAAGACAGCCGCTTCAGGCTGGTGGGCTATGTTGGAAATATGCCCTAGAGGCAATAATAAAAGGATTCTTATTGTATTTCCTTGTTCATGATAATTGTCTTTTATTCATGCTATAATTGTGTTATCCGGAAATCGTAATACATGTGTGAATACATAGACACCAACATGTCCCTAGTAAGCCTCTAGTTGACTAGCTCGTTGATCAACAGATAGTCATGGTTTCTTGACTATGGACATTGAATGTCATTGATAACGAGATCACATCATTAGGAGAATGATGTGATGGACAAGACCCAATCCTAAACATAGCACAAGATTGTATAGTTCGTTTGCTAGAGTTTTTCCAATGTCAAGTATCTTTTCCTTAGACCATGAGATCGTGTAACTCCCGGATACCGTAGGAGTGCTTTGGGTGTACCAAACGTCACAACGTAACTGGGTGACTATAAAGGTATACTACGGGTATCTCCGAAAGTGTCTGTTGGGTTGACACGGATCAAGACTGGGATTTGTCACTCCGTATGACGGAGAGGTATCTCTGGGCCCACTCGGTAATGCATCATCATAATGAGCTCAAAGTGACCAAGTGTCTGGTCACGTGATCATGCATTATGGTACGAGTAAAGTGACTTGCCGGTAACGAGATTGAACGAGGTATTGGGATACCGATGATCGAATCTCGGGCAAGTAACATACCGATTGACAAAGGGAATTGTATACGGGGTTGCTTGAATCCTCGACATCGTGGTTCATCCGATGAGATCATTGAGGAGCATGTGGGAGCCAACATGGGTATCCAGATCCGGCTGTTGGTTATTGACCGGAGAGCCATCTCGGTCATGTCTACATGTCTCTCGAACCCGTAGGGTCTACACACTTAAGGTTCGGTGACGCTAGGGTTGTAGAGATATGAATATGCAGTAACCTGAAAGTTGTTCGGAGTCCCGGATGAGATCCCGGACGTCACGAGGAGTTCCAGAATGGTCCGAAGGTGAAGAATTATATATAGGAAATGCAGTTTCGGCCATCGGGAGAGTTTCGGGGGTCACCGGTATTGTACCGGGACCACTGGAAGGGTCCCGGGGGTCCACCGGGTGGGGCCACCCATCCCGGAGGGCCCCATGGGCTGAGGTGGGGATGGGAACCAGCCCATAGTGGGCTGGTGTGCCCCCTTGGCCCACCCCGTGCGCCTAGGGTTGGAAACCCTAGGGTGGGGGGGCGCCCCCACTTGCCTTTGGGGGCTACTCCACCCTTGGCCGGCGCCCCCCTAGGAGATCCCATCTCCTAGGGCCGGCGCCCCCCCTAGGGGAGCCTATATAAAGGGGGGAGGGAGGGGCAGCCGCACCCTTGAGTTTTGGCGCCTCCCTCTCCCCTGCTACACCTCTCCCTCTCGCAGTAGAACGGCGAAGCCCTGCTGCGGTGACCCCTGCATCCACCACCACGCCGTCGTGCTGCTAGATCTTCATCAACCTCTCCTCCCCCTTGCTAGATCAAGAAGGAGGATACGTCACGCTGACCGTACGTGTGTTGAACGAGGAGGTGCTGTCCGTTCGGCGCTAGGATCTCCGGTGATTTGGATCACGTCGAGTACGACTTCCTCATCCCCGTTCTTTGAACGCTTCCGCGCGTGATCTACAAAGGTATGTAGATGCAATCCGATCACTCGTTGCTAGATGAACTCATAGATGGATCTTGGTGAAACCGTAGGAAATTTTTTGTTTTCTGCAACGTTCCCCAAAAGTGGCATCATGAGCTAGGTCTATGCGTAGTTCTTTTGCAAGAGTAGAACACAATTTGTTGTGGGCATAGATGTTGTCAACTTTCTTGCCGCTACTAATCTTATTTTGCTTCAATGGTATTGTGGGATGAAGCGGCCCGGACCAACCTTACACGTACGCTTACGTGAGACCGGTTCCACCGACTGACATGCACTAGTTGCATAAGGTGGCTGGCGGGTGTCTGTCTCTCCCACTTTAGTTGGAGTGGATTCGATGAAAAGGGTCCTTATGAAGGGTAAATAGAAGGTGACAAATCATGTTGTGGCTTTCACGTAGGTAAGAAAACGTTCTTGCTAGAACCCTATTGCAGCCACGTAAAACTTGCAACAACAATTAGAGGACGTCTAACTTTTTTTTGCAGCAAGTGTTTTGTGATGTGATATGGCCAAAGTTGTGATGAACGATGAATGATATATATGTGATGTATGAGATGTTCATGCTATTGTAATAGGAATCACGACTTGCATGTCGATGAGTATGACAACCGGCAGGAGCCATAGGAGTTGTCTTTATTTTTTGTATGACCCGCGTGTCATTGAGAAACGCCATGTAAATTACTTTACTTTATTGCTAAACGTGTTAGCCATAGTAGTAGAATTAATAGTTGGCGAGCAACTTCATGGAGACACGATGATGGAGATTATGATGATGGAGATCATGGTGTCATGCCGGTGACAAGATGATCATGGAGCCCCAAGATGGAGATCAAAGGAGCTATGTGATATTGACCATATCATGTCACTATTATTATTTGATTGCATGTGATGTTTATCATGTTTTTGCATCTTGTTTACTTAGAACGACGGTAGTAAATAAGATGATCCCTCATAATAATTTCAAGAAAGTGTTCCCCCTAACTGTGCACCGTTACGACAGTTCGTTGTTTCGAAGCACCACGTGATGATCGGGTGTGATAGATTCCAACGTTCACATACAACGGGTGTAAGACAAATTTACACTTGCAAACACTTAGGTTGACTTGACGAGCCTAGCATGTAGAGACATGGCCTAGGAACACAGAAGACCGAAAGGTCGAGCATGAGTCGTATAGAAGATACGATCAACATGAAGATGTTCACCGATGTTGGCTAGTCCGTCTCACGTGATGACCGGACACGGCCTAGTTAACTTGGATCAGGTTATACTTAGATGACTGGAGGGATGTCTATCTAAGTGGGAGTTCATTGAATAATTTGATTAGATGAACTTAATTATCATGAACTTAGTCTAAAATCTTTACAACATGTATTTTAGATCAAATGGCCAACGTTGTCCTCAACTTCAACGCGTTCCTAGAGAAAACCAAGCTGAAAGACGATGGCAGCAACTATACGGACTGGGACCGGAACCTGAGGATCATCCTCATAGCTGCCAAGAAATATTATGTCCTACAAGCACCGCTAGGTGACGCACCTGTTCTCCCTGCAGAACAAGACGTTATGAATGCTTGGCAGACACGTACCGATGATTACTCCCTCGTTCAGTGCGGCATGCTTTACAGCTTAGAACCGGGGCTCCAAAAGCATTTTGAGAGACACGGAGCATATGAGATGTTCGAAGAGCTGAAAATGGTTTTTCAAGCTCATGCCCGGGTCGAGAGATATGAAGTCTCCGACAAGTTCTTTAGCTGTAAGATGGAGGAAAATATTTCTGTCAGTGAGACATACTCACTATGTCAGGGTTACATAACCGCTTGACTCAGCTGGGAGTTAATCTCCCGGATGACGCGGTCATTGACAGAATCCTTCAGTCGCTTCCATCGAGCTACAAGAGCTTTGTGATGAACTTCAATATGCAGGGGATGGAAAAGACCGTTCCTGAAGCATTTGCAATGCTGAAATCAGCAGAGGTAGAAGTCAAAAAGGAACATCAAGTGTTGATGGTGAATAAAACCACTAAGTTCAAGAAAGGTAAGGGTAAGAAAAACTTCAAGAAGGACGGCAAGGGAGTTGCCGCGCCCGGCAAGCAAGCTGCCGGGAAGAAGCCAAAGAATAGACCCAAGCCTGAGACTGAGTGCTTTTATTGCAAGGAAAGTGGTCACTGGAAGCGGAACTGCCCCAAATACTTAGCGGACAAGAAGGCCGGCAAAATGAAAGGTATATGTGATATACATGTAATTGATGTGTACCTTACCAGTACTCGTAGTAGCTCCTGGGTATTTGATACCGGTGCAGTTGCTCACATTTGTAACTCAAAGCAGGAGCTGCGGAATAAGCGGAGACTGGTGAAGGACGAGGTACCGATGCGCGTCAGGAATGGTTCCAAGGTCAATGTGATCGCCGTCGGCACGCTACCTCTACATTTACCTACGGTATTGGTTTTAAACCTCAATAATTGTTATTTAGTGCCAGCTTTGAGCATGAACATTGTATCAGGATCTCGTTTAATTCGAGATGGCTACTCATTTAAATCCGAGAATAATGGTTGTTCTATTTATATGAGAGATATGTTTTATGGTCATGCTCCGATGGTGAATGGTTTATTCTTAATGAATCTCGAGCGTAATGCTACACATATTCATAGTATGAGTACCAAAAGATGTAAGGTTGATTATGATAGTCCCACATACTTGTGGCACTGCCGCCTTGGTCACATAGGTGTCAAACGCATGAAGAACCTCCATGCAGATGGACTTTTAGAGTCTCTTGATTACGAATCATTTGACACATGCGAACCAAGCCTCATGGGTAAAATGACCAAGACTCCGTTCTCAGGAAAAATAGAGCGAGCAACCAACTTATTGGAAATCATACATACTGATGTGTGCGGTCCAATGAGTGTTGAGGCTCGCAGTGGTTATTGTTATGTTCTCACCCTCACTGATGACTTGAGTAGATATGGGTATTTCTACTTAATGAAACACAAGTCTGAGACCTTTGAAAGGTTCAAGGAATTTCAGAGTGAGGTTGAGAATCAACGTGACAGGAAAATCAAGTTCCTGCGATCAGATCGTGGAGGAGAATACTTGAGTCACGAATTTGGCACACACTTAAGAAAATGTGGAATAGTTTCACAACTCACGCCGCCTGGAACACCTCAGCGTAATGGTGTGTCCGAACATCGTAATCGCACTTTATTAGATATGGTGCGATCTATGATGTCTCTTACCGATTTACCGCTATCATTTTGGGGCTATGCTTTAGAGACTGCCGCATTCACTTTAAATAGGGCTCCGTCAAAATCCGTTGAGACGACACCGTATGAGTTATGGTTTGGGAAGAAACCAAACTGTCGTTTCTAAAAGTTTGGGGATGCGATGCTTATGTCAAGAAACTTCAACCTGAAAAGCTCGAACCCAAGTCGGAAAAATGCGTCTTCATAGGATACCCTAAAGAAACTATTGGGTATACCTTCTACCTCAGATCCGAAGGCAAGATCTTTGTTGCCAAGAATGGATCCTTTCTAGAGAAGGAGTTTCTCTCGAAAGAAGTAAGTGGGAGGAAAGTAGAACTTGATGAAGTATTACCTCTTGAACTGGCAAATGGCGCAACTCAAGAAAATGTTCCTGAGGTGCCTGCACCGACTAGAGAGGAAGTTAATGATGATGATCATGAAACTTCAGATCAAGTTGCTACTGAACTTTGTAGGTCCACAAGGACACGTTCTGCACCAGAGTGGTACGGCAACCCTGTCTTGGAAATCATGTTGTTGGACAACGGTGAACCTTCGAACTATGAAGAAGCGATGGCGGGTCCGGATTCCGACAAATGGCTGGAAGCCATGAAATCCGAGATAGGATCCATGTATGAAAACGAAGTATGGACTTTGACTGACTTGCCCGTTGAGCGGCGAGCCATAGAAAATAAATGGATCTTTAAGAAGAAGACAGACGCGGATGGTAATGTGACCATCTATAAAGCTCGGCTTGTCGCTAAGGGTTATCGACAAGTTCAAGGGGTTGACTACGATGAGACTTTCTCACCGGTAGCGAAGCTGAAGTCTGTCCGAATCATGTTAGCAATTGCCGCATTCTATGATTATGAGATATGGCAAATGGACGTCAAAACAACATTCCTTAATGGTTTCCTTAAGGAAGAATTGTATATGATGCAGCCGGAAGGTTTTGTCGATCCTAAGAATGCTGACAAGGTGTGCAAGCTCCAACGCTCGATTTATGGGCTGGTGCAAGCATCTCGGAGTTGGAACATTCGCTTTGATGAGATGATCAAAGCGTTTGGGTTTATGCAGACTTATGGAGAAGCCTGCGTTTACAAGAAAGTGAGTGGGAGCTCTGTAGCATTTCTCATATTATATGTAGATGACATACTTTTGATGGGAACTGATATAGAGCTTTTGGACAGCATTAAGGCCTACTTGAATAAGAGTTTTTCAATGAAGGACCTTGGAGAAGCTGCTTATATATTAGGCATCAAGATCTATAGAGATAGATCAAGACGCCTCATAGGTCTTTCACAAAGCACATACCTTGATAAGATATTGAAGAAGTTCAATATGGATCAGTCTAAGAAGGGGTTCTTGCCTGTGTTGCAAGGTGTGAAATTGAGCTCAGCTCAATGTCCGACCACGGCAGAAGATATAGAAGAGATGAGTATCATCCCCTATGCCTCAGCCATAGGTTCTATTATGTATGCCATGCTGTGTACCAGACCTGATGTAAACCTTGCCATAAGTTTGGTAGGTAGGTACCAAAGTAATCCCGGCAAGGAACACTGGACAACGGTCAAGAATATCCTGAAGTACCTGAAAAGGACTAAGGAAATGTTTCTCGTTTATGGAGGTGACGAAGAGCTCGTCGTAAAGGGTTACGTCGACGCTAGCTTCGACACAGATCTGGATGACTCTAAGTCACAAACCGGATATGTGTATATTTTGAATGGTGGGTCAGTAAGCTGGTGCAGTTGCAAGCAGAGCGTCGTGGCGGGATCTACATGTGAAGCGGAGTACATGGCAGCCTCGGAGGCAGCGCATGAAGCGATTTGGGTGAAGGAGTTCATCACCGACCTAGGAGTCATACCCAATGCGTCGGGGCCGATCAAACTCTTCTGTGAGAACACTGGAGCTATTCCACTTGCCAAGGAGCCCAGGTTTCACAAGAAGACCAGGCACATCAAGCATCGCTTCAACTCCATTCATGAAAATGTTCAAGATGGAGACATAGATATTTGTAAAGTACATATGGACCTGAATGTAGCAGATCCGTTGACTAAACCTCTCCCTAGAGCAAAACATGATCAACACCAGAATTCCATGGGTGTTCGATTCATCACAATGTAACTAGATTATTGACTCTAGTGCAAGTGGGAGACTGTTGGAAATATGCCCTAGAGGCAATAATAAAAGGATTATTATTGTATTTCCTTGTTCATGATAATTGTCTTTTATTCATGCTATAATTGTGTTATCCGGAAATCATAATACATGTGTGAATACATAGACACCAACATGTCCCTAGTAAGCCTCTAGTTGACTAGCTCGTTGATCAACAGATAGTCATGGTTTCCTGACTATGGACATTGAATGTCATTGATAATGAGATCACATCATTAGGAGAATGATGTGATGGACAAGACCCAATCCTAAACATAGCACAAGATCGTATAGTTCGTTTGCTAGAGTTTTTCCAATGTCAAGTATCTTTTCCTTAGACCATGAGATCGTGTAACTCCTGGATACCATAGGAGTGCTTTGGGTGTGCCAAACGTCACAACGTAACTGGGTGACTATAAAGGTATACTACGAGTATCTCCGAAAGTGTCCGTTGGGTTGACACGGATCAAGACTGGGATTTGTCACTCCGTATGACGGAGAGGTATCTCTGGGCCCTCTCGGTAATGCATCATCATAATGAGCTCAAAGTGACCAAGTGTCTGGTCACGTGATCATGCATTACGGTACGAGTAAAGTGACTTGCCGGTAACGAGATTGAACGAGGTATTGGGATACCGACGATCGAATCTCGGGCAAGTAACATACCGATTGACAAAGGGAATTGTATACGGGGTTGCTTGAATCCTCGACATCGTGGTTCATCCGATGAGATCATCGAGGAGCATGTGGGAGCCAACATGGGTATCCAGATCCTGCTGTTGGTTATTGACCGGAGAGCCATCTCGGTCATGTCTACATGTCTCCCGAACCTGTAGAGTCTACACACATAAGGTTCGGTGACGCTAGGGTTGTAGAGATATGAATATGCAGTAACCCGAAAGTTGTTCGGAGTCCCGGATGAGATCCCGGACGTCACGAGGAGTTCCAGAATGGTCCAGAGGTGAAGAATTATATATAGGAAGTGCAGTTTCGGCCATCGGGAGAGTTTCAGGGGTCACCGATATTGTACCGGGACCACCGGAAGGGTCCCGGGGGTCCACCGGGTGGGGCCACCCATCCCGGAGGGCCCCATGGGCTGAGGTGGGGATGGTAACCAGCCCATAGTGGGCTGGTGTGCCCCCTTGGCCCACCCCCTGCGCCTAGGGTTGGAAACCCTAGGGTGGGGGGGGCGCCCCCACTTGCCTTGGGGGCTACTCCACCCTTGGCCGCCGCCCCCCCTGGGAGATCCCATCTCTTAGGGCCGGCGCCCCCCCTAGGAGATCCCATCTCCTAGGGCCGGCGCCCCCCCTAGGGGAGCCTATATAAAGGGGGGAGGGAGGGGCAGCCGCACCCATGAGTTTTGGCGCCTCCCTCTCCCCTGCTACACCTCTCCCTCTCGCAGTAGAACGGCGAAGCCCTGCTGCGGTGACCCCTGCATCCACCACCACGCCGTCGTGCTGCTGGATCTTCATCAACCTCTCCTCCCCCCTTGCTGGATCAAGAAGGAGGAGACGTCACGCTGACCATACGTGTGTTGAACGCGGAGGTGCCGTCCGTTCGGCGCTAGGATCTCTGGTGATTTAGATCACGTCGAGTACGACTTCCTCATCCCCGTTCTTTGAATGCTTCCGCGCGTGATCTATAAAGGTATGTAGATGCAATCCGATCACTGGTTGCTAGATGAACTCATAGATGGATCTTGGTGAAACCGTAGGAAATTTTTTGTTTTCTGCAACGTTCCCCAATAGGCTGGGCCGCGAGTGGGCCGCCAGGTAGGTGTCCTGGTGGGCTTTCTCTCTCTCTCTGTTTTCTTTATTTTACTTTTTGTTTTCTATTTTCTGCAGGTTTGTGGCTTTTCTAAAAATACCTAAGTACTTTCAAAAATCACCAAACTGCTCATGCTCCCTACATGGAATATAACCAACATGGAACATTTCAGTTTAGGATTATTTGGACATTTAAAATATTTAATAGCATTTAAATGCCCAAATGCAAATAACATATGATTTAATCCAATAACCTAGAAAATTGTGCACCATTTTTGTCAGTGGTTTAAGACCAGGGCAAAGATGATGAACATTTTAGAAGGGCATTTCAGGTTCATTGAAAAAGATTTTAGTAAACCCTAGTTGTTATCAGGGGGGTGCTGCGGGTTTCTGTCATCCCCATTTCAAGTTTCTTAGAAATTTAAACATAATGCAGACATGACGGGCTAGCCTAGTGTGAACTAGATCTAGGGATGTGACACTCCTTTCCATTCTCGTGGTAGCTTCGCGCTCTAGGCCGGCAGGTCCCAGTCCCTTGGCAGGATTCAACCGTTGATGGTATGCCAGGTCACGATGCCGTGGTCAAGGCCAGGAGGTGAGCGGCCCGAGGTCTGGTAAGAGCTCCTGAGGCGCGATGCTCAGGATGTCCCCTTTGGCGTGCAAGCAGCTCCCTGGAGGCCGAAAAGGGAAGTAGCATTGCCTGAGCGAGTTTACGCGAGTGGAAAACATTGGGCGAAGAGATTCAGACTGACTAGAACAGGTGACTTATCTTTCGGCAAGCCTGAGGTGATTCCTTCGCAAAGCGCTTGACAGTATCTTAGCGGCAATGCTTTCGGGTGGGGCTCCTACCGGCCTTCCCTTTCCTGCTCATCTGAGTGCTCTACGTCCTCGGGTCCCGACTCTCGAGCGTGGCTGAGCTGCCGCTGGTAAGGCTCTTTTTACACCTTATACCTTATGCCCTTCTAATCAGAGTCAGCCTCTTCTTTTCTATGGGGATTAAGAACTAGGATTCTCTTCTTTCTGTCAGGATCACGTGTTACTAATCCATAGACTTATAGGATTTGATGGATTCAAGTCTCTGTTCAGTTTCTTCTACTTCCGTATGTTCATAGCTGGCCTGAGAACCTTGATTTTGTGTCAAAACCGGCGGATCTCGGGTAAGGGGTCCTGAACTGTGCGTCTAAGGCGGATGGTCATAGGAGGCAGGGGACACGATGTTCACCCAGGTTCGGGCCCTCTCGATGGAGGTAATACCCTACTTCCTACTTGATTGATCTTGATGATATGAGTATTACAAGAGTTGATCTACCACGAGAACGTAGAGGCTAAACCCTAGAAGCTAGCCTATGATTATAATTGTTCTTCTCCTACGGACTAAACCCTCCAGTTTATATAGACACCGGAGGGGGCTAGGGTTACACAGAGTCGGTTACAAGGGAGGGGATCTACATATCCGAATTGCCAAGCTTGCCTTCCACGCAATGGAGAGTCCCACCCGGACATGGGACTAAGTCTTCAATCTTGTATATTCATAGTCCAACAGTCCGGCCAAAGTATATAGTCTGGCTGTCCGAGGACCCCCTAATCCAGGACTCCCTCAATAGCCCCTGAACCAGGCTTCAATGACGATGAGTCCGGCGCGCAGATTGTCTTCGGCATTGCAAGGCAGGTTCCTTCTCCGAATACTCCATAGAAGATTTTGAACACAAGGATTGTGTCAGGCTCTGTAAAACAAATTCCACATACCACCATAGAGAGTATATTATTCCACAAATCCAAGCTGCTGACAACTTTTCATAGAGTGACGTCCTGTCCTGGCCCGGTCATCATTCGAACCGTTTTTCTCAACCAGCTACTACAAGTATTGCGAGGCAGTTTTCTTGGCACGTCTTGTCGAAGCAAAGATCATGTCCCCTTATCACGGGATTCTCATCAATACGGTTGTGGGTAACCCAACCGTGCCATAAATCACGACGCTTGGGGAACAAGCGAGTTTACCAGGCAGGTGGGGAGGAGCATAGTTTCTTCCACCCTAATAAAAGGATAAGGACTCCTCCTTTTTACCCATGCCTTCTTCTTCCCTGCCCATCCATTCTTGCGCACTCAAGCTCCAGCGCCCAAGTTCGTGAGGAGCGACTTCTTCCAAACGCGTCTTCAACTACTTCAACACCTCTTCAGCAACGCTGCCAGGTGACATTTCCGGTTTATTCAGTTGGGGGTGCCCCTCAGGTTGCATCATCCCCAGGCCACATGGGTCTATCCCTGTGGCATGTATCGTTCTTGCATCTTCTAGTTGTTCAGCTGGGAGTGCCCCTCGGGCTGCATAATCCCCGGGCCGTGTGGGTCTGTCCCTGTGGCATGTATCGTTCTTCGCATAATCCCCAGAACTGGTTTACCTTGCTCCATGAGTTATTTTATGACTATCACCTGCTTGCCTAATGTCTTATCACCCATCGCGGCCTCCCGCGCCGCTGACTGGCCTCTTTCTCATTCCGTAACGGGGGCTACACATGCTGGCACAACGCTTGTGCTCAGGTCCGTCTATGCAACGCTTCCAAATCCGAGGGATCGAGCTCTGGATCATGGCCCGCCCCACGCACGTCACCTCACCAGATCCTCAGTGCCTTCATCTTCTTGCGGAAAGATTAGCGGCAGGACAGCAAGCACGCTACGAGTTATGCTCCCTTCTCGGACTAACCCACAGGAACCCTCAAGTTTGGCTGCATGCGGCCCTGCCAGCCGTCCATTTTTTACGCAACTCGCTTGCACGTTAAAGGGGGGCTCCTGAGCATCGCGACTCAGGAGCTCCTAATGACTCTCCAGCTCTCACCCCTGGCCTTGACCAAGGCATCGCGACTTGGAATCGCGACAGAGAACCCGGGCCGACACGACTAGTCATGAACCCAAAGTGGCACTAACTTATGGGGACAGGCATGCATGAACCAGCATCGAATGTGTCGGTCATCAGCGTGTGAATCCGGGCTGTAGCAACTGGGCTAAAAGGACTCCGGGAACCCGGGCTGTAGCAGGCTAGCAGGACTCTGGAAGTCATCGCCTGACATTTCCTCGAAGGGATAGACACAGGAATAAAGTGGAACACATGCCGGCCAGTCTAAGTGTTCCGGAGCAGTAGTAACTGGGCTAGTAGGACTCCGGTAAACCGGGCTGTAGCAGACTACCATGGCTCAGTGGAAGCACCTGACTACATTTCCCCATAAGAGAGGCTACCAAGGATAGACAACTAGGTTGTCGGATCCCACACATACCAAGCATTTCAATCATACACACAATATGCTCAATATGTGTAAATACAACATGGCATCACAACAAAACACTATGACTCGGAGTATTTATTCATTAGGCTCCGACGAGCCAAGTATTACAAACATGGGTCTCATGACCGAGCATTCAAGTCATACAAGCAATAGCACAAGCGGAATCTTAACATGTCTGAGTATAGACATCTACAACTGGAAAAGGCTGAGAAGCCTGACTATCTACCAGATCCTACCGAGGGTACAAGATCGTAGCTGAGGTATTAAGCTAAACGTCGAAGTCCACACGGAAGTACTAGCGAGACTGAAGTTTCTCTGCAAAACATAAATTAAGCAGACGTGAGTACAAATGTACCTAGCAAGACTTACATCAGAACTAACTACATATGCATCATTATCAACAAAGGGATGGTGGGGTTTAACTGCAGCAAGCCAGCTTTGACTCAGTGTCTAACCAGAACTACTACTGCAAGTAACTCCTTTGAGGTGGCGCACATGAGTCCACATATTCACCATATCAATACACCACTATGGATCCGCTCCCGTCTCCCTACGAGAACGCCATCCATAGCACTCACGCTTATCTTGCGCATTTTAGAGTATCCACTCTCACTTTTCTATGAACTGTACAGGCATCCCAGAAGTCCTTTATCGCGGACACTTCTATTCGAATAGATCATTTATAACCCTGCAGGGGTGTACTTCTTCAAACACGCTCTCGCCACTAACCACCATGTACACGTCGTGTATCTCGGCAACCTTCAAGCGGAAGCCTGGCGAGGGAGTCGTCCACGACCTGACTAACCACACAAGTCTCTAGTCCAGGTTTATCACCTATTCGGGTTCCATCCGCAAGGAGATCCGGCCGGGGTTTCGCTCACAGCCCCAAACGATGTGTGCAGGGTTCCCGAGACACCAAACGGGCGCCCGTACACCGTGCCATGGTGTATCTACCACATCATAGGGCACCCCTAGGGTCAGCGCTACGCACAGCCTGCAACAAATATCAATAAACACCAGAAACTAGTTGCAACTCCTAGAGAGGGATCAAGGCGATTAATAAGTCGAGAGAGTCAATTAAGGATCCCAATGTGTGGTAGTAGCTGTTCATGGATCACAAACACAGAACTCAGTTCCTAAGGACGGTTTCAATGAGACAACCCACCATGTACTCCTACATGGCCTCTCACTGCCGCCTTTACCAAATCGTGTTCACACACTTAGCTCACATATAGTAGGACATGTTCATCACCATTCCAATTCATCCCCGATGAATCAGACCTGACTCAACTCTAAGCTGTAGCAGGCATGGCAAACAAGCATGAATGAGTAGGCATATCAGGGCTCAAACAATTCCTACTCATGCTAGTGTGTTTTATCTATTTACTTTGGCAATGATAGGTCATGCAGAGGAAAAGGGGTTCAGCTACCACAGCATGTAACAGATGAATCGTTGTCGTCCTAATGCAGTAAAAGAGAGCAGGAGCGAGAGAGTGGGATTCTATCGGAATGAACTAGGGGGTTTTGCTTGCCTGATGGAGAGGTAGTAGGATACTTCCCTTCAGTCGGATATTCGTGGGTATCCTCGGAGGCAGAACCTACCATGAAAGACACATCGGAACACAATCATCACATGGCAATATTAAGCAATATTATGCATGCTATGACATGGCAATATGGGTTTGTTTTGGCTAATGCATTCTAAAATAGGTTGGTTTGAGTCCATTTGAATAAAAGATTCAAATGAAAGACCATGATATGAAGTCATATTAATGCATTAGCTTGTTTCACTTAAACAGCAAGGTTAAAGTGTTCTAACATGCATGAAACCATTACAGATGGAATGATTGGATTTTTCTGATCAATTTTCATATATAAATGTTTGCATCTGGAGTTACAGATTAATTCTATGAATTTTTGAAGTTTATAACATTTTATGGAATTTCCTGTATAAGAATAAATCGAGTAAATGATTTATTGCGTCAGCATTGCGTCAGGGTGACGCCAGCAGTAAACAGGGACGGTCCAGGCCAAACCTGACCAGTGAGTCCCGCGTGTCAGTGTTATTAGACTAACTAATTTTTGTTAGTCCTAATCCTAGGTTAATTAGCAGGGCGGGACCCACCTGTCATAGACCCAGGGGGTCAAACAGGGGTCAACCCATGTCAAACTCGTCGAAGTTGACCCGGGCTCATTGCCGGCAGGACCCGGGACGGCGGAGAGGTGCGGGTTTCGTGCTCCGACGACCAAAACGATGGCGGAGCACATCTACGTGACACGGGGAGTGAGCCGCATCGAGTAGTGGCAGTGGGTGGACCTGGGGCGGCCGTAATCATTGCTGGCGACAACCTTGGCGGTCGCCGGAGGTAGGGCGAGGTCGAATCCGACGCTAGGGGGCATGGCGAGGTGCGTGGAGTGGTGCTACGGCATCCTGGGAGTGCGGTGAGTGCGATGACGTGCTCGGTTTTGAGCCAGCATGGATGTGGCCACAACGGCGATGAGCAGAGGCGGCGGTGCATGCGAGCGAGCTCGGTGCGGTCGCTACGAGGCACGAGAGAGAGAACAGAGAGGATGGGGAGGTAGCTGAGCTGACGGCGATCACGACGGAGCAGACGGCGAGGTCGGGGAGGGACCGGAGCGGTCGGCGTCGAGGGGGATCTCCGGCGGCAATCGGTGAAGACGAGGATGATGGCGTCACTTCGGGCGTCCCGCAGGTGCGTGCTTCGTCTTGGAGCTCCATGGCATCGAGGCGGAGCCACTGGATAGCACTGTGAGGCGAGGTGGTGGCTCTGGCCATGGCAACAACGGGCGGCGGCGACGGTCGCTCTCGGGTGAGCTCGGGGAAGGGGCTAGAGGGAGAGGGAGAGAGCAGAGAGTGAGGGGAGAGGCAGAGGGGGGCGTCGGGGGCACCTCGGTGGCAAGCAGGAGGTGGAGCTTGGGCGCGCACGCTGTCGACACACCTCTGCCTACTGGCAGACGTTGAAGACAGCCGCTTCAGGATGGTGGGCTGGGCCGCGAGTGGGCCGCCAGGTAGCTGTCCTGGTGGGCTTTCTCTCTCTCTATTTTCTTTATTTACTTCTTGTTTTCTATTTTATGCAGGTTTGTGGCTTTTCTAAAAATACCTAAGTACTTTCAAAAATCACCAAACTGCTCATGCTCCCTACATGGAATATAACCAACATGGAACATTTCAATTTAGGATTATTTGGACATTTAAAATATTTAATAGCATTTAAATGCCCAAATGCAAATAACATAAGATTTAATCCAATAACCTAGAAAATTGTGCACCATTTTTGTCAGTGGTTTAAGACCAGGGCAAAGATGATGAACATTTTAGAAGGGCATTTCAGGTTCATTGAAAAAGATTTTAGTAAACCCTAGTTGTTTTCAGGGGGGTGCTGCGGGTTTCTGTCATCCCCGTTTCAAGTTTCTTAGAAATTTAAACATAATGCAGACATGACGGGCTAGCCTAGTGCAAACTAGATCTAGGGATGTGACACTCCTTTCCGTTCTCGTGGTAGCTTCGCGCTCTACGCCGGCAGGTCCCAGTCCCTTGGCAGGATTCAACCGTCGCTGGTATGCCAGGTCACGATGCCGTGGTCAAGGCCAGGAGGTGAGCGGCCCGAGGTCTGGTATGAGCTCCTGAGGCACGATGCTCAGGATGTCCCCTTTGGCGTTCAAGCAGCTCCCTGGAGGCCGAAAAGGGAAGTAGCATTGCCTGAGCGAGTTTACGCGAGTGGAAGACATTGGACGGAGAGATTCAGACTGACTAGCACAGGTGACTTATCTTTCGGCAAGCCTGAGGTGATTCCTTCGCAAAGCACTTGACAGTATCTTAGCGGCAATGCTTTCGGGTGGGGCTCCTACCGGCCTTCCCTTTCCTGCTCATCTGAGTGCTCTACGTCCTCGGGTCCCGACTCTCGAGCATGGCTGAGCCGCCGCTGGTAAGGCTCTTTTTACACCTTATACCTTATGCCCTTCTAATCTGAGTCAGCCTCTTCTTTTCTACGGGGATTAAGAACTAGGCTTCTCTTCTTTCTGTCAGGATCACATGTTACTAATCCATAGACTTATAGGATTGATGGATTCAAGTCTCAGTTCAGTTTCTTCTACTTCCGTATGTTCATAGCTGGCCTGAGAACCTTGATATTGTGATGTTGAGTGGTCATTGTCGGTGTCAAAACCGGCGGATCTTGGGTAGGGGGTCCCGAACTGTGCGTCTAAGGCGGATGGTCATAGGAGGCCGGGGACACGATGTTTACCCAGGTTCGGGCCCTCTCGATGGAGGTAATACCCTACTTCCTGCTTGATTGATCTTGATGATATGAGTATTACAAGAGTTGATCTACCATGAGATCGTAGAGGCTAAACCCTAGAAGCTAGCCTATGATTATGATTGTTCTTCTCCTACGGACTAAACCCTCCGGTTTATATAGACACCGGAGGGGGCTAGGGTTACATAGAGTCGGTTACAAGGGAGGGGATCTACATATCCGAATTGCC